>NC_044561.1:9628066-9973561 GCF_007565055.1 Rhinopithecus roxellana
GGTGGTTGTGGGACCTACTCAGAGATCCTGTCTGTTTCTTAATAGTATGAGGGCACAACCTCATGGTGATTCCTACCTTTGTGGCTTTCGCAGTCCCACACCACAGCTGGGAGCAGAGGTACCCTTTCACGTGTTGCTCTACAGCAGCGTTTAAGAGGATTCATGAGAACGGCTGCTGCAGCTCATGCTTATCCCCATCGGCTGCTGAGGCTTACACTTATCCGCATCAGCTGCTGCGGCTCACGCTTAGCCCCATGGAGTTATGATGTTGTGTCAGAGTCCGCAAGATCACCTTCAAGCTTGACAATTTGCTAGAAGGACTCATAGGACTCAGAACAGTTATGGTTTGTTACAATGAAAGGATACAGACTAAAATCAGCAGAGGGAAAAGACCCATGGGTCGAAGTCCAGAGGAAACCAGGCACAAGCTTCCAAGTGTCCCCTCCCCATGGAGCTGCGTGGGGACACAGTTAATTCTTTCAGCAACAGTGTGTGACAACACAAGCAAAGTGCTGCTAACTAGAGAAGTTCACCCAAGCCGTAGTGTCCAGGGTTTCGATGGAGGGTGGGTTGCACAGGCATGCAGAGTGGGAACGTAGGGACGTAAACCAAAAGACTCTTGGGGGCTATCACCCTAGACTTAGTATTTTGCCGGGGAAGCAAGAAGTAATGTTTCCAGTAAGCATTTTGGTCAGGATATAACAGGAGATCATTCTGAACAGCTGGGATTAGTGTTTTAAAAGGAAAGCCATGTGACATGCCTAGATCTATACTCCTAAAAGCAGATGGCTCACCCCATGAGGCTTAAATGCTTCTATAGCTGCTGCCTCCCATGCCTCTGTCAGAACAAACATCCTGATCCTCAGGGTTGGAGAAAAACACCCCTGATGTTCAGTGGCATGGTACATGTGAAAAGTGGCCCTGGGCTGGCATTGAAGGAGCTTGAAAGTCATTACTCCATCCTAACAACAGGTAAAAATCTGAACAAATTGAAAATCAACAACTCCTCTTAGATCTCTCAGAGAATTGAGGCCACAGGGAACAGTGTCACATCTGAAGTTGAAGATACAGAGAAGAGGATACGGACAGAACCACAAATTCCTGGAGTACAGACCCATGAGCAGGAACCTGCAGAGGAACCAGTGCTGGGGCAAGAAACCTACACTGTCATTATACTTGCTGGAGGCTCAGCGTGGCCAGGTTTGAGATTAAAAACTCCAAGGAGCTGGGTGCAGTGGCGCATGCCTGTAATCCCAGCACTTTGGGAGGTGAAGGTGGGAGGATCACCTGAGGTCGGGAGTTCGAGACCAGCTAGACCAACATGGAGAAACCCTGTCTCTACTAAAAATACAAAATTAGCTGCGCATGGTGGTGCATGCCTGTAATCCCAGCTACTCAGGACGCTGAGGCAGGAGAATCGCTTGAACCCAGGAGGCGGAAGTTGCGGTGAGCCTAGATGGTGCCATTGCACTCCAGCCTGGGCAACAAGAGCGAAACTCCATCTCAATAAATAAATAAATAGGAAAATAACCCCAAGGAGGCCGGTATGGTGGCTCATGCCTGTAATCCCAGCACTTTGGGAGGCCGAGGCTGGGGGGATCACTTGAGGTCAGGAGTTCGAGACCAGCCTGGCCAACATGGTGAAACCCCGTCTCTACTAAAAATGTAAAAATTAGCTGGGTGTGGTGGCGCACACCTGTTAGGCAAGCCCACACTTTTGTGATCTTACCTCCATGAGCTCTACCAGGTTTTCACAATGAAGATTGGAGAAAAATCCCTTCGTGCTTCTAGCAAAAGGAGAAGAGAAGCCATTTTGAAATATACCCATGCCATCTAAGGGTATGGCAAACGACAAAAAGAAAAAGAAAAAGAAACGAAACATACCCAGAGCATTCCACTCTTGACATGGCCGCCCCTCAGTATAAACTCTTTTATCAAACCTTGACCTACTGGAATTTTATCAGAGCCTAGCAACCCGGGGAAAGGAAAATGCCCAACTCCAGCCCTCTCTAACTGTCCTGTCACACTTAAGGTGGAAAAAAAACTGGGAAATCCTTGTGAAGGTCACAGCCCAGGATGCCTAAAAGACAGAGACCTCGTCATAGGACTGTAGTATCCTTGCCCTCCCACACACCTTATCACCACACCACAAGACACCACATATTCAGCATTCAATTAAAAATTACAAGCTGTACTTAAAGGCAAAGTATAAAATGCCATTTGAAGCAACAATGAATGAGAATTTTCCAAAATTAATTTCAGGTATGAAAGGCATGAAACCACAAATCCAGGAAGCTCAGAGAATGCCAAGAAGGACAAATGCCAAAAAGCCTATACCTAGGCATATTTTCAAACTAACAAAAAAAAAAAAAAAAAAAAATCAAGATGAAGAAAAAATCTTGAAAGAAGCCAAGGAGGAAAAGGCAAAGATAAGACTTGCATTAGACTTTTTCACAGAAACTATCAAAACAAAAAGAGTGGAGTGAAATATTTACAGTTTTGAGAGAAAAAACCCACCGACCTAGAATTCTGAACCCTGTGAGATTATCCTTCAAAAAGTAGCAATAAATATGTTCTCAGACAAATAAAAATTGAAGAAATTTGTTGTCAGTAGACCAGCCCTGCAAGAAATGTTAAAAGAAGTTCTTCAGAGAAATAATATAATATTTAATAAAATACATGTATGTTATATTTATATATGTATATATGTATATATACGTGTTTAATAAAATACATATAACAAGTTATATATATTTATATATGTTATATATATTTAAGCTATACTATAAAAAGAAAATATAGATCAGAAATTCAAATCTACATGAAGAATGGAAGCACAGGAGAGAAAAAATAAGTGTAGCTAAAATTTAAAATTTATATTTTTCTTATTCTTAATTGATCTATACAATAAGGCTTAATATACAACCTTATTTTGAACCATATTGTTCAAAATAATAATAGCAACAATGTTTTCAACCATTACAGCTATGTATAAGTGAAATGCAGCAATGATTCAAGGGATAGGAGGGAGAAATTAGAACTGTTTTATTATAAGACACTTGTACTTCTCATGAAGTGGAAAAAAGACGTATCTGACAGTCTGATACAGGACTGTTATCTTAAAAAGAACTTTTTTTTTTTTTTGAGACGGAGTCTCACTCTGTCGCCCAGGCTGGAATGCAGAGGCATGATCTCGGCTCACTGCAACCTCTACCTCCTGGGTTCACGCCATTCTCCTGCCTCAGCCTCCCAAGTAGCTGGGACTACAGGCGCCTGCCACCACGCCAGAATAATTTTTTTGTGTTTTTAGTAGAGACAGGGTTTCACCGTGTTAGCCAGGATGGTCTTGATCTCTTGACCTCGTGATCTGCCTGCCTCGGCCTCCCAAAGTGCTGGGATTACAGGTGTGAGCCACCATGCCCGGCCAAAAAGGAGTCTTAAAACTCAACAATAAGAACATGAATGGCTGGGCACAGTGGCTCATGCCTGTAATCCCAACATTTTGGGAGGCCAAGGTGGATGGATCACCTGAGGTTAGGAGTTCAAGACCATGGTGAAACCCCGTCTCTACTAAAAATACAAAAATTAATCAGGTGTGGTGGCACGCGCCTGTATTCCCAGCTACTTGGGAAGCTTAGGCAGGAGAATTGCCTGCACCCGGGAGGCAGAGGTTCCATCGAGCCAAGATCGTGCCATTGCACTCCAACCTGGGTGACAAGAATGAAACTTTATCTCAAAAAAAAAAAACAAAAAGGCCTGGTGCAGTGGCTCACACCTGTAATCCCAGTACTTTGGGAGGCTGAGGCAGGTAGATCACGAGGTCAGGAGATCAAGACCATCCTGGCTAACACGGTGAAACCTCGTCTCTACTAAAAATACAAAAAGTTAGCCAGGCATGGTGGCACACGCCTGTAATCCCAGCTACTCAGAAGGCTGAGGCAGAAGAATCGCTTGAACCTGGGAGGCAGAGGTTGCAGTGAGCCGAGATCGAGCCACTGCACTCCAGCCTGGGTGACAGAGGGAGACTCTGTCTCAAAAAAGAAAAGAAAAGAAAAGAGAAAAGAGAGGGAGGGAGGGAGGGAAGAAATGAACAACCTGACTTAAAAGTGGACAAAATATCTGAACAGATACCTCACCAAAAAAGATAAATAGATATAAACATATGGAAAAAATGCTTCACATTTTATGTCATTTAGGGAATTAGAAATTAAAACAATGAGATTCCACAACACGCATATTAGGACGGCCAAAATTCAAAACGTTGACAACAGCACTCATTGCCAATGGGATTATAAAGTGGTGCAGCCACTTTGGAAGACAGTTTGGCAGTTTCTTATAAAACTAAGCATACTCTTACCATGTGACCCAGCAATCACACTCCCTGGTATTTAGTCAAACGAGTTGGAAACTTATGTCCACACAAAAACCTGCACATGGATGCTTATAGCACCTTTATTCATAACTGCTGAAACTTGGAAGTTCACAAACCAAGTTGTTGAACTGAACTCTGGTATATCCAGACAATGGAATATTATTCAATGCTGAAAAGAAATGAGCTATCAACCCATGAAAAGACATGGGGAAACCTTTAGTGCATATTATAATACTAAGTGGAAGAATCAAATACGAAAAGCCTACATACTGGCCCGGTGCGGTGGCTCACACCTGTAATCCCAGCACTTTGGGAGGCTGAGGCAGGCGGATCACGAGGTCAAGAGATAGAGACCATCTGGCCCACATGGTGAAACCCTGTCTCTACTAAAAAAAAAAATACAAAATACAAAATTTGGCTGGGCATGGTAGTCCTCTGCCCACCCCCACAGCATACTTGGGCATGACCTCCAGCCTTTTGTTGCCACCCAGGTTCATGTGCATTCTGCTGGCGCAGTAAATCAACCACTATGACACGGTTTTGCAAAAGAGAAAAGATTTATTCTCAAGGGCACTGAGCGGGGAGGTGGGACAACAGCTCTCAAATCCAAGTCCCCCGAAGATAAGTAACAGCTTCGTTCTGTGCGAGCATGGCTGGAGTTCATGGCATTTCACAGGACACGTGTACAGAAAAGGGTAGCATTAGCATGAGCTGAAGGCAGAGTTTTTGGCCCTCCAATGTCAAAAGGCCACGTTTTGGGCACTTGTGCAGGCCCAGTTGAAGGATTGGTGGTCTCAACCAGTTTGAACTGGACAGGAGCTGACCCAAGTTCCTGAAAAACAACCGAAGAAGCTGTGACCATGGTGGCTTACGCATGTTATCTACACAGCAGCCAGGGAAGGTTACGTTTCAGCATTCAGCGGCAAGGCTTTCAGCTACGGTGGCGCTTAAGCTTCACAGAAAAAAGAGAGAGAAAAAAAATTAAAAACCAAGTGACCCAAAAGCAAAAACCCAAAAGCCCCCTCCTGCCGCAGACAGACCCTTTACTACTGATGCCAATCCTTAAAGCGATCTGTCGCGGTTTAGTGCACCACTGCACTCCAGGCTGGGCACCAGGGTGAGACCACGTCAAAAAGGAAAGGAAAGGATAGGAAAGGGGAAGGGAAGGGGAAGGGGAGGAGGGAGGGAAAGAAAGGAAGAAAATAAAAGAAAGAAAAAAGAAAAGAAAAGAAAATGCACAGTGAGCTAGATTTGGCCTGGAGGCTGTAGCTTGCCAGCTCCTATTCTGGATTCATGGATTAGAGTTTAAGGAAGAGATAGAGAAATCCGGCAGAAGAACTGGAGTGAGGCCCAACCCCGTGGTGTTCTAGGAGAAAGGCTCTTGACACAGGCATCTGGCAGTTATTTTTCAGGGGAGAACCTACAAATTATAAGGCTGTACAGTTCCCCTTACTACTCAAGTGATTACACTTTTGTTTTATTTTTTTTAGAGACAGGATCTCCCTCTCTCACCCAGGCTGGAGTGTGGTGCCGCAGTCACAGCTCACTGCAGCCTCGAACTTGTGGGCTCAAGTGATCCTGCCTCGGTTTTCCTGAGTAGTGGGACTACAGACACACTCCACCATGCCTGGGTAATCGCTTTTAGTTTTTGTAGAGATGGGGTCTCCTTGTGTTGCCCAGACTGGTCTTGAACTCCTCGCCTTAAGTAATCCTGCCACCTTGGCCTCCCAAAGTGCTGGGATTACAGGTGTGAACCACCATGCCCGGCCTCGTGTGACTACTCCTACAGAGGCCCTCGATGGCCTGGAATGATTGATTCCAGGACTCTGTCTTCTCATCCCAAAGGACCAAACCCTACTGATAAGGAAAGGGTCCCCGTTTCAGAACTCCCATGGCCACCCCCCAACGCACAGCCCTGGGATTGGTAACTTTGCAACCTGGGCTTCCCTGATAATCAGATTTACGGTAAGACCCCAAAGAGGTCCAGGCACTTCTAAAACAAGTTATACGGAGAATCCAGACCCAAGTCCTCAAGATGTGAGCCCACATCACATCCCCCAAAATGGAGCATCCGTGGGCACTCCAGCCTTGCTAGGAACACAGCATACTCCTTGACCCTCGCCACTACAGAAGACAATTGCTTTCACAAATGTCCACTGGTTCCCACACACTAAGCAAACTTTTATGACCTTAATTGACACTGTTTCCCCAAAGACTCCACTAAATGTAAGGGAGGAACTCCCTCTGTTCCCTGGGGCATAAGATTGAAGGCAAACAAGTCCGCCTCACCCTGATCACTGGTGCAATAGCTTTGCAGAATATTCCAGTGGTCTCAGTTATTTCTGCTCTTGAATTCCATCACTGGGATGGATGCTCCAATTGGAATAAAACCCACACTTTGTCCCTTACTGTTGGTCTTGGCAGACAAGACCCTGAAGACCTGCCCAAGCCATTAACATCATTAATATGACCCAAAATACATTAAAACAGGGACTTCAAAGATTGAGAGAAGGGGTGACTATCCCCTCTGTTTCTCCATTTAACAGCCTGATTTGACGTGTTCTTCCAATGGAAAAGAACAAATGGCATCTCACAGTGGCTGTTGAAACCTTAACCCAGGGGGCCGTGGAGGCCCCAGCCCCAGCAGGCTGAAAGGATGGAGCCCATTCAGTCTTTTGCTGTCCAATATTTTGCTATTTTTGCTTCCTTGCAGTGTTCCACAGCACCTAATTCAACAGCCTCTCAGCCTCTACTCCCATTATATTTATTGTGGTAAAATATATGACAAAATTTACCAATTTAACCTTTTTCTTTTTCTTTTTGAGACATGATCTCACTCTCTCACCCAGGCTGGAGTACAGTGGTGCCTTCGCAGATCACCTCAGCCTCAACCTCCTGGGCTCAAGGGATCCTCCCACCTCGGCCTCCTGAGTAATTAGGATTACAGGCTTAAGCCACAGTGCCCGGCCTATTTTAATAATTTTTTAAATTTTAATTTTATTTATTTTTTAAAATTTTACTTTAAGTTCTGAGATTCATGTGCAGAACGTGCAGGTTTCTTACACAGGTATACACATGCCACAGTGGTTTGCTGCACTTGTCAACCTGTCGTCTAGGTTTTGGGCCCTGCATGCCTTAGGCACTTCTCCTCATGCTGTCCCTCCCCTTGCCCCACACCCCTAGCCAGGCCCTGGTGTGTGATCTTCCCCTCCCTGTGTCCATGTGTTTTCTTGTTCAGCTCCCACGTATGAGAACATGTGGTGTTTGGTTTTCTGTTCCTGTGTTAGTTTGCTGAAAATGATGACTTCCAGCTTCATCCATGTCCCTGCAAAAGGCATGAGCTCATTCTTTTTTATGGCTGCTTAGTATTCCATGGTGTATATATGCCACATTTTCTTTATCCAGTCTATCATTGATGGACATTTGGATTGGTTCCAAGTCTCTGCTATTGTAAATAGTGCTGCAATCAATATACATGTGCATGTGTCTTTATAGTAGAATGATTTATAATGCTTTGGGTATATACCCAGTAATGGGACTGCTGGGTCAAATGGTATTTCTGGTTCTAGATCCTTGAGGAATCGCCACAATGTCTTCCACAACGGCTGAACTAATTTACACTCCCACCAACAGTGTCAGTGTTCCTATTTCTCCACAGCCTCACCAGCATGTTGTTTTCTGACTTTTTAATAATCGCCATTCTGTTTTTGTTTTGTTTTGTTTTTTGTTTTTGAGACGGAGTCTCGCTCTGTCACTCAGGCTGGAGTGCAGTGGCGCAATCTCGGCTCACTGCAAGCTCTGCCTCCCAGGTTCACGCCATTCTCCTGCCTCAGCCTCCTGAGTAGCTGGGACTACAAGCGCCTGCCACATGCCTGGCTAATTTTTTGTATTTTTAGTAGAGACAGGGTTTCACCGTGTTAACCAGGATGGTCTCGATCTTCTGAGCTCATGATCCACCCACCTCGGCCTCCCAAAGTGCTGGGATTACAGGCATGAGCCACCGCACCCAGCCCCTAATAATCGCCATTCTAACTGGCGTGAGATGGTATCTCATTGTAGTTTTGATCTGCATTTCTCTAACGACCAGTGATGATGAGCTTTTTTTCATATATTTGTTGGCCACATAAATGTCTTCTTTTGAGAAGTGTCTGTTCATATCCTTTACCCACTTTTTGATGGGGTTGTTTTTTTCTTGTAGATTTGTTTAAGTTCCTCGTAGATTCTGGATATGAGCCCTTTGTCAGATGGGTAGCTTGCAAAAGTTTTCTCCCATTCTGTAGGTTGCCTGTTCACTCTGAGGATAGTTTTGTTTGCTGTGCAGAAGCTCTTTAGTTTGATTAGATTCCATGTGTCAATTTTGGCTTTTGTTGCCATTGCTTTTGGCGTTTTGTCATGAAGTCTTTGCCCATGCCTATGTCCTGAATGGTGTTACCTAAGTTTTCTTCTAGGGTTTTTATGGTTTTTGGGTTTTACATTTAAGTCTTTAATCTATTTTGAGTTAATTTTTGTATAAGGTATAAGAAAAGGGTCCAGTTTCTGTTTTCTGCATGTGGCTAGCCAGTTTTCCCAGCAGCATTATTAAATAAGGAATCCTTTTTCCATTTCTTATTTTTGTCAGGTTTGTCAAAGATCAGATGATTGTAGATGTGTGATGTTATTTCTGAGACTCCTGTTCTGTTCCATTGGTCTATATATCTGTTTAAAAATATGGAATGCTTTGGTCGGGCGTGGTGGCTCACACCTGTAATCTCATCACTTTGGGAGGTCGAGGTAGGCGGATCACGAGGTCAGGAGATCGAGACCACCGTGAAACCCCATCTCTACTAAAAATACAAAAAATTAGCCGGGTTTGGTGGCAGGCGCCTGTAGTCCCAGCTACTCGGGAGGCTGAGGCAGGAGAATGGCGTGAACCCGGGTGGCGGAGCTTGCAGTGAGCCGAGATCGCACCACTGCACTCCAACCTGGGCAACAGAGCGAGACGCCGTCTCAAAAAATAAAATAAAATAAAATAAAATAAAATAAAATAAAATAAAATAAAATAAAATAAAAATATGGAACACTTCACAAATTCACGTGTCATCCTTGGGCAGGGGCCATGCGAATCTTCTATCGTTCTGATTTTAGTATATGTGTTGCCGAAGCGAGCACTAATTTAATCATTTTTCAGTGTACAGTTTAGTGACATTCACAGCCATCTATTTCTAGAATCTTTTCATCATCCGAAACTGAAACTCTGCACCCATTAAACACTAATTCCCACCCCTCCCAGCCCCTGGTAACCACAGTTCCACCTTCTGTTTCTACAAATTTTTTTTTTCTTTTTTCTTTTTTCTTTTTTTGAGATGTAGTCCAGCTCTGTCACCCAGGCTGGAGTGCAGTGGCGCGATCTCAGCTCACTGCAACCTCTGCCTCCCAGGTTCAAGTGATTCTCCTGCCTCAGCCTCCCGAGTAGCTGAGACTACAGGCGCCCGCCACCTCGCCTGGCTAGTTTTTTGTATTTTTAGTAGAGACAGGGTTTCACCGTGTTAGCCAGGATGGTCTCGATCTCCTGACCTCATGATCCGCCTGCCTCAGCCTCCCAAAGTGCTGGTATTACAGGCTTGAGCCATCGCGCCCGGCCTGTTCATTTGTTTTCTTTGAGATAAAGTTTTGCTAGCCACCCAGGCTGGAGTGCAGTGCCAAGGCAGCGGCGCAGTCTCGGTTCACTGCAACCTCTGTCTCACGGGTCCAAGTGATTCTCCTCTCTCAGCCTCACAAGTAGCTGGGATTACAGGCACGCACGACCACGTCCAGCTAATTTTTGTATCTTTAGTAAATTTTGTATTTTTCGTACTTTTGTATTTTTAGTAGCATGTTGGCCAAACTGGTCTCGAACTCCTGACCTCAGGAGTGATCCACTCGCCTTAGCCTCCCAAAGTCCTGGGATAACAGACGTTAGTCACCAGGCCCTGCCTCTCTCTACAAATTTGACTCCTCTAGATACTTCACATATATGGAACTGCACAGTATTTGTCGCTGACTTCTGGCTTTCCTCACCTGGCTATGCCTACTTTGGGGGATAATCTGGGCCTGGGACACCAAATCCCTGTAGCAGGCCCCACTGGGCTGCACAATCAGAACTGCGCGGAAGTTCCCCCAGACTCTTACCCACACTTGTTTAAGCTCTTCAAAGATGCTACTGGCCGGGCGTGGTGGCTCGTGCCTGTAATCCCAGCATTTTGGTGGGCGGAGGTGGTCAGATCACTTGAAGTCAGGAGTTCAAGACTAGCCTGGCCAACATGGTGAAACTCCATCTCTACTAAAAATACAAAAATTAATCGGGCGTGGTGGCGTGCGCCAGTAATCCCAGCTACTCAGGAGATTCGCTTGATTCCGGGAGGCAGAGGTTGCGGTAAGCCACTCCAGCCTGGGCGATAGGGTGATACTCCGTCTCAAAACAAACAAAAAAAAGTGGTACAGGCCCGGTGAGGTGGCTCACACCTGTAATCTCAGCACTTTGGGAGGCTGAGATGGGAGGATGTGTTGGGCCGGTGGGGATGGAGGCTGCAGTGAGCGGTTGTTGAGTGACTGCGTCCAGCCTGGGCCACGGAGTGAGGCCGTGCCTCAAAATGAAAAAAAAAAAAGCAGCAGCTACCCATCAAGCCACCAGATGGCAGCACGATTCCATGTCCCCCTCGCCGCCCGCTGACTGGTGCCGAATGCAGTCCTAACGGCGGTTCTGAGCTCCAGGGACCGGCGCCGCGCGTGCCTGAGGTCCCAGCTGCTCAGGAGGATGAGGCAGGAGAATCGCGTGACGGGGAGTTCTCTGTAGTGCGCTGTGCCGATCCAGGTCCGCACTGAGGCCGGCATCGGTATGGCGGCCTCTGCCACCAGGCCGCCTAGGGAAGAGCGAGGCAGCCCCGGTGGAAAACGGAGAGCGTCGGTAGTGGCATCGCGCCTAGGAATAGCCTCTGCACTCCAGCCAGGTCGACCTGCCGAGACTTCGCCTCTAAAACCAGCAAATACGAGGAGGCTGAGGGACGAGGATCGCTGGAGCCCGGGAGGTGGAGGTTGCAGTGAGTAGCTGGGATTACAGGCAGGCGCCACCACGCCCGGGTAATTTTTGTATTATTAGTAGAGACGGGGTTTCACCATGTTGGCCAGGCTGGTCTTGAACTCTCAGCCTCAAGTGATCCACCCTCCTTGGCCTCCCAAAGTGCTGGGATTACAGGCTTGAGCCACTGCGCCCGGCCAAATAAGTAATTTAAACAACTTGTTTTTTATTTCAGGAAAAAAACTCATAAGGGAGGCCCCCCTGACACACACACAGGAAGCAGCAGTGTAAATGGAATGCCACTGCTGAGGCTCTCCAATGAGTGTCACGTGTGCACATTTTGCCCCTCACAATGCATGTCAGACTATTAATAGGAAGCGCCTTTGGAATACCTCCTGTGGGGTGTATGCAGCAGGCAGCTTTGGAATCACTGTATCCCCAGTGTGATACCAGGGCAATGGCTTCTTCACTAGCACTGTCCAACCACAGTCCTGTGGTTCTAGGACTCCCTAACAGATGTCTCGAGGTCCATTATTGGGTGAAGGTCACTGCAAACTCAGGGAGGTCCAGGAGCTCACCCCAACCAGCTTCTTTACCAGGTGAGTGACCTCAGCCCTGCAGCTGGACTCATCCAGACGATGACCTCACCCAAAGATGGATGACCCCTGACCACTGTCCACACAACTGAGCTGGCCCCAGGTCGACTCCTCCACATCCTGCTTCCTACTGTAACCCTGTCAAAGGCCTTCCTCCCACCTTCCCACTCCTCCTCTTCCTCCCTGACAGCCCAACCAGGACAGATTCACTAGCTGGTTTTCAACTCTTTCAGGCTGCCCTCCTAACCCTAGCCCTGACCTCTGCCCTCCTAACCCCAGCCCTGACCCCACCGCCTCTCAGGAGGCTTTGCCAATCATCTGCATGTTAGCTCCACCCAAGGAACAGGCCTATTTTCTTTTTTATTTTTTTTGAAGCGGAGTCTCCCTGCCCAGGCTGGAGTGCAGTGGCGCAATCTCGGCTCACTGCAAGCTCCGCCTCCTGGGTTCATGCCACTCTCCTGCCTCAGCCTCCTGAGTAACTGGGACTACAGGTGCCAGCCACCACGTTCAGCTAATTTTTTTTTTTTTTTTTTTTTTTTGTATTTTTAGCAGAGACAGAGTTTCACTGTGTTAGCCAGGATGGTCTCGATCTCCTGACCTTGTGATCCACCCGTCTTGGCCTCCCAAAGTGCTGGGATTACAGGCGTGAGCCACCACGCCCAGCTACAGGCCTATTTTCAAGCATACTAACTGTTGGGTGTGTCGCTTACCTGTGCATATGACAGCCAATCCAACCCACCTAAATGAAGCCTTTATGACAGCACAACTCCATCCATGTATGTGGCTGACCACATCTCCAAACCATCTTCCCACTGGGGACAAATTCTTGGATTTTTTAGAGACAGGTTCTCACTCTGTTGCCCAGGCTGGAGTACAGTGGTGTGCCTCAAACTCCTGGGATCAAGGGATCCTCCCACCTCAACCTCCGGAGTAGCTCGGACTGCAGGTGCACACCACCACCATGCGTGGCTAAATTTTTTATTTATTTATTTATTTTTTAGAGATGGGGGTTGCTGTGTTGTCCAGGCTGGTTTTGAACTCCTATCCTCAAGTGATCCTCCCTCCTCCGCCTCCCGAAGCACTGGGATTATAGGTGTGAGCCACCAATCTCAGCCAAAATTTTTAACTAAACTCAACTAAACAAATGAACAAACAGAAAAGACTCTCAAACCACACACTGTCCTCTCTCACCCAACAGAGACAACATGTCTATAAACCACCAATCTGTTTAAAGAGATTACCAAATGGTCAGACCATGAAACTGAAAGAATCAAAATAAAATTGTCACTATGCTACCAACGGACAAAAGCTGGGAGCACACGACCAGGGGTCACACTCACTGAAGGTCCCCCACCCTGATTGCCAGTCAGGGGTGGCTTGTGGGTCTCAGAGAGGGCTCACCACCTGGTTGCAGTCATTGGGGACGGAAAGGTAAGTCCAACCGGTGCCACACCAAGGCACAACGACTGTTGGGGGAATGTACCAGACATTTAAGGAGATGACTTTATTCAGGCTACTGCTATGGGAAGAAAGTTCACTGATGAGGAAGGAGCGGCCCGATAAAGAAGAGACTCATGCTGAAGGCTGGAGGCGGGGTCTTGGAATGGACAAGAGCAAAGTGCTTCTTCTGGGCTTACTGTTTCTCAGAACACAAAGGAAGGGGTAATTTCTCAGCAAGCACCATTTCCCTGGAGCCCAGGGCTGGATGAATTTCAGTACTGCCAGCAGCCTCTGTGTTCTGGTGTGTGGAGGAGTTTGCATGTTCCCAGTGTGTGTTCCCATTGTGTCTTGGTGTTTCTGTGTGCCTGGTGGCATGTTTGTGTGTGTATTTGCAGGGTGAAAGACCACAGATACGAGCCAAACTCCTGTGCTCAAGTGCGCCTCCTGCCTTGGCTTTCCAGAGTGTGGGGATGACAGGCGTGAGCCACCACGCCAGGCCTCATGATCTGTTTCTAGCGCAGTGAGTGCATTTTAGGGTGGGTGCCCGCCTCCATGCCTAGAAGGGGGTGGATGCTGTGTATACCGTCTGTCCGTAAGATGGGTACACTTCTGTGTGTCGGCTGACGTGTGTGTCTTAGTATTTAGTCGGCTCTGGCAGCACATGTGCGTGTTGCAGGTTGTGTAAGTTGCTGTTTCTACGTGTCTGGCGGAAGGTGTCTGTGGTTGCAAAGTGAGGGTCTCTTGGAGTTTCTGTGTGTCAGAGGGTGTGTGTGTGTGTGTGTGTGTTTTGCAGGATGAGGTGTGTTCTGTGAGTGTGGTGTGGTGGGTGCAGGGTGCATGTCTGTGTCTACATTTTCGTTTTTTTTTTTTTTTTTTTTGAGACGGAGTCTCAGTCTGTCGCCCAGGCTAGAGCACAGTGATGCGATCTCCACTCACTGAAAACTCTGCCTCCTGGATTCAAGCAATTCTCCCACCTCAGCCTCCCAAGTAGCTGAGATTCCAGGTGCGTGCCACCACGCCCAGCTAATTTTTTGCGTTTTTAGTAGAGACAGGGTCTCACCATGTTGGCCAGGCTGGTCTCAAACTCCTGACCTCAAGTGATCTGCCTGCCTCAGACTCCCAAAGTACTGGGATGACAGGCATGAGCCACTGCGCCCGGCCTGTCTGCATTTCTGTCTGGTGGTGAGCTATGTGCTGCAGGTGGTGTGTTGGCAAGTGTGTTTAATGTATTTCTGTCATGTTTCTGTGTATCTGGTGGAAGATGTATGTGTGCAGGATGAGTGTGTATTTTGTATGATATATACATGCTTCTGACTTTGGTGAAGTGTGTATGTTGCAGGGTTGTCTCTCTCGTGGTTTCTTTGTGGCCTATGGTGTGTGTGCTGCAATGAGTCTCTGTCTCGGTGTTTCTGTGTCTGGTGATACATGTTCTATGTTGCAGAATGAGTCTTTTTTTCCATTTTTATGTGTGTGTTGTGGGGTAAGTGTCCTCCATAGTAGTGTGGGCTGGCTGTGTGTGTGTTGCAGCACGTCTATCTCTGTGGGCGGTGGATTGTATGTGTGTGTTGGAGAGTGAGTGTTTCGGTCTAGTGGAGTATCGTGTGCGTGTGTTGGCAGGTGAGTGGCTGTGTTCCTCTGGGCCCAGTGCTGTGTGGGTGTGTGTTGCAGTGTGTGTGCTGTCTCTGTGTTTCTGGGGTTCTGCTGGCTTTGTGTATGCATGTCTACATTTCGGGCTGTGTGTCTGTGTTGGTGTTTCTGAGTCTAGAGGAGCGTGCGTGTGGCGCAGGGTTAGTGTCTGCAGGCCTCTGTGTGCCGTGGGCCGCGTCTGCTTGAAACCAGGCTGGGCCTGGTCCCCACATTCCTCCCACTCCTTTGTGCTCTGTGCTACAAAAAATATTTGCGTTTTCCACGACTCATAATTTTTCCTCCTCAATCGCTACCAGATGTGGGTCTTGTGGTCCCCATCCCCATGGCAACGGAGGTTCCAGCAGCCGCGGTTCCCTTTTGTGGCGCCTGCCCTGGGAGCTGGCACTGCTGTGAGCCCCGAGGGGGTGGGGAGAAGCTGGTGGTGGGAGGCAGGAGGCTGGAGGGGTCCCAGCAGCTCCCTTCCCAGCAGCCACTGGGACCCTCCTGGGGGCAGGGGATGGCTGATGGTGGGTAGAGAGGGGTCCCCTGTTTTGTGAGGCACCCACAGGTAGAGTCTTCGACACCTAGGGGGGTTCCCAGGGAAAGGCAAGGAGAGGTCCCCAGAAAGGCCTGGTCACTGGGACATCCCTGTTCTCTCCAAATCGTGCTGGTCCAGGCTGGGGGAGGAGGAATAGCAAGAGCTGAGGGCTTGGGGGTTCAGGGAACAGTGGTGTGGCATCTTGATGGTTCTGGGGGGTGGGCACCGCCTAGGCAAGAATGTGGTCTGAGCCCCTGCACTGCCCACCCCTCATCCACACACAGGCACTGCCCTGCCCACGCCGAGCCCGGCTGGGCATCTGTCTTCTTGGCCTCAACCCCAGCAGCCCGCATGGCGCTGTGCCCAAACAGAGCAGAGGCTTTCCAGCCACAGGGCTATGGCTGGGAGGGTGCCCAGCTGGCTCCAGGGAAGCAGTGTGGCCCAGAGGCAGGGATCCCACATTCCACGTGCTACCTGACTGTGTCCTGCCAGCTGCTCTGGACGGCCGACCCAGGGCAGGACGCAGCCTCTGCTCAGATGGCTGAGCCCTCTGAGATGGGTGACCAAAGTTGACCTCAGTGGGGCATCTGGCCAGAGGATGAGAGTGTGGCCAGGACAAGAGCCCCAAGTTGCCAGCATGAGACCCATGAGCGCTGTGCGGCGGCTGCAGGGTGATTGGAAGATCCTGGCAGCAGGGCAAGACTTTGAGCTGGGCATCAAACCATGAGATGCAGGGGAACAGGAAGAGACCAGGAGGCAGGAGGAGACTGAACAGGCAGGATCTGGGGGAACTTAGTGTGGGGACAGCAGGGACCATGGAAGGTGAGGGTCTGCGGCTTAGGAGGGTCACTTAGGCGGCCTGCCCGGGAGGATGAACCCGCTCAGGGTAGGCGGCGCGGGTCAGGAGCAGGGAGGCCTTGGGACACAGATGGTCACACACAGACGGCCAGGCAGCAGGGTCTGGCTTGGGGGCGGGGGATCTGCGCGGGGCGCTCCCTCCGTCTCCCTCAACCTCCCGCAGCAGCAGGCGGGGCTGGCAGTCAGGAGAGTTTCCGGCTGAGGACAAGGAGCCCGTTGAGGCAGACAGCAGGGCTCTGTGCAGCAGGAGAGCGGCTTGTTTGTGCTGGAGGAGGCCCGGCTGGAGTCGGCGCCCGCGGCCCCCTGGCCTCAGCCTCTGCACCCCCCGCAAGCTGCTACCAACAGCTCTGAGGCCCAAGTTTAACAGCAGCGGCCAGGGGAAATGCCCAGATCCGAGGCAGGCCCATCGCCTGTCCCTTTCAGTCAGGGACTCTGCCTGTCTGCCCCCACCCAGCTTTCCTCCCCGTGACCAGTCCAGGATGGGGCCGCATAAACTTGATAAACAAACGAGGCATGTGGGTTGACGCAACCCACTTCCACCATGGTCCCGGGAGACCCACGCCTGGGCTCCAGGGCTCCCCGCTGAGATAAGGGGTAGGGGAGAGTGCAGAACAGGTGGTCACATAAAGTTACTTCTGGGGGGCATCTTTGGCCGCAGCCTGCAAACAGGAAGTGATCAGAGCACGAGGGGAAAGGCATTTTATTAAGAAAGCTTTGGCCAAGCCCCTGCCGGGAGGAGCCCATCCTGGGGCACCGGCCGGGGTGGGAGCAGCCCTGCTGGGGGCCTATAAATACATCTCCTCAGGCCACTAGAGTCGCCCCTGGAGGTCCCGCGGCGTGTAGGGCAATGGGAGGCCATCAAAACCAGCTGACAGCTGAGGGGCTAGGGTTCCGGTTGCCAGGGAAGGGAAGGGGTGGGACGGACTAAGCCCCTGAGGAGCGGAGACCAGCCCTCCTCCCCAGGCTGGGGTCAACCAGATGCCCGGGAGCCCAGCCAGTGGAAGTAGCCCCGGGCTCTATTGGTAAGCCCAAAGGAGGGAGCCTCCAGCCAGAGGCACCAGGCCCTAGCCGGGGAGAGGCAGCCTGGGCAGAAGTGCTTCTGGCCTCAACCAATGAGAAGGTAGCCGCAACCAAGTTCACTCGTGGTAAGAGGCGGTCTTTAGGCGGAACCCTCCCATCTTTGGCCAATGAGACGCAGCCTGGTCGGAGCGCTCCATAACTTGGCCAATGGGGAGGGAGTGGCCCGCTAAGCGCCTGTCAGGCCTCGACCAACAGGATGGGCCCTTCCCGCCAGAGCACACTGCTCCAATCCAGGAGCCGCTGCAGGACCTGAGCCAATGAGACGCCTCCGCTAGCTACGCGGTGCTCGGCCAATAGGAGGCCGCCCGTGCCCAGGTGCGTGGGAGGCGTAGAGTGGCAGGCGGCGCTGCGAAGCTGAGGGAGCTGCGCGCAGAGGAGCCACAGCCTACTACAGGGTGGGCGCGCCCGCCCTGCCCAGCTCGCCCGCCGCCTCCCTGCTCTTCTTGCGCGGAGGCTTCTGGATGGGGGTCTTCTTCCGAGGCGTCTCGGGCGCGGGCACGTCGGTCGCCGCCTTCTCAGGCCCCGGGGTTTCTGTTGCTGGGGGCGCGCGGGCGGGCGAGGCTGGCGGCACCGAGCGCTTGGCTTTCTGTGGGGGCGCCGGCTTCTCCCTGGGGCCCTGCGCGCCCAAGGCCCCCTCGGCGCGGCCCAGGCTGCGAGTCTTGCCGCGCAGCTCCGCCGCCAACATGGAGGCAGCCTCGGGCGCGCTTCGCGGGGGACCGCCGGCGTCCGTGGGCTCCAAGAGGCTCGGGCCGCGGCCCCGCGCTCGGGCCCTGGGCGGCGAGGGCGCAGCGAGGGCCATCGCCTCCTCGGGCAGCCCGGGGGGCCGAGGCGTTGGGTCGCGGGTCCGGGGGCTGCCGTGCTCGACCGGCTGCGCCGATTTGTCGCTGGGCGTCCGTTTTCTCTTGCTGGGGCTGGGCGCGGCCTCTGGGCCTGGCGGCGGTGGTGACGGCGCACGGCCAGCTGCAGCGGCGCTGTGCCTGCCGTGGATCCAGGACACCTTAGGCTTGGTGGCGGGGTCAGGTGGAGGCGGTTTCCTGCGCTCGGGCGATGGCGACAGCGACAGGCCCCCAATCTCGCCCCGGGCCCGGGCCGGCCGGGCCTCGCGTCGGGCCACGCGCGCGTACAGAGCCCCGCCGGGCCCCTCCACGCTGGACGCCGACCGCTCGCTGTCGGAGGACGCGGGGAGGGGCATCGCCTCCTCGGTGGACGCTGGCGTGGTCAAGGGCACGGGGGACGGCGCCGGCGCCTCGACAGGAACAGTGGGGACTTCGGGGTCCCGGCTCTCCTCTGGTGCCTCTGGCAAGGGAAGAACAGGATGGTCACAGCCTTCAGTAATAGCTTTAGGGGTTCCAACCTCCAGGCGCAAACCTTCACCTTCCCTCCTCTATCCACGCCCTTGGCGCTGTGTCACCCTGGCATCCAGACGTGCCTGGCACAGAGCACCAACAGCACACGTAGTTCAGAGCCTCAGTCTGTGCGGCTGACTCTGAACTCAGGCTGTGCCAGGAGTGATGGGTGCATTCCCACGACTGAAGCCCAACCTTGGCCTGGCCTGGCAGCCCTGCCCCGACACCCCTCCAGCCTTGGGAGCCTGCGTCATCGAATTTGATGCTGGAACATCCCCACGGGGGTTCCATTATCCTTTTTAGAGATAAGGCTTCTAGCTGGGCGCGGTGGCTGACGCCTGTAATCCCAGCACTCTGGGAGGCTGAGAAGGGCGGATCACCTGAGGTCAGGAGATTGAGACCAGACTGGCCAACATGGTGAAACCCCGTCTCTACTAAAAATATGAAAATTAGCTGGGCGTGGTGGTGGGCTCCTGTAATCCCAGCTACTCGGGAGGCTGAGGCAAGAGAATTGCTTGAACCCAGCAGGCAGAGGTTGCAGTGAGTGGAGATCTCGCCTCTACACTCCAGTCTGGGTGACAGCCAGACTCCGTCTCAAAAAAAAAAAAAAAAAAAAAGCAAGCGATAAGGCTTCTGAGGTTCTGAGTTGGTCACCTGCCCAGGACATCTGGGGGCATGGTCAAGGGAGGAGACAGGGCAGAATCCCAGCCCGGCAGGTTCGTTTCTGCTATCTGTGAACGCAAGACTGCAGGTGAAGGTTGAAGGTGTACCCACATACTCTGTGGATCCCTTCCTCCTGTCTCCTCTGCCACCCCCTACCTAAGCCGGGAAACTTCTCTCTGCCTGCTTTCTCCCAGAAGCAACCTGGGCTGTGGCCTACCCATCTCCCCATACCTGTCTCCAGCACTGAACAGCAGAGTCCAGCTCTATGGCCTCAGCTCTGTGGCTAACCCTCAGGTACCAGCACGGCCAAGCCCTTCCTCTCCATGCTGCCTGCCCCCTCCTGTGGTCCGCCCAGAACACAGCTTTTCCATGGGAACATTTTGCTGGGCTGGAGTGATGCCCAAGCAGCGCCTTACTCACCCTCATGGGGTACACAGTACACAGGGCCTTCATCAGTGGTGTCAAACGAGGAGAAGGAGGCCCGAGAGGACCAGGATGGTGAGGGCTGCTCCAGCCCTGAGGGTGGCTCCAGGAAGCTGCAGTTGAGTGTGTTATCCAGCTCGTGGTGGGCCACTGGGGAAGGATGAGGCAGAGCTGCCAGGGGTCCACTCTGCCCCAGCCAGTGCCCTCATTAGCCCCTGCTGTCACAAATGTTGATGGGGTGACCAAGACCAGCCCTACTCTCGGACTGCAGGGGGCACAGGCAACTCAACAGGTAGAGTGACACTGGACCAGGACTGGAGAATGGGTAGAGGTGAACCCAGAGAAGAAACATGAGCAAAACGTGTTAAGGTGCAAGGCAAGTGTGTGCAGCCAGGGAGCTGGAAAAGGTTGGGCTGACATGTTGGGAAAAGGCCAGAAAGGTGGGAGACGGGGCTGAAGAAGACACCTGGCTGAGACAGGCCACCAAGGCCTCCAAGCTCTGTTTTAGGCCCTGCCTTGTGGGACTCAGGGGAGCCTTGGAGCACTTCTGAGCCCAAATGCGCAGTGGCAGGGCTGCATTTTTGGTTCAGCCCGTCTCAGCAAGCTGCACCCTAGGTCTGGCTTCCAGAGATGCAGACCCCACAACAGGTGGCCCCAGAAGCTGGCTAGCCTGGCCTCCATTCCAGAGAGGGATGTGGGGTCCACTCCCACACCTATGTCCCCAGATGCCATGCTGCTAGGTGGGCCAAGGGCTTTTCTTTTTTTTCTCCCTCCCTTTTCTTTTTCTTTCTTTTCCTTTCTTCTTCTTCTTCTTTTTTTTTTTTTAACAGAGTTTTGCTCTTGTTGCCCAGTCTGGAGTGCAATGGCACGATCTCAGCTCACTGTAACCTCTGCCTCCCAGGTTCAAGCGATTCTCTTGCCTCAGCCTCCGGAGTAGCTGGGATTACAGGCATGCACCACCACACCCGCCTAATTTTGTATTTTTAGTAGAGACAGGGTGTCTCCATGTTGGTCAGGCTGGTCTTGAACTCCCGACCTCAGGTGATCCACCCGCCTCGGCCTCCCAAAGTGCTGGGATTACAGGCGTGAACCACCGCGCCCAGCTTGGGCAAGGGGTTTTCTCTGCTGTTTCCTTCATCTCCCAAGGGTCTGAGCCCCTTCCCCTCCATCTTTAGAAATAAGTGGGAAAGAGAGGAAGAGAGGGTCCACCCAGGTGGGAGTCAGCACGGAGAGAAGCGGCACACCCCACCCCACCCCCCCATCCTGTTGGTGGGTGGGGACCAGCCTACCCACTTTCCAGGAGGATCTCTGGGTACTGCTGGGGATGTAGGCAGGAGGGCGGGTCCTCTCCTTGGGGCAGGGCACTCCCGTGCCCACGCATTCCCCCAGCAGCTCTGGCTGGGATATACAGCGTTCTCCTACAGACTGGGGGAGCCTGCAGCACCCAGATGTCCACACACCCCTGATGCGTCACTCTCAGGGCCAACGCTTCTGATGCACTCCCACATCAGCCCGCGCACCTAGGACTCCTGCCTTCCTACCTGGCCTCGCCCTCAGCAGCTGCCACACCTCTTACCTTCCCTCTGGTCGCACCTCCTCGCGCCCACGCACATCAACACTCAAGGTCCCCCATTTCCTCACTGAGATCTGGGCCCCCTCACACCCATTTCCCAGCAGCTTCCTGCGTCCAGAGGTGTTTCTCCCAGAGATCCCGCGCTGTCATCCTTACCTACGACTTTGGGTAGTTTCTGCCTGCGGAGTGGGATCCGGGGCAGCTTCATGCTGATGCGACTGAAGCGTCCGCATAGTCGGTGCGGCGCCTTCTTCCTCCCAAGCGACAGCTCCCTGCGGGGGCGGGGTCTGAGCGGAGGGCGGGGTCGGGGCGGGACCCAGGGGCGATTAGATCTCGGCCAGTGCGGAGCACAGAAGGGGCGGGGCCACGTCCGGGGCGGGGGCGGGGAAGAGCTGGATCTGGGTCCGGTGGCACCGAGAGGGTGTGGCCTGAACCCAGGCGAAAGCAGGGCAGTGTCTGGGCTTACCGGCGCGCAGGGTCCTTGCCGCGGCAAGCGCAGCAGCAGCCGAGCAGCGAGAGCAGCAGGCAGACGAGCAGGACGAGCAGCGCGCCCGCGCCCATCACACCCTTGCGCTGGTTGGTCTCTGTAGGGGATTATGGGGTCAGCGCGGTTTCTGGCACCCCCTGCATTCCTTAACGGGACGCCCCTCATCCACTTACCTAGGTGGCAGGCACCAGTGACCGGGTCGCACGAATCCTCGTGGCAGCTGCAGGCCTGAGCACAGTCCGCACCGTGGAGTCCGGGCGGGCACGTCACGTTACAGCTGCCAGGACATAGGGTCAAGGCAGGCTGCAGCCGCCCCCCTAGGATGCCCCCTACCCTCACCCCTCACCCGCGGCCAGGGCCCAGGGTCCAGGGTCCCAGAACCGGGCTCTCTCGAGCTCCATTCATTGTCTAGGGTTTGAAGCCCAGCCCTGCCCGTGGCACATATTGGGGTGGTGGATGTTTTGGAAACGAATGTTGCACAACCAGTTGGGGGGACCTGGGGGATAGGACCCGTGGTGGCCACGCAGCAGCGCCCACTGCTGGGGCTGACTTGGGTGGGTGGGAAGAGGGGCTGCTGAACCAGACCCTTGGCTGTAAGTGGAGGTCCATGCTCCTTCTATACCAGCTCGGGGTCACCTCAAGAGCCCACTGACACTGGCTGGACTGGTCACCAGATCCTGCGCTGAACGTGGGCTTCCCGACATAAGGGCAGGAAACTGCCCTCAAAGAGCCTACTGTCACCCCCTACCTGGGGTAAGGGACCAAGGCTGAGGTGATAACCCAGCCCAGGGTGGAAAGGCCACCTCGTCGACCCCTGAGGTCTGGCTGGACCCTCCTTTGTGGCAGATACAAGCCCCCCATCCCCTCCCGGTCCCAGCGCACTCACTGGGGCCCGTGGACGCCAGGACTGCACAGGCAGCGCCCCGACTGGAAGTCGCAGTGGCCGCTGCCGCAGTCGGTGCACACGAAGGCGCAGTCCTCGCCGTAAGTGCCATTGCTACACTTGGTCTCGCACCTTGGAAAGATGGGAGGAGGCGTCAGCAGAAATGGAAGCAAACGGACCACAGTGCCCTCGACAGAGGGCCTTCATGGGGGAGGCAGGGCAGGGGGCTGCGTGTCTGGGCAGACGGAAGCAGGGCAGCTCACCGGTCGCCGATCCAGCCCGCGTTGCAGCGCGTACACTTGCCAGTGACATGGTTACAGGCATGCCCGTCGCGGCACGGCGGACAGCGGTGGCTGCAGCCCTCGCCATAGAAACCGGTGGCGCAAGGCTGGTCGCACTTGGTTCCGTTCCAGCCGGGCTCACACGTCAAGCAGCGGCCCTCGGCCACCGTGCACGGCTGCTGGCCCTTACACTGGCCACACCTGGGGGAGGGGTCGGAGGCTAGGGAAGGCTGGGACCCGCCTCACCCCTGCCCCCATCGGCGGCCCGCCCTTCCACCGCCTCCCTCCCTGGCCGAGAGACCGCGCTTACCGGCGGCGACAGCCCAAGCCGTAGAAGCCGGCGGGGCACGGCTCGCGACAGTACTTGCCGCGGTAGCCCGGCTCGCAGGCACACGTGCCGTCCACAGGGTGGCAGCGGCCGCGGAAGCACTGGCAGTAGCGATCGCAGCGCGCGCCGAACGTACGCTCGCGGCACTGACAGCGGCCGCTCTGCTGCTCGCAGGGAGACGAGTTGCAGGCGCACTGGTTGTTGCAGCTGCGGCCCCACCAGCCTGCGTGGCACAGGCAGGCGCCGGTCTGTGGGTCGCAGCGCGACGTGGCGCTGCAGTAGCACGCGCTGGCGCACTGCGCGCCCCACCAGCCGGGCTCACAGCGGCACGCGCCGCTCCGCGGGTGGCACGTGCCATGCTGGCACTGGCACGCATGCTCGCAGCGCGCGCCCCAGCGCCGCGCGTGACAAGTACACTGGCCTGTCACGTCCTCGCACTGCCCGTGTGGGTGGCAGCTACACAGCTCCTTGCAGTCGGGGCCCCAGAACTGGCGCGGGCACTCTGCGGGGGAGGAGCGGAGGGGGTGGAAGGCCCCGGTGCTTGAGTAGGTGCCCCCAGCCAGCTGGAACCTGCCCGCGTCCCGCACTCCAGCCGCCACCTTTGGGGACCCGACCCGAAGACGATCCGACCCCGCCCCACCCTGGACCCCGCCCCATCTCTCCAGGATTCCGCCCCACCGACCAATACCGGCCCGACCCCACGCTCACTGGTGTCGCAGTTGGCACCGAAGTAGCCGTGGCGGCAGCGGCACTCGCCAGGCCTCACGCACACCTCGTTCTCCGAGCACGTGGAGTTGCCTTCGCACACCGCTGTGGACCAGACAGGCCAGAGCTGCTGCGCGTCCTAGCCCCGCCCCTGACCCCGCCCCAGGTACCCGGGAGGACCACTCACCAATCCCACACTCGTCCCCTTGCTGCCTCCAGCCTGCGCAGCACGTGGGCACCTGGGAGCTGCGAGCAGAGGGAGGACATCTGAGCCCAATGCCCCTTCCCCAGCCCCCATCTGCTTAGGGCTCCTCTGCAGCCTCCTCACAGACTCCCTGCCTCTGCATTTGTGCTCCTGTCCTAGTGGGGTGGTTACTGAGGTCCTGCCAGGCAATGTGTCTGGTGATGGAGGATTGCCACAAACAGACCTGACCGCCAAGAACTTTCCAGCCCAGAACCGCCACCCCATCTCACCTAACTCCTTTGTGTCTTCCTCCCACAGCCACTAGGCCTGAGAAAAGTGGCCTTGGAGTCCCAGGAAGGACCGCAGTGAGGTAGCAGCCAGGAAGAGGACCATGGGCCTCAGGACCTGCTCAAACATGAGGGTCTAGGGCATCCCTCCAAGTGGAGGGCCCGGCCTAATGAGTGTCACGGATCCAGATGTGATATGATGTGACATGACAAGAACAGAACTAGGACTGGCTGGGCCACAGGGACACACCTAGATGCCCCAACCCTGGGGCTGAGCTCCACTGGGGAGGGGCAGCCTCTGGGCAGGGGGGTGGAGAGTGGCATGTAGACACAGTGAGGTGACCACTTGGCAGAGGGGCTTCTGGAGGGAGGTGGGGTGAGGCCCACCCAGCCACTAGGGAAGGAGCAGGCACACGGGGAGTCCTCCATGTGCAGGAGGAAGGTCAAACTGTGGCAAAAGGGCTCAGGGACCAGGGTGGAGGAAGGAGCTACTAGAGCATCTGTTTATGCCTTTGTTGTTGTTTTTGAAACAGAGTCTCGCTCTGTTGCCCAGGCTGGAGTGCAGTGGCACGATCTCAGCTAACTGCAACTTCCACCTCCCAGGTTCAAGCAATTCTCCTGCCTCAACCTCCCTAGTAGTTGGGATTACAGGCGCGTGCCACCACACATGGCTAATTTTTGTATTTTTTTACTGGAGATGGGGTTTCGCCATTTTGGCCAGGCTGGTCTTGAACTTCTGACCTCAGGTGATCTGTCTGCCTCGGCCTCCCAAAGTGCTGGTATTACAGGCATAAGCCAGCGTGCCCGGCCTGTTTATGCTGATGGTCTTCTTCTTGTTCCATTTGATTTGGCTTTATAGAGTACACAATGCTACCTCAGTAGGTCCTTTCTACCCGCAGCACTTCAGGAGAGCACAACCTCTAAAACCCTGGGTAGATGGGGTATGTGAGCACAAAGGTTTGGAGGCCCTGCCTGAGTGAAGCCGTGATGGCTAGAGAGGATTCATAGGGGATGAGCTGGGGTTAGCCCACATTCAGGGGCAGAGGAGGCTGAGAAGGAGCAACCACCAAGGCTGCAGGATCCTAGGGTCCCAGCCGACCCAGAGCTTTGCCTCAATCCTAAAGGCACGTAACAGCCATTTGCACTTTAGAGAAAAGAAGCGTGCTTCTTCACAAGCAGGCTCGGATTCAGTATCTGAATTCAGAACCAGGATGTGGTGGTGGGGGGAGTTCGGAAGGAAGCCTGAAGACCCCAGTGGGATGGGACAGACTGGCTCCTCCACACCATGCATTTAAGGGATAGTACGTGCCTGGCACGCTCCTGCCCAGGCTGCAGAAGATGCCCCAACCATTCCCCAGTTAGACAGAATTTCACCCCCTGCACAGAGCACCTAGGCCTCGAGGCCCCTCCTGAACAAGGCTTGGTTCTCCTTCAGGCCAAAGATGGGACCTGGTGAACAGGACCATAAAATCCCAAACTTTGGGGAATCGGTTCAGTGTATTTTCCACGAATAAAACTGAAAACCAGAGACAGCAATACGAAGGCCTGGCTTTTCCTGGCCCCTGCCCCCATGTCTCCCCCCACCCAGCCCTGACCCAGGGAGCACCAAGGTGCCCAACTGCAGGGAGACCCAGGTCTGCTGGCCATCACCCACCCACTTGGGTCTGCTTCTGAACCGTGGTCACTGGATGGAGAGCCTCTGCAGGTGTCCCTCCTGTGAGGAGCTTTGCCAGGTAGCCTGCTAGAATTGCCCCGGAAGCACTAACCCCCTTCTGCCCTGGACATGCCGTTCTGTGGCTAGGAGCCTAATTTTAGGGCCACACTCAGCTGGGTTTGATGTCTGGGTTTGCCACTTGCTGTGTGACCTCAGGCATGGAGCTTAAGCTCTTTGAGCTTCAGGCTCCTTAGCTATATAGTAGGGCTCATGGGTTTGGTCCTACTGTAGGAAGATTAAGAGAGCCAAGATGTTTTTAGCCAGGCGTGTGGCATGTACCTATAGTCCCAGCTACTCAGGAAGCTGAGGCAAGAGGATCACTTGAGCCCAAGGAGTTTGAGGCTGCAGTGAGCTGTGACGGCACCACTGCTCTCCAGCCTGGGCAAGAGTGAAACCCTGTCTCAAAAAGAGAGATAGAGAAAGGGGGGGGGGAGGGAGGGGGAGAGAGACAGAGAGAGAGAGAGAAGAGAGAGAGAGAGAGAGAGAACCCAGACCTATGAAGTGGTTTGGCACATACTAAGCACAAAGGATCCTGAGGGCAGGCTGCAGTGCCTCTGAGTGCACTCAGTCATCCCTGGCTTAGTGGGCACCCAGGCCTAACACCAGCAGAGCTAATACCCACCAGCAAGACAGAGTCCATTTGGGTTCACTGAGGACAAGATGCTTTCCTTCTTGGAAGGGCTGGCAGAAAAGGCCAGGTGGTGGTGGCAAGCTGACTCTCTGAAGATCTTACAAAGATGGGTGGGAAAGATGGCCTGCTGCAGGGCCACTCCCATGTTTGCTCTGTAAGACCCTGAGGAGCCAAGCCATAGGCTGGGCCCAGGCCCCTCAGCAAGCAAGACATGCTGTAGGGAGGCCCAGTGCCGTGGCTCAAGCCTGTAATCCCAGCACTTTGGGAGGCCGAGATGGGTGGATCACAAGGTCAGGAGATCGAGACCATCCTGGCTAACATGGTGAAACCCCGTCTCTACTAAAAAATACAAAAAACTAGCCGGGCGAGGTGGTGGGTGCCTGTAGTCCCAGCTACTCAGCAGGCTGAGGCAGGAGAATGGCGTAAACCCGGGAGGCAGAGCTTGCAGTGAGCTGAGATCCCGCCACTGCACTCCAGCCTGGGTGAGAGAGCGAGACGCCTTCTCAAAAAAAAAAAAAAAAAAAAAGACATGCTGTAGGTTTCTCCCTCATAGAGCATTATTTCTTCTGTGATTCAAACCCACTGTGAGTTCTCACATCTTCAAGTTGGCTCATGGTGTCCATACCTATCCATGTTCTCCCCCAAATCCAGGCAGAAAAGCTTCTCTGCCTGCCACACCCTTGAGACCCCACACCTGCCTGGCCCTCCGCCTGCCCCGCCTGGACACTTCTCCTCTGGTTTCTGTCCCCATCCTCAGATTTCTCTTCTGTCCACACTAGCTCCCTCGGGAAGCTCACTGAACCCTGACAACACCTTGGACCCTCCAGCAGGGCTTGCCCCGTCAATGCTAGACTTGCAAATCCAACTGCCCAATAGAAGACGTCACCAGAGGGAGGCCTCATGGGCCTCATGCTCAACCAGCCCAAACCTGAACTCTTGACTTCCTTGCACCCTGAGTCTTCCCTGTCTCAGATAACCCCTACCTGTCCTTTCAGGCTGGGAGGCTGAGACCTGGAGAAGCATCTCTGGCTCCTCCTTCTTGTCTACACCAGATCCATTGAGAAAAAAGACGCTGAGCTCTAGCTTCTAAAGGACATCTAAAATGGGATCACTTCCCCTTCCCTATCGCACCCTTGTGACAGCCACCCTCCATCTCCCTGGGTTTTTGTAACTGGCCCCAGCTTCCACCCCCTGCCCCTCAGGGTGCGAAGTGTTTGCCACCTGGCAGCCAATCCTGGTCAGATCCCACCCTTTCTCTGTGCAAAGCCCCCAGGGGGTCCCATGGCCCTCAGAGGAAAAGTCCAAGTCTTCTGAGCAGTGGCAGCCCACAGTGGCCTGCCCACCCTCACTCTCTGGCAGCTCCTCCACCAGTCCCTCCTGGACTCTGCCCAGCCCCCTGGATCCTTCCTGTACTTCCACAGGCCCTCTGCCTTGGGAACCTTGCCCCAGACACTTACAGGGCCTCCATGCTCTCCTGCAGGCCTGTGCTCACTCACCACCTTCTCAGGGGGTCTCCCCAGACCACCCTAAAGGAAACAGCACTCCCCAACTCTACACCTCCCAGCTCTTGCTAGATGTCTAGACACACTTGCTTTTCTGGACTGTATGTCTTCTCTGCCACAAGGTCAGGGTCTCCACTGCAGCTTCCCTACACCAATACAGACCTGGCACACTGTAGGTGCATAGGATTTTACTGGCTCTGCACTCTCCTCTCCCCATCCTCCTGCCTCCCAGGAAAGGGAAGGGCTGATGGAAGCCTTGCAAGACGTGGGAGGGCAACAAAGACATATCCCAGACCCCAGGTGGGCAGTGCCCAGAGTGGCTGCCCTTCCCATCGACGCTTGCCACTCATGACCACAGCGATCCCCACTTAGCCCCATGAGGGGGTTGTGATCCCTAATCCCATTTTACAGAGGTGGAGACAGGCCCAGAGAGGTCAAACGACTTGCCCAGGTCCACACAGCTGGGTAGGGGTGGCACCAGGATCGGAACCCAAACCCGGGCTCTCGGTTCCTGGAGCAGGCGCTTCCTGGGAGGTCTGCAGACAAGGGGAGCGGGAGCAAAGGGCTCTCAGGCTCCGGACAGTTAGAGCCTGGCACCGGACCCCCATCCCTGGTCCCGGGCCTACGGGGCAAAGAGGATTGGAGTGAGTAGACAGAGCCCACGGCGATCGCGCCCTCCCCCTCTCCAGGCACCGCCCCGCCCGCCGCCGCCGCTGCATTCCTGGGGCCGGGGAGGCCCGGGAGTCGGCGGCGGCGGCGGCATCGATGCGAAGCAGATGGCGGGCCAGGCCAGCCCCCGCCCCGGAGGCGGGGCTCGCAGCGGGGAGGGGTCTGCGCGCCTCGGGACCAGAGTTCGGAAACCCCGCGCGGCCCCCTCGCAGCCCCTTGTCTGTGGCGCCGAGTCCCTGGACTTGGCTTGCCCGGGCTCCGTGGCCCAGGCGCCCCGACGCGACCCAGCTCGGAGCCCGGCGGCCGCCTCTGAGTCCCCAGTCCGCGCCAAGGCGCCCCCACACGCCCGCTCCTCACCCCTGCGTGGAGATGCCCTTGACCTTGCTGTGGCCTTTGGCCAGCCCACCGGCTCCCCTGATCCCAGCTCCCAACTCCTGGCGTCCGGGGATGGCTCTCTGTCCTCCGTGCAAGCTTCCTGGCTCGCCCCCCACTCGCCACCGGCCGGGCCTGTCCCCTGCCTGTCCCATATTGGCTTCCCCAGCCGGCGCCCCACCTTTGCGCGGCCACTTCTTGCACCCTGGTTGTCGCCACGGTTTCCATATCCTCCCGTCCCCTGTGCCTGTCATAGTCCTTCCACCTCCCGCTTCTGGTACACTTCGAGCGCGGGTTCCTCGACGCTCGCCTGGGTCACCACCCTCCCACCAGCGCCCGCTCTAAGACACGAGTCTGCCTTTCCAAGTCTGGCTTGCTCCAGGACCTCCCGGGCTAGCACTGCTCCTCCTCCCCGACCTTCCTTCTCACTCCCACTCCCGGCTCCAGTCGGACCAGTGCGGGGCTTTAGCACATGCAGTTCCTTTTGCTTGAATGCCCTTCCCCGGCATTTCCCGGTGGACTTAACAACTCGGCCAAGGGTCCCCTTTTTCAGGTCTTCCTGACATCCCGGACAATGCGTGTCATCCCCTAGGTGCCCACGGCACTCCGTCCTCCCCTCAGGTGACTTCTCGTCCAGGGTACCCTCGGATGCACTGTCGTGGCCCATGGCCGAGGCTGGGCCTGGAACGGAGTCGCGTTGGCAAGGGAGCCGAAGGGGCCCACATTTGGCGTAGGGAAGTTCCGGAAGCCCCCTTCCAATGCCGGGTGCCGCCACCCCACTGCCCCTAGCGTCCCTCTCGGCCCCCTCCCCCAGCCAGGCCGGCTCCTACCCCGGAGCACGGCACACGTTGCGGCCGCGAGGGTTCAGTTCCTGGGGCGCCACGGGGTCCGGCAGCATCCAGAGCAGCAGCAGCAGCAGCAGCGACGGCAGCAGAGGTGACGGCGGCCCCCCGGCTCCCCGGCGCCGCGCCGGCCCGGCCCCCCGGGGCCCTGCGCCCTCCATGAGGCGCGGGGCAGGCGCGGGGCGGGCACGGGCGCGGGTGCGGCCGCAGCAAGAGCGGCCGGAAGAGGAGTGCGAGGCCGGGCGGGGGGCGGCAGGAGGGGCGCCGGGCCGGGCAGGAAATTCCACATCGGCTCCCTGATCCCGGGCCAGCCGCGGCCGGCCAGGCGGCAGCGCCCGCCCCGCGCACCAGACCCCACCCTCCGGCCTAGCCACCGCCCCTCCGCGCAGCCCCCGCCCATTCGGCCGCTCGCAAACTTGGGGGCGAAGTTGGAGGAGGCCCGCCGAGCGCTGGGGGAGGGAGGGGCCGCCCGAGGAATCCCCGGTTCCCGCGCCTTTCCGTCCGCTCCCGAAACATCTACCAAAGCAGCCGCCCCTGCGCGCCCACTGCGTAGCCAGGCCCGGGACGGGAAGGCGGATGGGGGACACGGCCGCGACTTCGCAAGCCCACCCCCACCCCCAGCGCCTCGGAACCGGCCAAGGGAGTGAGGCCCTCAGACAGCCCAGGTCGAGGCCGAAAGCCAACTCCACAGCACCCCACCGCGAAGTCCTTGCAGTGCTGAGATGTGCGGTCAGCTCCCCCTGCGCACTCCTGCGCACTCAAAGCTCGCAAGGGGCGGACCGAGCAGGATGATTGAGGCCTGTGGTACACTGGGTCCGGACCCGAGGCCTGGGGGAAGGGGTCTCCGTAGGGACGGATGTGGGAGATGCGGAGGAGGTAGAATGGCCCGGCTGTGGACTGCGGTAGGAAGAAGTAGACAGAAGGAGACCCCCGGGATGGAAACCTTGCAATCCTAGTTGAGGAATGAAGGGGGCTCGGGGAGCCTGGGCGGTGGGTTCTGCTGGCTGTCGGATGTCCAGGAGAGGTTGGGGCTGGAGTGGGAACTCCTGCATCAGGCAAGGTGGGTAACAGCACAAAGCAGAGGGAAGGTATGGGAAGGGAGCAAGACAGAGGGACAGGCCCTAGGGAGCCAGTGGGGAAGCTGGACTTGGACTGGGAAGCAGCAGGGTGCAGGTCCCCGGGGGGCAACTGGGGCAGACCCACTCTCAGGTCCAAGGAGTTGGGAGGTTGGGCAGGGAGCACAAATGTCCCGTGTGTATCCCAGTCCTAGCAAGGATGTCTTTTGGGGACTTGAGAGCTGGCAGAAGGCCTGAGCAGGGAGAGGGCACCTGTGTTCTTTGGGGAGCAGGCCACATGCGGCCCACAGGCTCACTGAGGGAGGGCAGGCAGACTCTCTCCAGGTGTGGCCAGATAGCCATGAAAGGTGGGGCTGCAGAAGGGGACTTGGAGGAGGAGCCACTGGAAGGCCCAAGGCCACGGGCATCACCAGGCTGGTACAGGCAGAGAGTGGGATGGGGAAGAGCAGGCTCCTCACTCAGCACGAGGGAGGTGGGGTGGGCTGAAAGAGAAGTGGAACCAGTGTGGACACGATTGCAACAACTTGGGGACAAATAAACAGGCCAATCACTTCTGGGCAGCTCAGCCTGGGCACAGCCCTGACCTCCTCAGCAGTGCCCTCCCAGTGCTGGGGCCCCTCCCACGGAGGATCCAGATTACTGCTCCCAATAAAGGCCAGCAGAGGTCCCAGTGGCTGCAGGGTCTATCCCAGCCCAGCTCCTGGCTTTAGAGGCACTGACCCCCTGGGCTGGAGGGGACACTCACCTCAGCTGGATGGAGGTCATGAACAGGCATATCAAATTCCATCACCTTTCTCCTTCCCCCAGACCTGTTCCCACCCCCATGTGCCACCTCTGTACAGGAAGGGCACCACCTGGATGGTGCCCCCCAATCCCTCAGGACCTCCTAGATGTCTCAGATCTCTGCCCACCTCTGTCTGTCACCCAGAGTAGTCTTTTTAATCTCACATGTGGCTATCCACCAATGCTCTCAGGACAAGGATCGTCCCCAGCCTCACCTCATGACCCAGTGCATACATCCCTTGCAGTGGATGGCAACTCTGGGTGTCATGGGCAGAGCCCTCATTTGTCGCAGCCACCACTGCACCCCTAGGGGAAGACTGAGAAGTATGGGAGGAATGAAGGATCATCCACGTGGCACCAGGATGTAGAAGGAACCCACAGACAATTCACCACCACACAGGCAAACTGCTGGAGCCTGGAGACCTGGCCTGCTGGCTTTGGCCAGGATGACTGCCAGAAGGAAGTGGACCTTGAAGGCTGAGGAGGGTTTTGCATGAAAGCGGGGACCAGGAGCCTAGCCACACTGGAGAGCCCAAGTTGGGCTGCCTCAGCTCAGGGGTATGAGATGTAGCCCTTAGAAACCCAGCTGCGCCCCAAGGCCGACATTGGCAGGGCCAGGCTGCGCCCAATTCCAAGGCACTCTCCACTCCTCCCCAGGCTGTGCAGGACCTCAGTGAGCCCTTCCTGCTCCTGCAGACCAGAGGCCTCTTGCAAACCTGTGGCTGTGGCTGGTGGCTCAGGTGAGATGGTGCCAGCCAGCATGGTGTCAGAACACACTGGAGAGTGGTGGGGCATGTCTGGTGCTCCTTTCCAGAAACCTCTGAGGTCTGCAGGATCTACTGCCCTACCCTGCCAGGTGGTAGCAGAGATACAGGAAGTGCTGGGTCTGAGACCCACAGAGTGGGGTTCCTAGTCTGAACCCCACGCTCTTGCGCCTCACCCTCGGGAGAAGGGAGATGACACTGGAGTGTGTAGCCATCCTGCCCCACCGGGGCTCAACACCGGATCTGCTACCCTAAGGCGATGTCATGTTTCCTCAGGGGTACTCAGGGCCCAGGACAGTGAGGAAGGTCTTCAGGTCTCACACACACACCCACATACCACAGCCCTGGGGGCACAGGCCAACTCCAAGGGAGTTGCCTCTACCCTCAAGAATCCTTGGGGTATCCATTTAGGAGAGCCCAGAGTGACTGATGGTCCCCTCTCCCCATCCCCTCTCCTCCCATCAAGCAGCACACTGCCCCCTTCTCTTCCGGGACAGGATGCCAGCAAGAACACATGGCTGTCCCCATGCTCTGCCCAGTCAACTGGGAGAGGATGGGGCCTTGGCAACTTACAGCCCTGTCTGTGGGATGCTTCTGGGCACAAGGCCCATAGTAGGAGTCTGCAGGTGCAGACCCTGTGAGGGCATCTGGATGGAAGAAAGCTTCGTGTGGTGCAGCCCTGTGGTCAGGCTGGTGTGGACTCACAGCCCATCTATGCAGGGTGCAGGCTAAGCCTGGTGGTCTCAAGAGGGCAAGAAAAGCACTGGGACAGGTGAAAAGGGGAGGGTCCCAGCTGCTGTGCCAGTGTGGTCCTTGAGACTGGGTGTCTAAGGGTTACCTGGCAAACCTGTAGCACCTGCAGATTCCCTCCCCAGCACACTCAGCTTTAGGAGGTTGGGAGGAGCCAGGCACAGGCCAGAGGGGCCACCCTCCATGCCCCTGTGATGCTGCCCCGCTCCCAGGTGCTGAGGCTCTGGTTCCCTGACCCTCTCAGGCTGAGAGACTCCTAACTGGAGCTGAACTGAAACTCTGCGTGCTGCCCTGGTTGGGAGACAAGTTCCACACCAGAAAAGACACTCAAGTGGGCTGCACAACCACCTGTCACCAGACCAGGGCAAGTTCCAGCTTTCCCACTGACTGCCCTGTTAGCTTGTGGAGTTGACTGTGCTTCCCTCTCAGGCAGGGTCTTCTTAGTGCCACTTGGCTTCTAGCCTGGGCTTCCACAGCCTCCCAGATGGCGGCTCTGACCCCAGAAGCCACACTTCCCAGGGATGCAGCTTGGATGCACTGTGGAAAGGAACTGAGGCTGTGGCTACAGAAAAACCGTTAACACCTTCTGTAAGATGCTTTATTTCATTGATCAACAACATGGGGTCTGAAAACCCAGCGGGAGAGGTCTTTTTATCACAGAGTCAGTCCCAGGAGAGCTGATGCATCTCTGCTCCTCTGCCCCTCAGGAGCTCTCATCCTCCAACCCCAGCTGCTCCCACAGCCCCACCCCATTCACAGAAAGAGGGCTGCCACGTACCTCAGCCCCCCTGCCCAGGCTGTCAGCTCCCAGGTCCCTTTGGATAAGGACTGATCTAGGCAGGGAGGAGAGAGAAGGCCAATCCCTCCAGGGCTCACTGAGGAAGACCAAAGCCTTTCAGAAGCATTTCCTGCTGTGACGTAATCCACAGGCCGGGATCTGCATGGCCCTGAGATGCCTGTGGCAGGCTGGCCAAGGGGCTGGTGTGAAGAAAGAGGGCAGGGCCCCCAAGCTGTGGCCAACAGGGCAGGCGGCCCTGCCCTGGAGTAAAGTGCTGTGGCCTAGGCTGCATGGGTTTCACTGCCCTGCAGCCCCAGCCTCCCTTCCCTCTGACACCAGGCACGGGAAGCCTAGTCCTCACTGGAGTTGTCAAACTCCTCCCAGTCAGACACACTCATCACCTCAGAGGCAAAGTCCGGGTCGGCCTGGCTGCGGTCAGGGGTACCGCGGGGCGGCTCAAGGAGCAGGGAGCGAGGCAAGGTGAGCACACAGGCCGCCAGGCCTGAGATGGAGTTGTCCAGCTGGGGCCCCTCCTCCCAGCAGTCCTTCTCCACATCGTAAATGTGCACGTAGCCCGTGCGGCTGCCACGGTTGTGTGAGCGGCCACCTAGCACATAGATCCTGTTGTCCAGCACGGCAATGCCAGGCTCACCATGCCCAGCAGGGAGTGGGCAGACGGAAGACCACTGTCCAGACGTGCAGCTGTAGCAGGCCACCTGCAAAGCCAAGGCCAGAATAAAGCCCAGCACCTGCTGGGACAAGGCTGCCAGCTCCCCTACAAGCCCACTGACGAAGGTGGCCACAGTTACCCACCATTCCGACAGGTCAGACCCCCTGGAAGGATGGCACAGGGCCAGTGTTGAAACATCCTGCCCATGGGCCAGGCTGCTGCTGTCTCACTCAGGGATGGCTGAGTCTGCAGGAGGCTGTCTTTTGGGCCCTCCCCTAGAATGATCCAATTCCCTCTGGCTTTGCTCGAGCCCAGCCCTTCCTTCAGGCCACCTGGCCCTAAGCCAGTCTCTGCCCTCAAGTGTGTGGCTATGCCCCCATCAGCATCTGGTCGTTCCCCATGTCTGAGGGCACTGCTTCTCTCCCCTCCAGGAAACTGCCTGAGAAACAGGGACTCCACTGAAATGTCTTCAACCTCACCTGCAGCACTCAACACAGGCAGCAGGACAGGGGGAGGAGACAGAAAGTGGAAGTAATTTCTTGCGGAGTAATCAACATCAACATTCTCTTGTCTTCAAAATTGTCCAAAACAGTAAACAAAGACATGGAAAAATGTTCAACCTACTAGTAATTCAAGAAATGCAAAATCAAAACATCAGAGACAAATTTTCCAACTATTAACTAGCAACCACTGCAGAGAAGAAAAATCACAAAACCCAATGCTGGTGAGGGTGTGGTAAAGCCATACTACTATGTATCTGTCTGACATGCCAGAAAAGGAATTTGGCAATAAGTATTAAGAGCCATGAAAATCTTATCTTCTTGACTGATTAGCCGTTTTTGGTTTTCTAGCTATGGTGGGCAGAATAGTGGCCCCCAAAGATGTCTAGTTCCTAATCTCCAGAATATGCTACCTTAAGTGGCCAAAGGGGCTTTGCAGATAGGATCGAGGGTGTGAGAATACAGAAAAAAAAAAAAAGAGTTAAGGGTGCAGATCCTGAGATGAGGCATTTTTCCTGGATTTTCCAGGTGACCCATCCAATTGCATGAGCCCTTAAAAGTGGAAGGGGAGAGGCTGGGCACAGTGGCTCACACCTGTAATCCCAGCACTTTGGGAGGCCAAGGTGGGCGGATCACAAGGTCAAGAGATCGAGACCATCCTGGCCAACATGGTGAAACCCCGTCTCTACTAAAAATACCAAAATCAGCTGGGCGTGGTGGCACATCCCTGTAACCCCAGCTACTCGGGAGGCTGAGGCAGGAGAATCGCTTGAACCCGGGAGGGGAAGGGTGCAGTAAGCCAAGAGCACCACGGCACTCCAGCCTGGTGACAGAGCAAGATTCCATCTCAAAAAAAAAAAAAAAAAAACGTGGAAAGGGAGGCTAGGGGTGGTGGCTCACGCCTATAATCCCAGCACTTTGGGAGGCTGAGGTGCATGGATCACCTGAGGTCAGGAGTTTGAGACCAGCCTGGCCGACATGGCAAAACTCCATCTACTAAAAACACAAAGATTAGCTAGGTGTGGTGGCGAACAACTGCAGTCCTCCCAGCTACTCAGGAGGCTGAGGCAGGAGAATCGCCTAAACCCAGGAGGCAGAGGTTGCAGTTAGCTGAGATTGCACCACTGCCCCCCAGCCTGGGTGACAGACCAAGACTTCATCTCAAAAGAAAGGAAGGGTAAAGCCAGACAAGAGAGCTGAGAAGTGAGGAGGACTCAACCTGCCATTGCTGGCTTTGAAGATGAAGCACCCCGAAGCCAGGAAAAGTGGGGACCTTTAGAAGCCAAGAAGGCCCTCAGCTGACAGCTAGCAAGGAAATGGGACTGCAACTGCCAGTTGAATTCTTCTAACCACCTGGGTGAGCAAGGAGGCAGATCCCCACCAGGGTCTCCACAAAGGAAAGATGCCCTGACCACACCCTGGTTTTAGCCTGGCAAGGCCCTGTCAGAGGACTTGTGAATGCAGAATACATTTATCTTAAGTTGCTGAGTTTCTGGTGATAGGTTACTGCAGCAATAGAAAACGAATGTGCTGGTCCAGAGGATCTCACAAGCAGAGGGCCTGTTAAAACCCAGATTGCCAAGCCCCACCCTCAGGGCTTCTGAATCAGTGGGTCTGAGGTGCTTCATCACACAGCGTTCCCAGGTGACACAGACTCTGTTAGTCTGAGAATCACACTTTGAGAACTGTGGCGGCCGGGCGCGGTGGCTCAAGCCTGTAATCCCAGCACTTTGGGAGGCTGAGATGGGCGGATCACGAGGTCAGGAAATCGAGACCATCCTGGCTAACACGGTGCAACCGTGAAACCCCGTCTCTACTAAAAAATACAAAAAACTAGCCGGGCGAGGTGGCGGACGCCTGTAGTCCCAGCTACTCGGAGGCTGAGGCAGGGGAATGGCGTAAACCCGGGAGGCGGAGTTTGCAGTGAGCCGAGATCCGGCCACTGCACTCCAGCCTGGGTGACAGAGCGAGTCTCCGTCTCAAAAAAAAAAAAAAAAAAAAGAGAACTGTGGCATGAACCTAAGGAAATAATCTAAAAACTTGAAAAGTCCAACAAAGCAACTGCTACTTGTCATGTTATTTGGAATAGCTAAAACTCAAGACACAAGAGGGGATTATGAAGATTGAGTGTTAAACTGGAAAATGCCCAGGACAAAAGTCACTGAGAGAAGCAGAATGGGATATGGGATGCTCCTTTTTGTCTGTTTGTTTGTTTGAGACAAGGTCTCGCTCTGTCGCCCAGGCTGGAGTGCGGTGGCACCATCACTGAGGTTCACTGCAGCCTCAACCTCCTGGGCTCAGGTGATTCTCTCTCAGCCTCCCAAGTAGCTGGGACCACAGGTGCAAGCCACCATGCCCGACTAATTTTTTTTTGTATTTTCAGTAGAGATGGGGTTTCACCATGTTGCCCAGGCTGGTATCAATGCCTGGACTCAAGCCATCCACCTGCCTTGGCTTCCCGAAGTACAGGGATTACAGGCGTGAGCCACAGTGCCCAGCTCAGAATGGGATGCTCTTTGACTACAATCAGGCAGAAAACATACACGGTCAATACTGAAAATGGTCATATGGAAAAACAGTGCTGCAGGGGCCTGATTATAAATGCTTTTCCTCACCCTTCTCTGTTTTTTTTTCTTTTTTTGAGACGGAGTCTTGCTCTGTTGCCCAGGCTGGGGTGCAGTCGTGCGATCTCGGCTCACTGCAACCTCTGCCTCCCGGGTTCCAGCGATTCTCCTGCCTCAGCCTTCCTAAGTAACTGGGATTATAGGTGCCCACCAGCGCACCTTGCTAATTTTTTTCTTTTTAATAGAGATGGGGTTTCACCATCTTGGCCAAACTGGTCTTGAACGCCTGACCTAGTGATCCACCCGCCTCGGCCTCCCAAAGTGCTGCAATTACAGGCGTGAGCCACCGTGCCTGGCCACCCATCTCTATTTTTTAAAGGTCCTGCAATGTGGTTATATTAACTTTATAATAAAAGTTTTGTTCTTTGTTTTGTTTTGTTTTTAATAGAGACAGGGTCTCATTCTGTCACCGAGGCTGGGGAACAGCAGTGTGATCATAGCTCAATGAAGCCTCCAACTGCTGGGCTGAAACGATCCTCCCATCTCAGCCTCCTGAGTAGCTGGGACTACAGGTATGTGCCGCCAGCCTGACTCTAAAAGTTTTTTTTTTTTTTTTTTTGAGACAAGGCCTGGCTCTGTCACCCAGGCTGAGTACAGTGGCATGGTCTCAGCTTACTGCAACCTCTGCCTCCTGGGCTCAAGCCATCCCCCCACCTCAGCCTCCCAAGTAGCTGAGATTACAGGCATGCACCACCACACCTGGCTAATTTTTGTATTTTTGTAGAGATGGGGTTTCAACATGTTGCCCAGGCTGGTCTCAATCTCCTGAGCTCAAGCGATCCTCTCACCATGGCTTCCCAAACTGCTTGGATTACAGGCATGTGCCATCACATCCGGCCTAAAAGTTTTTAAGAATAATAAGCAAAGGTAGATGTGTATGTGTATGATACTGTCATGGTGACATCTGTCCAAACCTATAGAATGTACCAAGAGTGAACACTGTGGACTCTGGTTGATGGTGACGCATCAGTGCAGTTTCTACAACTGTGACATATCCACCCCTGTGGAGGGAGAGGTCTGCAGTGGGGAGGCTGTATGTGTACGCGGGGAAAAAGGGGTACATGGAAACTGTACCTTCCACTTAATTTTGCTGTGAACCTAAGACTGCTTTGAAAAATAGTCTATTTTAAAAAGGCACATGTTTCAATTACATTTTCCATCAACAACAACTGAGAGGGTTGGGAATGATGACGGGTGTGGACAGCCCCCGGCCCCACTCACCTGGTGCACATCCCTCCTGTATCCGGCATCGTTGTTGCTGCCCCCGATCACATACAGCTTGTTGAGGAGGGTCGCCATGCCGTGCCAGGCACGCCGCACAGGCCCATCAGCCAGTGTGTGCCAAGTGTTGCTGCCTGGGTCGTAGCAGTGTGTCTCTTTCAGGTAATCCTCCCCTCTGCGGCCGCAGGTGATATACATCTTCCCCTCCAGCGTCGCGCCTGCGTGGGCATACACCTGTGTGGAGCCACCAGGAGAAATGGCGTGAGAGGCCAGTGAGGAAGGGTCACTGGGTACTCTGTCAAGGCCAGTCACCACCCCACACCTGCTTGACAACACTGTGAGGCTGCACCACTTCCCACTTACTCCTCACATACAGACAAGAATCCTCCCTCGATTCTCACGGGACATACTGTCTTGGTCACTGACCTCTAACCTCTTCCCAATAGGGGATACATCTGTAGATTCAGAGATGAAATGTAACCTTTGTCTTTCCTTTGCCCCTAAAGTCAACATCTACATGGGGGAACTCCAAGAAAATAACAGCATTTTTTTCAAGCCAGTCTGGGAGAAGCCACAGAACCCTGGAGACTGCTGACCTGCCCTCAGTGGCCTGCACCCCTCCCCCACTCCCACTGGACATGCAATCCTCCGGGCCTGCTGACCCTGCTTTCAAAATCTGTTTGTAAATAATATCTGACATCAAACTCATGATGTGGGGAGAAAAATACACATGGCTCTGGATTCTGGTCCTGAATCTTTTGTGGGCTTTTTACCTTCCCTCTGATGGGCTATCTCTACAGGCCCAGCTAGCCCCCATCGCGGGAACCTCTTACCTTGGCCCCAAGGTAAGAGAACCCACCCCTCACACCCAGCAGGCCAACAGAAGGCCCCAAGGCAAGGCCCTGGGTGTTTTGAGGGTAGAGGAGCCCTCAGGGTGTGCAGCCTCCAGAGCTATGTCACCGGGCAAGTCACTAACACTGAGGCCATGCGGGTGACAAAACAAGAGTCTAGAGAGGTGGACAAAGCAGTGGGGAGGAAGAAAACATAACAAGGGTTTGGTTTGGGTCTTCTCCTATCACCAGTAAGGGTCTGGGGGGGTTTTCTTTTTCTTTTTTGAGACGGTGTCTCGCTCTGTCACCAGGCTGGAGTGCTGTGGCATGATCTTGGCTCACTGCAACCTCTGACTCCCTGGTTCAAATGATTCTCCTGCCTCAGCCTCCCAAGTAGCTGGGATTACAGGCATGCGCCACCAAGCCCAGTGAATTTTTGTATTTTTAGTAGAGACGGGGTTTCACCATGTTGGCCAGGATGGTCTCGATTTCCTGACCTCATAACCTGCCTGCCTCAGCCTCCCAAAGTGCTAGGATTATAGGCATGAGCCACCACACCCAGCTGAGGTTTTTCTTTTTAATTAAACTTTTAATTTTGAGATAAGTGTAGAGTAACGTGTAGTTGGAAGTAACAATACAGAGGTCTCATGTGCCTTCCTTCCCCAATGGTAAGAGCCTGTGTCACTATATCACAGTGTCACCAGGATGCTGACGTGGACACAGCCACCAGGATCCCAAGGGGCTGCCCTTTAGGGTGACACCCACTCACCTCCCTTACCCTAATCCCTTCCTTAAGCCCTGGAAACCACCAATCTCTTCTCTATTTCTACCATTTTGTAACTTCAAGAGTGTTGTCTGAATTAAATCGGTATACAACTTTCTGACATTGGCTTTCTACCCCAACCCAGGTTCTACCAAGTTATTGCACGTACAGGTTGAGTACATCCAAAATCTGAGACTTTTTGAGCACATACACGACACTCAAACGAAATGCATTTCAGACTTTTGGATAAGAAATGCTAAAGCAGTAACTATAATGCAAAGATTCCAAAATCTGAAAAAATCTGACATCCAAAACACTTCTGGTCCCCAGCATTTCAGATAAAGGGTATTCAACATGTACCAACAGTTAGTTCCTTTTCTACTGCTGAGTAGTATTCCATGTGTATCTACCACAGCTTGTTTAACCATTCTCTGTTGAAAACATCTGATTTGTTTCCAGTTTCTGGCTATTACCAATAAAGCTACTATTAATATTCATGTACAGATAAGTTTTTTTTTTTTTTTGTTGAGACAGAGTCTCGCTCTGTTGCCCAGGCTGGAGTGCAGTGGCTGGATCTCAGCTCACTGCAAGCTCCGCCTCCCGGGTTTACGCCATTCTCCTGCCTCAGCCTCCCGAGTAGCTGGGACTACAGGCGCCCGCCACCTCGCCCGGCTAGTTTTTTTTTGTATTTTTAGTAGAGACGGGGTTTCACCGTGTTAGCCAGGATGGTCTCGATCTCCTGACCTCGTGATCCGCCCGTCTCGGCCTCCCAAAGTGCTGGGATTACAGGCTTGAGCCACCGCGCCCGGCCAGTTTTTTTTTTTTTAATTAATTTTTTTTTTTTTGAGATGGAGTCTCGCTCTGTCGCCCAGGCTGGAGTGCAGTGGCCGGATCTCAGCTCACTGCAAGCTCCGTCTCCCGGGTTCACGCCATTCTCCTGCCTCAGCCTCCCGAGTAGCTGGGACTACAGGCGCCCGCCACCTCGCCCGGCTAGTTTTTTTTTTTTGCATTTTTTAGTAGAGACGGGGTTTCACCGTGTTAGCCAGGATGGTCTCGATCTCCTGACCTCGCGATCCGCCCGTCTCGGCCTCCCAAAGTGCTGGGATTACAGGCTTGAGCCACCGCACCCGGCCTAGTTTTTTTTAATTTTTTATTTTTTGAGACAGGGTCTTGGTCTATTGCCCATGCTGCAGTATAGTGGCACAATCTTGGCTCATTGCAACTTCTGCCTCCTGGGGTCAAGCAATTCTCATGCCTCAGCCTCCCGAGTAGCTGGGATTACAGGCACGCATCACCATGCCTGGCTAACGTATACAGAGTAGTTTTCATTTCTCTGGGATAAACACCAGGATGGTAACTGCTGGGTCACATGATAGTTGGAAGAACTGCCAGATCTGTTTTCCAGAGTGGCTGTACCATTTCACATTCCTATCAGCAGTGCATGAGCATAGTTTCCCTGCACAGTCACCAGTATTTTGTAGTCACTACTTTTCATTTTAGTCATCCTGAGGTAGTTCTCTCACTGTGGCTTTAATCTGCATTTCCCTAATAGCTAATAAAGTTACACATCTCCTTATATGCTTATTTGCCATCTGTATATCCTCTTCAGTGAAATGTTTCAACTCTTTTGCCTTCTTTTTTTTTTTTTGAGACAGAGTCTCGCTCTGTCGCCCAGGCTGGAGTGCAGTGGCATGATCTCGGCTCACTGTAAGCTCTGTCTCCCGGGTTCACGCCATTCTCCTGCCTCAGCCTCCCAAGTGGCTGGGACTACAAGGCGTCTACCACCACACCCAGCTAATGTTTTGTATTTTTAGTAGAGACGGGGTTTCACTGTGTTAGCCAGGATGGTCTCAATCTCCTGACCTCGTGATCCACCCGCCTCGGCCTCTCAAAGCGCTGGGATTACAGGTGTGAGTCACCGCGCCCAGCTTCTTTTGCCCTCTTTCTAATGGGGTTATTTGCAGTATTTTGCCAAGGTTTTGTTTTGTTTTGAGATAGAGTCTCACTCTGTCGCCCAGGTTGGAGTGCACTGTCTTGGCTCACTGCAACCTCCACCTCCCAGGTTCAAGCGATTCTCCTGTCTCAGCCTCCCAAGTAGCTCGGATTACAGACGTGTGCCACTGCGCCCGACTAATTTTTGTATTTTTAGTAGACAAGGGGTTTCACCATGTTGGCCAGGATGGTCTCGAACTCCTGACCTCGTGATCCGCCCACTTTGGACTTTCAAAGTGTTGGGATCACAGGTGTGAGTCACCGCATCTGGCCTTCCATTGAGTTTTAAGAGTTGTTTATATATGTATTTATTTAATACTAGTCCTTTGTCAGATAGGTGGTTTGCAAATATTTTTTAATTTTGATGAAGTCCAGCTTATCAATTTTTCTTTTTATGGCTCATACTTTTGGGGTCAAGTCTAAGAATTCCTTGCCTAGCCCTAGCTAGATCCTCAAGATTTTCTTCTGGTCATCACATCATGTGGCCACCGCAGGGACCAGACGCAGACGGCTCCAGAGCCTCTGGGCCCAGGGGGTGAGGGGGTGGGGGGGGTGGGCGACGGTGGCGACGCTTCGGCTCCTCCTGAGCCGCCTGCTGGCCCTGTGCCCCACTCCATCCTCACAGGCTGGGGATGGGCCCTGGCGCAGCTGTGTGGTTTCAGGAGCAGAGTTGCAGAATCCAAGGACCCATTTTGTTCTTTCTCCGCACTGCTTTATGGGAGGCATTATGGCCCCCAAAGACATAATGACAAATACTCATGCTAAATCCATCCTCAATTCAATGAACTCCCTCAGGAAAAGCAATACCCTGTGATGTGACATTGAGAGTAGAGCACAAAGACTTCCTTGCCCATTGGATTGTGCTGGTTGCCTGTAGTGATTACTTCTGTGCCATGTTCACTAGTGAGCTTTCACAGAAGGGGAAACCTTATGTTGACATCCAAGGTTTGACTGCCTCTACCATGGAAATTTTATCGGACTTTGTGCACACAGAAACAGTACATGTGACAGTGGAGAATGCACAAGAACTGCTTCCTGCAACCTGTCTGCTTCAGTTGAAAGGTGTGAAACAAGCCTGTTGTAAGTTCTTAGTCAGTTGGACCCTTCTAATTGCCTGGGTTATTAGGGATTTTGCTAAAACCCCAATTGTGTTGACCTGATGCAAGCAGCCAGAAGCATTTTCCTGAAGTGGTATAGCATGAAGAGTTCATTCTTCTGAGTCAAGGAGGGGTGGAAAAGCTAATCAAGTGCGATGAAATTCAGGTGGATTCTGAAGAGCCAGTCTTTGAGGCTGTCATCAACTGCATGAAGCATGTCAAGAAACAGCAGGAAAAACCCTTGCCTAACCTGCTACAGTATGTGCAGATGCCCCTGCTAACCCCCAGGAATATCACAGATGTAACAGATGCTGAGCCTTTCATCCACTGTAGTTTACAATGCAGGGATCTGGTGGATGAAGCAAAGAAGTTTCATCTGAGGCCTGAACTTCAGTGTCAGATGCAGGGACCCAGGACAAGGGCTCACCTAGGAGCCAATGAAGTGCTTTTGGTGGCTGGAGGCTTCGGAAGCCAGCAGTCTCCCATTGACGTGGTAGAGAAATATGACCCTAAGACTCAGGAATGGAGCTTTTTGCCAAGCATCACTCATAACAGACATGTGGCCTCAGTGTCTCTACATGACTGAATCTACATTATTGGTGGCTATGATGGCTGTTCCTGCCTTAGTTCAGTGGAATGTCTAGACTACACAGCAGATGAGGATGGGGTCTGGTATTCTGGGACCCCAATGAATGTCTGACAAGGTCTTGCTGGAGCCACCACCCAGGGAGATATGATCTATGTCTCTGGAGGCTTTGATGGAAGCAGGTGTCACACCAGTATGGAGTGGTATGATCCAAACGTTGACCAGTGGAGCATGCTGGGAGATATGCAGACATCCCAGGAAGGTGCTGGACCTATAGTGGCCAGCGGAGTGATCCACTGTCTAGGAGGATATGACGGCTTGAATATCTTAAATTCAGTTGAGAAATATACCCTCATACAGGACATCGGACTCATGTTACATCAATGGCCATCAAGTGTTCTGGTGCAGGAGTAGCCCTGCTGAATGACTATATTTATGTGGTGGGGAGATTTGATGGTACAGCCCACCTTTCTTCCATCGAAGCATACAACATTCTCACTGATTCCTGGACAACTGTCACCAATATGACCACTCCACAATGCAATGTAGGGGCCACAGTGCTTTGGGGGAGACTCTATGCAACTGCAGGATATGATGGTAATTTCCTGCTAAGTAGCATTGAATGTTATGACCCTATCATCGACAGCTGGGAAGTCGTGACATCCATGGGAACCCAGCGCTGTGATGCTGGTGTGTGTTCTCCACAAGAAGTGACCATTGTTGGAGCACCATCCAGAGCTAGTGACCAGTCCAGCGGACAGTTAGTGGGAGAATCAAGAATCCTTTCCAGAATGTCTGTTTCTCACTGTGTGCACAGGGTGATTACAGGCACCAGTGCAGTGATGATTGTACTTATTTGACACATACTCCCCCTCGTCCTGGTTGTTGTTCCTGAGAAGGGTGGGTAACATACTCCAGGGAAAAGAATGTACATTGAATGGATGTGAGAGACCACATGGCCTCTCCCACTGCTTTGGGGAGCACTTTCCTATCATTTCTAACTTACCACGTGCTTGGTGTACTATATGTATGTTGTGCCTCATACGTTGCAAAGAACTAAGGTGAGTATTGCCTACTACATGTGGGCAATATCCAGCCTAGATGATTGGAAAGATACCAATTTAAGTAAACTTGGTGAAATTCAAGTCTTTTTTTTCCCAAGAACAAACATATTTTCTAATCTACAGGTAGCTAGGGGCAACACAGTTCCATTCTAGAGAGAAACAAAAGGGAAAACCCCACAAAACTTTGGGGGCAAGGGAGAGAGACTCATCTGACACTTCTTTTGGAGGTCAGGATTTATATATCACAATTGAAGTTAGAATAAGTGAAGTAAACTGAACTGGATGGAATGTCAGTGAACTCAGAACAGCACTGAAGTATTACATAGCTTGGAAGATGGAGAAGGGCATATTATTTGAAAGATCTTTTTATTTCCCCAAGGTCTTTCGCACCTTGGGGAAATAAAAGAGTGAACAAATATTGGGATGAGAGAAGATGACATCAATGTGGGAGTTCAGTATAACTGGGGATAAACTAGAAGTACCTGTGATTTTACAGTTGTCTTATTACCTGCCAGGGCTCATCTAGCCATGGCAATGTTTGCCTTGAATGGGGGTGAAAGACTTTCTTTGTTGAATCAAATACTACTACACTATTACACTTCCACACTATTTATTTGGGGATGGGCTGGGAGTGACAGTAGCCTACTAGTTCAGCTACCTGATTACTGCCCATTCTTTCAGAAGCACACTTCTGCCAAGGAGTGGTTTATACTGCTGTATTTGGTACATTTAGTCTTTTTTCTGCTATAAGTTCTCCTTACCTGTCCTTTAGTGTATATTTTATTCATCACAGGACAGAATAATCAAGGACAACAAAAATCCTTTTGTTAGTTTCAGTACCTTAACTATCAACATTTCTGGGCTATCATTCAATATTCCTCTGTGTCATGGAGTGAAATTCTTGTTTTATGGGTATTGGGAGTGTGGGAATGTGATAACCTAAACAACCTTTGCTCTGAAATTCCATTTTTCCCTCTTTCCCTGAATTGTATTAACCTACAGAGTTAATTTCTTTTGTATTTTTTAAAGAAAATATTAAAAATCAACAGTCTCAAAAAAAAAATTTTTCTTTTTTTTTCTAGAAGTTTTATGGTTTTACATTTAACTCCATAAACCATTTTGAATTAATTTTGGTGTATGGTATGGGACTTGGGTTGATGTCCATTTTTTTGCCGATGGATGTCTAATCGCTCCAGCACTATTTGCTGAAAGATATCTTTCCTCCAATCTATTGCTTCTGCACCTTTGTCCAAAATCATGTGTAACACAACTGGGCATATTTACCCGGGTCTGTGGGTTTTCCATTCCGTTTCACTGATCTATGTGTCTAACACTCTATCCACACCACAGCTTTGATTACTGTAGCTATGTAGTAATCTTGAAATTGGGCAGATTCCTCCCATTTTATTGTTCTTTTTCAAAATTATTTGAGCTATTCTAGTTCCTTTGCCTTTATATATAAATTTCAGAATAATCTCATTTACATCTACTGTCACAAGTAAAATCAAATCAAAATAAAAAAAATTACTTATTTTTAAATTTATTTTATTACTTTTTGAGACAGAGTCTCACTCTGTCATCCAGGCTGGAGTGCAGTGGCACAATCTTGGCTCATTGCAACCTCTGCCTCCTGGCTTCAAGCGATTCTCATGCCTCAGCCTTCCGAGTAGCTGGGATTACAGGTGTGTGGCACCACACCCAGCTAATATTTGTATTTTTAGTAGAGATGGGGTTTCACCATGTTGGCGAGGCTGGTCTTGAACTCTTGACCTCAAGTGATATACCATCCTTGGCCTTCCAAAGTGCCGGGATTACAGACGTGAGCCACTGCACCCGGCAATAAAAAAAAATTTTAGGCTGGGTATAATGGCTCACTTCTCTAATCCCTGCACTTTGGCCAAGGCACGCAGATCACTTGAGACCAGGGGTTCAAGAACAGCCTGGGCTATAAATATGGTGAAACCCTCATGATACTAAAAATATAAATATTAGCTGGGCATGGTGGTGCTCACCTGTAATCCCAGCTACTCAGGAGGCTGAGGCAGGAGAATCACTTGAACTGGGGAAGCAGAGGTTGTAGTGAGCCAGGGTCATGCCACTTCACTCCAGCCTGGGTGACAGAGTGAGACTCTGTCTCAAAAAATAAACAAATAAAAATATTTTAAAAAGCTTATTGTGCATGTAAAAGATTTCATGAACCAAGAAACCCCAAACTGGAAGTGGTATGAAGCCCCAATTCACAGCAGTTACAGCACAGTTTATAAAGCATGAATGAGGAAGTATATTGTTCCCTACTGTGCATAAGTTTTCTTTGTAATGCTATCACACTGAGGGAGGACAGCTTAAGTTTCAGTTACATGGCTAGAGGCAGTTGGCCTAGGGGTATATCCAAACCTCAGCTTCCATTTTCATTTTCCCTTAATAGCACAAAAAACATTTCTGAAGTTTTGATAGGAATACTAGTATTCCTGTATTAATACTATACCAATATAAGGAATACTGTATTAATATATGTATTATTAATTGGGTTGGGAAAGAACTGACATTCTTACTATTTGACTCTTCCAATCCATGGACTTGGTATGTCTCTCCATCTATTCACATATTCTTTTATTTCTTTCATCGGTGTTTTGTAATATTCAGTGTACCAATCCTGTGAGGTTTTTTGTTTGTTTTGAGACAGAGTCTTGCTCTGTTGCCCAGGCTGGAATGCAGTGGTGTGATCTCGGCTCAGTGCAACCTCTGCCTCCCGGGTTCACGCCATTCTCCTGCTTCAACCTCTAGAGTAGCTGGGACTACAGGTGCCCGCCACCACGTCCAGCTAATTTTTGTATTTTTAATAGAGATGGGGTTTCACCATGTTGGCCAGGCTGGTCTTTTTTTTTTTTTTTTTTTTTTTTTTTTTTTTTTTTTTTTTTTTTTTTTTTTTTTTTTTTTTTTGAGAAGGAGTCTCGCTCTGTCACCCAGGCTGGAGTGCAGTGGCCAGATCTCAGCTCACTGCAAACTCCGCCTCCCGGGTTTACGCCATTCTCCTGCCTCAGCCTCCCGAGTAGCTGGGACTACAGGCGCCCGCCACCTCGCCCGGCTAGTTTTTTGTATTTTTTTAGTAGAGACGGGGTTTCACCGTGTTAGCCAGGATGGTCTCGATCTCCTGACCTCGTGATCCGCCCGTCTCGGCCTCCCAAAGTGCTGGGATTACAGGCTTGAGCCACCGCGCCCGGCCAGGCTGGTCTTTAACTCCTGACCTCAGGTGATCTGCCCGCCTGGGCCTCCCAAAGTGCTGAGATTACAGGCGTGAGCCACCACGCCCTGCCAACATGACCTATCCTTTTTCATTCCCCAACATCTGATCCATCAGCAAGCCTGATCAGTTTACCGCCACACTACACTCTGAACCCTCCCATCTCCCTTCAGGTCCACAGCTGTGTGTCAGCACAGGTTACTGCTGCCTTCAACCCAGACCACGCGATGACCCAGGGCCAGCCTCGCTTGCTCTGCTCTTGATCCTCGCGCTTTCTTTTCCTACAAGCATGCCCCATGTTTCCTCCCCTGCTCAGGAAAAGCTGTGAGCCCCTCTCCTGCCCTGGAAGGTCCTTCTGTTAGACTAGGCAGATGGTTAGATATGACCAGGGAAGTGGATTCCAGGTCGGCCTCAGCCCCTAGCATGCCCGGAAGGGACTATGACCTCTGAGACATGTTAACCACACCTGGGGTTTCAAAAGCCCCAACCCCTCTTTCAGTTGAGCTTATCCAGCTCAAATAGGAACTAACCCCACAAGAGACTTTCCACCCCAAGGAGCCTTTGTTGTATATTTTGCCCCAGTTTTGCTTGCTTCCAAAGTAACTTTTGCTCATTGTAATGGTAAAAAACACACCTCCTCGGTGAAGATTTAAGATGCTAATGAGACATGCGATAAATGCACTAGCAAGCAGAGCCACAGTGCATGCGCTGCTAGACCACCCAAACAAAACATGCTTATGAGTAACACCTCTTCCCGCCCATTTATGAATAATCATTAAGCCTCCCGTAAGGGAGGTTTCCCAGTGCCAGTTGGGGCGATCTTATTCTGGAGCAGCGTGCTCTGCCTCGGCCTTCAGAATGTACTCTTGCTTTTGCAATAAACTGCCTTACACTTATCCTCGTTAATGCATGTCTCTTGCTTAAAGTCTTTTAACCAAAAAGACAAGAACTGAGGACACATTCCCAGTAACATTTCCTCCCTCTGTAAATGGCAGGTCTAATTGACATATCCTCAGGTGGACATTCCCCAGAAAGTCCCTCTAGATTCATCCTACCAGAGCCCCCTCCCTGGAAATGCTTCAGTTCAGCCCCCTCTTCATTTCACTTACCATAATTGTAACCACTTTATTGATTTGTTTGCTGGTTAAGAGTGGTTTCTCCTACAAGGCTGTAAACACCATGGAGTGGGGAGTCTTTCTCATTTCTCGTCACCACTGGATTCCCAGGACTTGGTACTTGGTGCTTAGTAGTTGCGGAATGAATGCATGCATGCATGAAGGAACACCAGCAGCCAGGACGCAGCTAGTTGAAAGCCAAGGCTGCCCCTCTGTGGCCAAGCTGGAGAACTGCTGCTTCCCCAGCTGCCGCAGACAAAGAAATTGCTAAGCCCCTCCCACAACACCCACCTAGGAGGCTTCCCCCATCACCCTTCCTGGAACAGAACCCAAGAGCCCTCCTTGTCCGCTTGGTCTCAAGGACTTCCTGATCTTCTCCATGCAAAATCTGCTCCTTTCCCCAGGATGGGGGTAGGGAGTGTCCTTCCAAAGAGGCTTCCTTCTCCCCAAAGAAGCTGAGAGCAAGGAGCAAGTCAGCTTGCAGCTCACAGCTGCCCAAGAGACAGAAATCTGTGTGGGCTGTGTGAATGACCTGGATAAAGAGCTGGATCCACTGAGGAGACACTAGCCCTCCCCCCCTGAAGTCAAAGTCTAAGTCCCTGGGGGGATTGGGGGTCATGAGAGATACTGGAAAGAGGCTTACAAAGGCCAGAGCTCTTGCTAAACTCCCTAAGGCAGTGCAGGTAGAACCTGCCCTCTATACCATCATCTGCCTCTTGGGAATCCCCAAAGGTGTACCTGGCCCATAGCAGGTGCTCCACAAATGCTATGCCAGTACTAGCAGGGTGCATACCCTGTTCTCGGAAGCTGAGACCCAGGAAGTAGGGGACCAGCAAGGACTGTTCCTTCCCTGGGATCCCATGTCTGGTTGTTACACCAGGCCCGAGTACCCCAAAGCCATAATATAAAAGAGAGGCACCTCCCTAAAACATCACTTTTCCACAATGAACATAATTTTAAACATCTTCAAATTGGAATAAAGGTATTATATAAGATGCACATGATTTTGTTTTCTTTTCAAGTTGTCCCAATATTCAAACATAGGATTTAATATAAAAAACAAAATCTTAGGCCGGGCGGGGTGGCTCAAGCCTGTAATCCCAGCACTTTGGGAGGCCGAGACGGGCGGATCACGAGGTCAGGAGATCGAGACCATCCTGGCTAACACAGTGAAACCCCGTCTCTACTAAAAAATACAAAAAAAAAAAAAAAAAAAAACTAGCCGGGCGAGGTGGCGGGTGCCTGTAGTCCTAGCTACTCGGGAGGCTGAGGCAGGTGAATGGCGTAAACCCGGGAGGCGGAGCTTGCAGTGAGCCGAGATCCGGCCACTGCACTCCAGCCTGGTCGACAGAGCGAGACTCCGTCTCAAAAACAAAAACAAAAACAAAAACAAAACAAAAACAAAAAACAAAAAAACAAAATCTTAGAGTGTTTCTTGGCTCTGGAAGGCCCCACCCTTCAGGGGACCTAGAGGGAAGAGGTCTGAGGATAGGCCAGTGAGCTGGGCTACTGAGGGCCCTCACCTCTCTCAGGGCCCCTTCCTGTTTAACATCTCTGGAAGTGTCCCAGCTCATCTCAGCTGCACAAAGAGCAAATGTTCTATCCACATTTGAACTACAAGGTTAAAGCAGCTTGCCAGGGCCAAGGTGGTGTGACAAGGTCTCAGCATGTGAGATTCACAAGTGGGGTGCAATTCTGAGCAATGGGGTCTGGATCCTTGATAAGCCTCCCCAGGTGGGCTGGCTGAACCTCATGGGGCCTCATCAATGCATTCAATGCAGGGTCTCTGGAGAAGCATGGATTCTGCTCACTGAGCCTGTTTCCCTGACCTGGGACAGGTCTTGACACCTGGGCCTCTCACTCTTTGCACATCCTGGGGAAGGAAATTAGGCAGGAGAAGGCCCCTCTTCTTCCTTACCTCCCTCTTGAGTGGAGCCACGTATGCCCAGCAGTTGGTGGCAGGGTCGTAGCGCTCCACAGCATTCAGGTCGTTGTGGTAGTCACGGCCCGCCACAGCGTAGATGTACCTGCCTACAACACACACGGACAGGTCGGCGTGCTCCTGCTGCAGGGACTGGATCTGGAACCAGCGGTTGTGCCGTGGGTCATACCTGTGCCAAGATATAAGGAAAGCACAGCACTGACTAGGCATGGAGGCTGCCCCGCAGGCTTGCACCTCTTGTTCTGGTCCCATTTCTGTTTTGCCTCAGCCCAGCGTGAACCCTCCCCAACTGCCCCACATACCAGTGCACACCGATCTACAGCCAGGCCCACAGGCTGTTACACACCTGAGCACAGGTGCTTCCCCAAACACAGAATGGAAGGAGTGGCCAGAAGCCTTCTGTGTTTCCATCTAACTGTCCACCTGGGCTGTCCAATGGCTTTTTTGTTTTGTTTTGTTTTGTGAGACTGGGTCTCTCTGTCCCCTAGGCTGAAGTGGAAGTGGAAGTGCAGTGGCACAATCATGGCTCACTGTAGCCTCAACCTCCCGGGCTTAAGTGATCCTACCACCTCAGTCTCCCGAATAGCTGGGACTAGAAGTGTGCACCACTATGCCAACATTTTTTTTTTTTTTTTTGATAGAGACAAGATCTTGACACCTGTGACATATATTGTCCAGGCTGGTCTCAAACTCCTGGACTTAGGCAATCCTCCTGCCTCAGCCTCAATGGCTATACAGAAACTTCCATCTCACTTACCTCATCTCATCGTCCACACAGCCTTGCTCCCACTCAGGAGGGCCTCTAAATACAGCCTCTCCACTGGATGGGTGTATCAGCCCCTCACTGGCCTCCTGGCCTTGAACTTCCCCCAGCACTCCATCAGGAGTGGTCTGCTCAGGCACACCCTGCACACAGCACCCATCATACCCTCAAGCTTTGTCAACAGCAGCACACAAGGCTCTAGTCATCGTACTTTCACCTCCTTCCACCATGCTGCCAGCCCCGAGTTTCCTGACCTCCCCTCCACTCAAAGTCTCCCTCTCTGGGAAACTGGGAAGGGTTAGCTCCCACCCTGGACTGCAGGCTCTGTAAGGGCAACGTGTATGAGATTCCAGGGATCCCCCATGGGAGAAAAGGCACTGGACTCGCTGCAGCAGGCCCATGAGGGTAGAGGAGGCTGGCTAAGACCCAAGGAGGGCTCCTGGGCTGAGCACCAACAGGGAGCATGGCCTGCAGTGTGGAGCAGCGATGATCATAGAGGCATGAGGGGCCAGGACCCAGTGAGCTCAAAGCCAGTGTCGGAAGCCTCCTTGCCCAACAGCCCACAGATAGTTATAGCCTCTTTCAGACAAGTGTTTTTATTTCTCCAGAGGAAGACCTATTCCAAAGAGAACAAGTCTAACTTCAACTGGCTCACAAGACAGTAACCAAAATTTTCTTTGGCCTGTGCCCTATGCTGGTCAGTGAAAAGATCAGTTTCATCCTTTGCTCCAAAGCACAAGTTAGCTGTGCTCTGCTGCTGCTTCCTCCAGCCCCTGCAGCGTGGCCAGCCCCTCCCTGCCTACCAGGAATGCAGCAAACAAGAGCCTCAGGAGGCAGGGCCAACAGAAGAGGGAACACACACCTGGGTGCCCCTGACCTGGTGTGAATCCTGGGCTCTGCCCTGTCTAGCTGGGTCTGCCTGGGCATCAGTTTTAATCTCTTGGAGTTCACTCAGTTCTGCACCTGTCCAATGAGGTGGTATCACCTGCCTAGAAAAGCTATCAAGAGGAATCACAAAAGACGAGCATGAAAAGGGTCCTTGTTAACGTGGGGGTTCTAATGGATCAGGGTTCATTTCTATATCCCTAGAACTCAGTATAGCCTTTGGTTCAGGACAGATTATGTTCTATCTGCTGAATGAATTAAACACAGGAATAAGATTACCAGCAATGAATCATTCATTCACTCTATCAACATTCCCAGGCCTCCCACTGCGGATGGGGCACAGTGCTCAGCACTACATCCAGAGGGAGCCTCAAGAGGTCAGGGCCCTGCCTTCCCCTGCAGAATGGAAACAGGCTAACCAGAGCAGTGCTCGATATAATGACAGACATTGTGAAGGAAAGGAAGGGAGGTAAGGAGATGAGTGACCTGCTAGTCAGCAGGGCCTGGGGAGGGCAGAGCTTCCTTCCAGTGATCAGGAAAGGCCCCCTGAGAAGGCAAGGTCTGAGACCTGCATGACCTGGGGCACAAGCCAGAATAAGGTCTGGCTAGGGACCAGCAGTCCAGGCTTGGGACACAGCACTCACAGAGGCCCCGTCAACTGGCTGGGATGGTGCTATTCACTGCCTTTCCTATGCGCCGAGCTCCTTCACGTACAAATCTTTCCTCTCTTGTGTTAATTCTGGCTCAATCAACATCTGCACCCCAAGTGTCTGCAACCAGAGTGAGATAGGACCCTCCATGTGCTTCTGTTTGCTCCTTCTCGTCTATTGTCCTAACAGCTTTTTAAGCTGAGTTCATGTGGATTTGTGGCTTCAAATTTAAAGACACACACAGGGCCGGGCACAGTGGCTCACGCCTGCAATCCCAGCACTTTGGGAGGCCGAGGCGGGTGGATCATGAGGTCAGGAGTTCAAGACCAGACTGGCCAATGTGGTGAAACCCCATCTCCACTAAAAATATAAAAAATTAGCCAGGCATGGTGGCGTGTGCCTGTAGTTCCAGCTACTCCGGAGGCTGAGGCAGGAGAATCACCTGAACTCGGGAGGCAGAAGTTGCAGTGAGCTGATATCATGCCACTGCACTCCAGCCTGGGTGACAGAGCAAGACTCCACCCCACAAAACAAAACAAAAAAAAAAGGACACCAACAGTGATACCATATGTCAATAATTTAGACATAGCCAAAGTTCCACTGATTTCTTATTTCCCTGTTATGTCCTGTATCCCTCCTTCCTCTTTATTGAATTAATTTTCTACTTTATTAGAATAAGTCCTCAAGCAATATTTTTCTAATAAAAATAAGCTTTATTTTTGCAAATAAAGATATAAACAATTTTAGTTATTGCTATGGACTAGATGTTTGGATTCCCCCAAAACCCCTATGTTGAAGGCCTAACCCCCAATGTGATGCTACTGGGAGGCATGGCCTTTGGGAGGTGATCAGGTCATGAGGGTGGAGCCCCATCATGGGCTTAGTGCCCAAGACTACAGCTCTTTCTCTCCACCATGTGAGAACACAGACGGAAAGGGCCCTTACCGGGACTGAACTGGCCAAAACAATGATCTTGGACTTCCTAGTATCCAGACAGTGAGAAATAGAGGTATGTTGTCTAAGTCACTCCATCTGTAGTATTTGTTATAGCAGCTGAAACTGACTAGGAGAGTCACTTTAACTCAGATTTGTATCATCCTATTTTAAACTCAGACATGAACCCTAGACCTGGTACAAAAATATTCTGGAATTCCTGTTAAATTCAGTAGACTGTGGCCAGATGTGGTGGCTCACACCTATAATCCCAGCACTTTGGGAGGCTGAGGCAGGTGAATCACGAGGTCAGGAGATCAAGACCATCCTGGCTAACACGGTGAGACCCCGTCTCTACTAAAAATTCAAAAAATTAGCTGGGCCGGTGGCAGGCACCTGTAGTCCCAGCTACTCGGGAGGCTGAGGCAGGAGAATGGCGTGAACCCGGGAGGCGGAGCTTGCAGTGAGCCGAGATCACACCACTGCACTCCAGCCTAGGAGACAGTGAGAGTCCGTCAAAAAAAAAAAAAAAAAATTAGTAGATTGTTTTTCTTCTATATTTCCATGACTTAAGCATTTGCATGACTATTAATGTTTTAATGTCTATTAAATTTTTTAAAATAAATTAAATGTACTGACTGGGCACGGTGGCTCATGTCTGTAATCTCAACACTTTGGGAGGCTTAGGCAGGCAGATCACCTAAAGTCAGGAGTTCAAGACCAGCTTGGTCAACACGGTGAAACTCCATCTCTACTAAAAATATAAAACAATGGCGGGGCATGGTGGCTCACACCTGTAATCCCAGCACTTTGGGAGGCTGAGGCAGGTGGAACACCTGAGGTCAGGAGTTCGAGACCAGCCTGGCCAACATAGTGAAACCCCATCTCTACTAAAAATACAAAATTAGCGGGGCGTAATGGCATACACCTGTAATCCCAACTACTCAGGAGGCTGAGGCAGGAAAATTGCTTGAACCTGGGAGGCGGAGGTTGCAGTGAGCCAAGATCACACCATTGCACTCCAACCTGGGCAGAAAAGACTGAGACTCCATCTCAAAAAAAAACCCCCAAAACAAAAAAGTTAGCTGGGCGTGGTGGTGGGTGCCTGTCATCCCAGCTATTTGGGAGGCTGAGGCAGGAGAATGGCTTGAACCCAGGAGGCAGAGGTTGCAGTGAGCCGAGATTGTGCCATTGTACTGCAGCCTGGGTGACAGAGCTAGACTCCTCTCAAAAAAAAAAAAAAAAAATTAAACATACTTTAAAAATATCAGCAGCCATGAAAATGCCCAGGGAAAATCATATTATTTAAAACAAAATTTTTTAGAGACAGGGTCTCACTCTGTTGCCCAGGCTACAGTACAGGGGCATGATCATAGTTCACCGAAGTCTAAAACTCCTGGGCTCCAGCGATCCTCCTGCCTCAGTCTTCCAAGTAGCCAGGACTGCAAGCACGCGCCATCAGGCCCAGCTAATTTTTTTTTTTTTTTGGTAGAGACGGGGTCTCGCTTTGTTGCCCAGGCTGATCTTGAATTCCTAGGCTCAAGAGATCCTGCTGCCTCAACGTTCCAAAGTGCTGGGATTATTGACATGATCTGCACATAGCCTAAATTATTATTTTAAGTAGGGTCAGGGCACATAGCAGCATGTAACCAGCTACTACTAGGTATACCATGCAGTTGGTGTTCAGTAATCCACAGGGCTATGGCTATGGGAAAGGTACAAAGAATAATGTAGATAATATAGATGCAAAGAAAGAAGGAATGAAAGAAAAAAAGTGGTATCTTGGAGACAAACACCATTTGCTCCAAGAGAGGTAAGGTTTTTAAATATGCGGTTTCTGTATCAATGCTTTAAGATATAACCTGGTAAGTAACTCATCAAAATGCAAAGCCTAATTTACTGCAAAATCTTGTTTCCTTATATTCTAAAAGCCTATAGCTTTTAGAATTCACCAGTTCTAAGGCTGATGAAATGAGAAAGCAGAGAAAGATCCAAACTCTTAGAATATTCAAATTAAGGATTCATGTGGAAGTTTTGAGTCCACTGGAAGGTTAATGAAGCCTTCATTCTGGAGAAATGATACACCCCTGGGTTAACCAGTAGGGCTGTGGTCCTTCCCACCACCTCCACTCTGTGGGTTCCTACTCTCTCAAGGCAGGTCTTGCCGACCCCACTTGCCATTGTGATCCTACTCTCAGACAGGAGTTTGGGACTGGTTATTGGTTACAGGGGCTAATATTAGCATTACCCAGAGTTCAGCTTTGGTCTCACAAACACCCCTTCACAAGAGGAAATTCATACTCCCACTGTAAGTGAAAGTGAGATCAGTGGCCCATAGCAGGTGGACAGAGGACAGGGGCAGGCAGAATCCCTAGCTGTCACCCCCCAGGGACAGTTCTGTGGAAACATCCAGCATCCCTGCTGGGCACACAGCTGTCTCTACCTTCTGCTAAGGGTCAGAGGCCAAAACACTCTGGAGAGATTGGCTTTGCAGGTCTGTAGGTTACTCTCAGCAGGGTGGTCTGGCCTTGGCCCCCCAACTGGGAAACCGAGTCCCCTAAAAAAGAAGGTTTAAGGTTTGGCCAGAGGGAAGTCTGAACCTGGTGTGGCCACACCCACTGGGGGGACAACTTTTGTTTAGGGAGGAAATGAAGGTAGCTGTTTCCTTTTTTCTGAAACCTGCCCTTCCTCATACTTAACCACAATGTGTTATTGCCAACCTCTGAGTCTCATCAGCTTAACAAAGGAGATCACTTCCTGGGGCCTGGAGTAGAGAGGTGGCCTAGAAATGGTCTTCTCCTCCTTGGCCAGGATCACTATGCTTGATTCCAAGTGGCATGGCCAGGCCAGGCCCTACCCCACCCTGATCCCAGCAAACAGAAACATGAACACGAACTCAGTCAGCATCTAGCTCATGGCTGCTGGAAATAGTTGGCAATCTCTCTCTCTCCAGCACAGCTCCGTCTTTCAGCATGAAGGGTGGGGAGATTTCTCACATGCACCAAGGTAGGGTGGAGGGATCCCTGGAAATCTAATGGTAGTTGAGGCTGGTGGGCTTGACCCACTGTCCCTTGCTCTGCTCAGAAATGCATTTGTGAGATCACAGCCTAAGTGACTGATAGAGCCAGGCGCATCCTACAGACCACAGCAGTCCACAAAACCCTCTCTCGGGAAAACTGCCTCCTCCCAGGGGAAATTGTGCCAAGTGTGTGGCTGACTGCAGGGTAGAGCGAAAATGCAGCATGAGGCTCAGTGATGCTTGTTGGCCTTTACCACTCCCCTGGGCTGAAGACTGCATGCTGCTCAGGCACAGCAGCAGGAAGCCTATTCCATTAGCGAGCAGGTAAGAGAGAAGAAAGAGCAAGGCAGACTGGCGAAGGGAAACTGAAACAACGTGCATCAAAGCTGAGAGAGCACGATGGAGGGCGAGGCTGCCCACCTGGCACTGCTCCTAGGTCCTCTCCATCCCAGTCCGACTGCCTTTCCTGCTGTGAGCTCCCCTCCCCTCCCATCTCCTCCTGCACAATACACTCACAACCTAGCCCACCCCAAAGAGGCCGAGCAGGGGTCCACGGTAAGTGGGTTTCTGAGGAGTAGAGGACATGCAGGAAAGAAGGCAATCCGGATGTCCCCTTCCCTTATCTCACTGCTGTCCACCTTCTCTGAATTCACCCAGACTTTATTCCACAATGACAAGTGACGCTCATATGAAAGGCTGGGGGAACCTGAGCAACTCTCTCAGCCCATGACTTCCACACCCTCACATCACCTGAAGACAAAGGGACCAGCTAGCACCCTGTCCTACCTCCAGCATCTGGACTCTGCTCGAAATCCTTGGACATTGTTGTCCCCTCCAATCAAGTACACGAAGTTGTTGAGCACCGCGATGCCCTGGTTGGACATGCGGGGGGCCAGGGAGGCAGTGAAGTGCTTCCACTCTCCCAGTAAGGGGTTTAGATACTTGGCCTGGTCGCTGAGGACAGTGGATGGCGTGGAGTGAATGCCCCCAAAGCCCACAACGCACTGGAAGTCCGACCGCAGCTCTGTTTGCGGGCTCTGCAGGCTGGGCTGTAGGCTCTCGTTCCGGTGGTACATGAGGGCGCTGGCCACTGTGTCCCTCAATGGGCTGGGATCCAGCTTGTCATGCAGCCGCTGCAGGACCTCAGCTTCCATCAGCGGAAACCGCACTGTCTCAAGGAGCTTTGGGGGCTCGTGCAGCGAGATCTGGTCAGCCTGCACCTGCTCCAGGCTGTAATGGTAGAGAAGGGCTCCCTCGTATACCTCGGTCTCGCAGGAGACCTCCAGGCGATTGCTGCTGAGGAGGGAGTAGACCTTCTCCAGTGGAAGCTGGCGGTACTTGTCAGTCCGAGAGAAGGCCACAAAGTTTTTGAGGATGTAGGTGTCCAGTTGCTCAGTCAGGCGGCTCAAGTCAAACAGCTCTGCCAGCCGGTAGACATCAAGAATGTTCTCTTCGTCCACCCAGGACATGAGGAAATCACAGCAGAAATGGATAATTTCTGGGATCTGCAGAGAGAATGACACCCATTCAAGCCTTGGCTGGCGAACAGCATCTGGGGGCGGGAGACAGAATGATGGCAGAAATACAGGCCCTTGTGGGCCAAGCAAAGTGGAAAGGAAGTCCTCCTTAATTGTTCCCAACCTTTTCTGACACACTGGAGACTGGGGCTTTACTGCAGACTGGGTTTAAGTCCTGGTTTGGAAACGTACCAGGTGACAGGATATACAGCATGTTTTGTTGTTTTGTTTTGTTTTTCTTTGAGATGAAGTTTCGCTCTTATTGCCCAGAATGGAGTGCAGTGGCGCAATCTCGGCTCACTACCACCTCCGCCTCCCAGATTCAAATGATTCTCCTGCCTCAGCCTCCCATACAGAATGTTTTTAACCTCTCTAAGCCTCAATCTCCTCATCTATCAAACAGGGATCATTAAAGTGAAGAGGAGTATGATGAAAATAAGAGAGCACATAGGAGTGGACCCTTGATATATGTCAGCTCCCTCTTAGATCAAAAGTACTGGCTCAGCCAGGCATGGTGGCTCACGCCTGTAATCCCAGCACTTTGGGAGGCTGAGGCGGGTGGATCACGAGGTCAGGAGATCGAGACCAGCCCGACCAACATAGTGAAACCCCGTCTCTACTAAAAATACAAAAATTGGCTGGGCGTGGTGGTGCGCACCTGCAATCCCAGCTACTCAGGAGGCTGAGGCAGAAGAATCGCTTGAACCCAGGAGGCAGAGGCTGCAGTGAGCCAAGATCGCGCCATTGCACTCCAACCTGGGTGACAGAGTGAGACTCCATCTTAAAAAAAAAAAAAAAGTACTGGCTCTCCAGAAAAGCAGGAAGCAGCACGAACGGTTACTGTGTCATGTATCTGTGGTTTGGAAAGGACCTAAGACCACCCCCATCCTTACCCTAGGATACTCTAGAAGAGGCAGGCTCTCTCCAAAAGTGTTGGGACCAAATGCAAACCCGGCCTTTTCCCCCTGCCAGAACATCCACCCTGGTTCCCTAGGAGTGCTCAGAGCTTCTCAGACACCTAACCAGCACCAACCCAGAAACCTGACTTAGAATTCTTTTTCTTTTTTCTTTTTAAAATTTGAGACAGGGTCTTGCTCTGTCACCCAGGCTGGAGTGCCATGGCAAGATCATAGCTCACTGAAGTCTCAAGCTTCTGGGCTCAAGTGAGCCCTGACTCAGGGTTCTTGAGGTCCCCAGCTGGGTCAAGACCCACTTGACTCCAGTAAGTGCAGGGGCTCCCAGGTGGCCACATCAACCCTTCCCAACTGTGGGGAAGCACTAGTGGTTTGAAAGGACGGCAAGAGAGAGAATAGCACTGGAGGGAGATGGGAATGAGGCCACAACCAGCAGGCTGTTAAAGGCCACCCTGTGAACAGACAACCAAATCTTGGAGAATAGAAGACAAAGGGAAGAGCCCTAGGGAAAACTGCCTGGGAGAACAAACCAGGTGTTGACAAATTCTTTAGGAAAGCAGGATTTTAGAGGTTCAGTGGGGCCCCCCAGTGCCTACCTCCTTTCTTTCCGAGTTCAGATTGAAAATGACAGAGTATCTTGACCTCTCTGTGACCCAGTCAGCTGCAGGTTTTCCCAGCAGGCTTGAACCCCAACCGGGCCCTTGAACATTCCCAGGCACTGATAAAGGCATCAAGGTTGCTACCCAAAACACTGAAAGAAAAACTGGTTCTGGCCCTGAGACAAATTCCTTAAACCCTAATTGAAACTCCATACCCTAACCCACTCCGTGGGCAAGCCTGGGTAAAGCCTCTCTTTTCCCTTGTCTGTCTTGAGGACATGCTGCACCACTCTATACATAAGTTCCCCTAATAAACGCTCTGGCCAGATCACCTTGGTGTTTGATGCTTCTTTCTTCGGAATCCCAAACCAGCTCCATTTCAGGATGCTGTGGGGTCCCCTCTTGTGGGAACCCCCCTGCTACCAACTCCAGTCATGGGTTCAGTGCAATAAATCAGTTTCTCTAAAAATGGGAATACCTGGCTTATCCAGGATCATCAATAAATTAACCATTATACATGGAATAATTCTGCTGGTATTTATTTATTTATTTATTTTTAAATTTTTATTTATTTATTTATTTTTGTTGAGACGGAGTCTCGCTCTGTCGCCCAGGCTGGAGTGCAGTGGCGCAATCTCGGCTCACTGCAAGCTCCGCCTTCCGGGTTCACACCATTCTCCCGCCTCAGCCTCCCAAGTAGCTGGGACAACAGGTGCCCGCCACCACGCCCGGCTAATTTTTTGTATTTTTAGTAGAGACAGGGTTTCACCGTGTTAGCCAGGATGGTCTTGATCTCCTGACCTCATGATCCACCCGCCTCAGCCTCCCAAAGTGCTGGGATTACAGGTGTGAGCCACAGCGCCCGGACAAGGTATTTAAAGCTTATCAATAAATACTAACAATAACTTTTTTAAAATTCAAAAGACATCTAATATTGCTTGCAAGGTGACATGCTAAGGGCTGGATGGGACCTACCAAATGTCGGACAGGTATGTGCCTACACTACGTATCCCCGTGGTACTTTGCTCGGCCCTGACCATCTTCTGTGCCTACACGACGTATCCCCATGGTGCTTTGCTCGGCCCTGACCATCTTCTGTGCCTACACGAGGTATCCCATGGTGCTTTGTTCGGCCCTGACCATCTTCACTTGACCTTCTGTTTTTCCCCTTTGCCAGTACTTCTGCTTTGCCACTTCTTCCCAAATGACTAGGTTTTCCTAAAATTCTGGTTTGTCATGGGCCAGGGTCCTGAAGACCAAGTTTTGGGCAGAATGTGAGCACAAACAGCCCTGAAGAAGCCTGGGCAGGAGCAGCTCCTTGAGAGGACCCTGCTGATACTCCTTTCAGTCCTATTTTTAGAGCAGTGGGCCTTCTGCTCAGTGAAATCTCACAGAGGAACCAGCCTGGGCTCAGGATGTGCAAAAGCCCCATAAGAGGCTCACAGAAGGGACTGCATGTGCTTGGGGCAACCCAATAGGACAGTGTTACTGGGTATCAGACTCAGGCCTCTGGGGACACCGTGAAGAGTCTGGTCCCAGGCCTAGTGCAGGGCACAACACATGGGAAAGCCCCCAACAGTCACTAGCTAACACACAATCCTACAGGCCTATGGACTTGACATGGTCATGCCAAGTAAAACCTACTATAAAACAATATTGCAAAGAAGTCTGATTTTTTTTTTTTTTTTTTTTTTTTGAGATAAGCTGGCATGTAGTAGTATGATCACAGCTTACTGCAGTCTCCACCTCCTGGGGTCAAGTGATCCTCCCACCTCAGCCTCCCGAGTAGCTGGAACTATAGGTGCATACCACCATGCCCGGCTATTTTTAAAAAGGTTCTGTAGAGATGGGGTCTCACTTTGTCGACCAGGCTGATCTCAAACTCCTGGCCTCAAGCGATCCTCTCACCTTGGCCTCCAAAGGTGCTGGGATTACAGGCATGAACCTCCAAGCCCGGCCCAGAAGCCTGATATATTAAAAAACAAAGCTAGGCTGCTGCCCCTGAGATGGCCTCTGAGGCACTAGGGGAGATGACCCAGGGCTGTCGGGAGCACTGGCCAAACCGACAGAGAGAGACTGCAGGCCTCCAAGCTGACTGGTGAGAGTGAAAGTGGTGTTAGGAAGATGATCTGGTTTCAGTGTGTGTGATCGCTGCAGGGAGAAGAAGGAAATGGCAGAAATATAGAGATGGAGGCCAGGGAAGGAAATGGAAACACAGAACAGAGATGGTTACAAGCAATACTGAGAAGGACGACCTGTCCTCACTTGGACACAGGGAATTAAGAAGGTGGACAGGCTCAAGGAGTCACTGAGGTTGAGCCCAGGGAACTGGCAGGATGGTCACAGGACACACAGAGCAGGGGGACTGGCAGGGGAGCTCCAGGAGAGTGGCAGGTGTGGAGGAGGAGATAGGACGGCTGGAGTTGAGCCATGCTGGGGGAGATGTTTCAAAGGCAGCTGAATCAGGAATTAACTGCTGCCAGGGTGGAGAACTGGATGAGGGTTCCCAAAGCGAAAATGACAGGGATGTGGGAACAGAAGAGATCTCTAAACAAAAGAAGAGGGGGAAATTCTTTTGTTGTAAAACCCAACTCCATCTACTCACCATGCAGGTATGGTGAGACAAGTCAGTCATCTCAGATCAACCCACCCAGCATCCAGGTCCTAACAATCTGAGAATAGGGCACAGGGAGGCCGCCAGGGCCTTGTTACATGGGGTGGCACCTCCATATGCCCCCGAACAGGTTGGTTTTCCTATGACTTGAGTGTTTTTTCAATTGCGCCAAACCTGCCCTCATGGGAAGAAAGGTCAAAATGATGAACTTAGCATAGCATTTTGTTTCACTTTTAAGAAATGTGGGAAGAGGTGACTCTCAACTCATATCAGGCCTCTGATTGACAGCTCAAAGGCACCTGCAGGCCCCATCCTGTGTAACTGCACCCACACCACTGAGAATAACCCTCCAAAGCATAAGTCACACTGTCAAAGCCTCAGAAAAGTTTTTGAATTCTACAGGAAAACAAGTACTTAAACTTCAATAACAGGTTGGGCACAGAGGCTCACACCTGTAATCCCAGATCTTTGGGAATCCAAGGTAGGAGTATCACCTGAGGCCAAGAGTTTGAGACCAGCTTGGGCAACATAACAAAGCCCCATCCCTGGCTGGGCGCAGTGGCTCACATCTGTAATCCCAGCACTTTGGGAAGCCAAGGCAGGTGGATCACCTGAGGTCGGGAGTTCAAGACCAGCCTGACCAACATGGAGAAACCCCCATCTCTACTAAAAATACAAATAAAATTAGCCGGGCATGGTGGCACATGCCTGTAATCCCAGCTACTCAGGAGGTTGAGGCAGAAGTGCTTGAACCCGGGAGGCAGAGGTTGCAGTGAGCCGAGATCGTGCCACTGCATGCCAGCCTGGGTGACAGAGCAAGACTCTGTCTCAAAAAAACAAAAAACAAAACAAAACAAAAAAAACAAGGCCCCATCCCATCCCTATAAAAATATATATACATATATGTATCAGCTAGGCACAGTGGCATGCATCTTTAGTCCCAGCTACTCAGAAGGCTGAGGCAGGAGGATTACTTGAGCCTAGGAGGTGGAGGTTACAGTGAACTATGATCATGCCATTGCATTACAGTCTGGGTAACAGAGTGAGACCCTGTCTTTTAAAAAAATAAACAGGCCAGGCGCATTGGCTCACACCTGTAGTCCCAACACTTTGGAAGGCTGAGGTGGATCACTTGAGGCCAGGGGTTCAAGACTAGCCTAAGCAACAAAGCAAGCCCCTATCTCTATAAAAAAAAAATTTACAAATTAGCCAGGTGTGGTGGCGCATGCCTGTAGGTTCCAACTACTTAGGAGGCTGAGGCAGAAGGATTGCTGGAGTCCAGGAGGTTGAGGCTGCAGTGAGCTGTGATTGTGCCACTGCACTCCAGCCTGGACGAGACAGACAGCTTGTCTCCAATAAATTGAATGAACGGATGGATGGATGCATGCATGCATGGATGGATGGACGGAGAAATAAATAGATAAAGTTCAATAACAAAAAGCATATGTTTTCAAGAGACTGAAGTGGTCCAGTGCAGGGACAGGCAGGAAGGGCCCTGGCAGCAATGCTGGTGGACGCTCTGCATTGCCAGACCCCAAAGCACACAGGACGTCTGCATGCAGCCTCAGGTCAGCCTACCTGCTTATGTGCAGGATGCTTTCAATGACAGGGAGACTCAGACAGTGGGGAAACAACCAGCAATAGTGAAGAGGGCAAAGGCAGAGGGCCTGGGGTGTCTGAAGCAGCTCTGTTTTAGCTCCAGGGCACAACTCCAGAGTCCTCCCCACTTCATGGCCTTCTTCACTGCTTGGTCTCCTCACACTCCTGACCCATCTTCAAGCCAATGCTAGTGCCTGGCAGGCATCATGGGCATCTCAGGGAACCCCACCTGGGTGTGGGTCTGCCTTGCTAGATGAGACATGCCTCACCTGAAGTTGGCAAGCAGCTACCAGTGTCTCTTGCACATTGCTCAGGCTGAGCTCCAGCTCGGAGGTGTATATGAAATGTAGGATTTGGCACATAGCATTGTAGGACACGCCGTGGATCAGGACCTCTTCCTGTTCCATTTCTTTCAGTCCCCCAGCAAACATTCCTCTGAAAAGTGAAGACACAAGAAAACTGAGTTATACCAACAAGGACTCAAGCCCAGGTTGCCAAGACTGACAGTATTCAGAGAAGAACCTGGCGCTGGTGGCGGGGCCTGGGGAGTGGGCTGACCCACTCTGTGCTCTGAGTGAACTGTGTGCATGCATGAGCCATCCCACAAAAGGATCCTGACCAAGTCTGGGCAGCCATCCTGGAAATTGTCCTGTTTCCCTTTTCATGGGCCCAAGGAGTCCCATATGAGCCTCGGGAGGGGAGGCCACGCACAGCTTGCTTCTGCTGTGTTCATCAGTGCAATTCCTGGATCGGAGCAGTAGCAACTCCAGAGCACATTTCAGAGCAATGAATTAACGGGAAACTAATACAAGTCGTTTCATTCAATGTATATTTATGGAGTTCCTACCAGATGCCAAGTATCATTCAAAGAGCAGAAGGAGGCCAGGCACGGTGACTCACATCTGTAATCCCAGAACTTTGGGAGGCCAAGGCAGGCGGATCACTTCAGCTCAGGAGTTCAAAACCAGCCTCGCCCACAAGGTGAAATAGCATCTCTACTAAAAACACAAAAATTAGCCGGGCATGATGGTGTCTCCTCTGAGTTCCTCAGATGGAGGCTGAGGCAGGAGAATCGCTTGAACCCAGGAGGCGGAGGTTGCAGTGAGCTGAGATCGCACCATTGCACTCCAGCCTGGGCAACAAGAGCGAAACTCTGTCTCTCAAAAAAAAAAATACAGCATAGGTTGTAGTGAAAGTTCCCTTGCCTCTGCTCCCAGATATCAGTGAGTTCCCCTCCCAGGGCCGCAGTATTCCCAGGGCAGTCACATTCCACATCTCACTTGGCTTTTTTTTTTTTTTTTTTTTTTTTTTGAGACGGAATCTCGCTCTCTCACCGAGGCTGGAGTGCAGTGGTGCGATCTCAGCTCACCGCAAGCTCCACCTCCCAGGTTTGCGCCATTCTCCTGCCTCAGCCCCCTGAGTAGCTGGGACTACAGGCGCCCACCTCCATGCCCTGCTAATTTTTTGTGTTTTTAGTAGAGACGTGGTTTCACCATGTTAGCCAGGATGGTATCGATCTCCTGACCTTGTGATCCGCCCTCCTCGGCCTCTCAAAGTGCTGGGATTACAGGTGTGAGCCACAGTGCCAGGCCTTCTTTTGGGGGGGCGGGGGGGAGATGAAGTCTCGCTCTGTCGCCCAGGCTGGAGTGCAGTGGCATGATCATGCAACCTCCGTCTCCTGGAATCAAGTGATTCTCCTGCCTTGGCTTCCCAAGTAGCTGGGATTACAGGTTCATGCAACCACACCCAGTTAATTTTTTGTATTTTTAGTAGAGACAGGGTTTCACCGTGTTAGCCAGGACGGTCTTGATCTCCTGACCTCGTGATCTGCCCGCCTCCGCCTCCCAAAGTGCTGGGATTACAGGCGTGAGCCACTGCACCTGGCCCGGTTTTTACAATAAAGCTTGGAGACTGATCCATGCCCATGTACACAGGACTGCTTCACTCTTTGCAAAGACTGTCTCACTTTTTTTTTAAGATGCAGTTTCGCTCTTGTCACCCAGGCTGGAGTATAATGGCGCAATCTCGGCTCACCGCAATCTCCGCCTCCCAGGTTCAAATGATTCTCCTGCCACAGCCTCCCGGGTGTAGATGGGATTATAGTCGTGCGCCACTATGCCCGGCTAATTTTTGTATTTTTAGTAGAGACAGGGTTTCACCACGCTGGCTAGGCTGGACGCAAACTCCTGACCTCAGGTGATGCACCAGCCTCAGCCTCTCAAAGTGCTGGGATTACAGGCGTGAGCCACCATGCCCAGCCAGCTATCTCACTTCTTTAACCCATTCCTACAGGGGTACATTTAGGTTACTTATAATTTCCAGTTAGTTCACATTATAAATAGCCTCACCCTTACAACATGCTGAGTATGCATATGCCAGGATTAAGTCCCACAAATACAGTTGCTGGGTCGAAGGGTTTACATACATTTATACTTTGATAGTATTGTCAAGTCACTCTTTTTACATCATTCCTAATAGCAGGGACTGGTGCCTGCACCCTCTACCCCCAACCCAGGAAGATACCACCTCTAACTCACTACCACGAGAGGGAAAAACCTCATCACAAAAGGTACAGAAAATGTCCTCACATGTTAAAGAGCCATTTCCATTTTCTTTTCTGAACAGTTCAGATTCTTAGTCAGTTTTCTATTAGACTCCGTCTTATCAATTTGAAGAAATCTGCCCCTTTTCTGATGAGGAATTTCCCCTACCTTATGATTCTGTATTGCTTTTTTGCCATGCAGAAATTTGTCTTTTTTTTTTCTTCTTAAGTCTAGTTAAGTGCAGTGAAAGTAGTAGAAGGTGAAACAGTAAAACCTGGAGTTGGATCTGTGACTGTGAATAACCAACTGAGGTAACTCACTACCTTCGGACCAGTCTAGCTTCGTTTTCAATGTGATCAAATTTATCATTTACTTGCCTACGAGTTTTGTGTCAAACTTAGAAAGGCTTTTTCCTTCTGAGATTATTTAGAAAACATTTCCCATATTTTCCTCTAGTGTTTTTACTATTGAATCTTTCACATTTCTTTCACATTTAAAACTGTTGATCTACCTGGAATTTATTTTGGTGTAAGGTATGAAGCAAGGGTCCAACTTTGTTTTTCTAGATGGCAACTCTGTCTGTTGTCTTCCCTCCTTTCTCTAATTTTTTTTTTTTTTTTTTTTTTGAGATAAAGTTTCACTCTGTTGCCCAAGCTGGAGTGCAGTGGCGCGATCTTGGCTCACCACAACCTCCACATCCCAAGTTTAGGAGATTCTCCTGCCTCAGCCTCCCGAGTAGCTGGGATTACAGGCATGTGCCACCACAGCCAGCTAATTTTGTATTTTTAGTAGAGACGGGGTTATCACTATGTTGGCCAGGCTGATCTTGAACTCCTCACCTTGTGATCCACCCGCCTCGGCCTCCCAAAGTGCTGGGATTACAGGCGTGAGTCACCGCACCCGGCCCCTTCCTCTAATTTTTGAGGCCATCTTTATCACATAGGACAGGAATAGTCTCCTTTCGTTAGTTTTGTTTTCAACCATTTCCTGGTCACTGCTTGCTTTTTACATTTGAATTTTAGAATCAAGTTTCTGTAATTGCCCCAAATAAACCCTCTTGGTATTTTGGTGGGTTATGTTAAATATCTAGGTTAATGTAGAGATAAACAGCATTTTCATAATGGACACAGTGGACCTTTTTAACTGTCCAGCCATCCTCTGGGTCTATTTGGAGGTCTTACAAGTCATCTTCCTACAGACCTGGCACATATTTGTTACATTTATTCCCAGACATTTCACTCCATGCATGGCCAAGCCCTCGGGGCACTTTCCCATGCTCTTTGTAGTGATCTGGTTGGCTCTCCTGGATTTTCCAGGACTGTGCTGATACATGCACTTCTCCTGTCTGGTTCTTCTGCTGGCACCTCTGGGACTATATTGGCAGCAGTGAAGATGGCAACATTTCAAGCACTGCCCGCCCTGAGCAGGGTGTGGGTGCTGATTGACACAGATTTTTTCTTTTTTTTGAGACAGAGTCTCGCTCTTGTTGCCCAGGCTGGAGTGCAATGGCGCAATCTCGGCTCACTACAACCTCCGCCTACTGGGTTCAAGCGATTCTCCTGCCTCAGCCTCCAAGTAGCTGGAATTACAGGCATGTGCCACCACGCCCGGTTATTTTGTATTTTTAGTAGAGACAGGGTTTCACCATGTTGGTCAGGCTGATCTCGAACTCCTGACCTCATGTGATCCACCCACCTCAGCCTCCCATAGTGCTGGAATTACAGGCATTTGCCACCACGCCCGGTTATTTTGTATTTTTAGTAGAGACAGGGTTTCACCATGTTGGTCAGGCTGATCTCGAACTCCTGACCTCATGTGATCCACCCGCCTCAGCCTCCCATAGTGCTGGAATTACAGGTGTGAGCCACCACGCCTGGCCTGACACAAATGTGTATCATTTTAAGAAAAAAAAAAATCTTATAATCCTTTGGGGGCTGAGGCAGGAAGACGGCTTGAGGCCAGGACTTTAAGACCAGACTGGGCAGCCGGGTGCGATAGTTCACACCTGTAATCCCAGCACTTTGGGAGCCCGAAGCAGGTAGATCACTTGAGGCCAAGAGTTCGAGGCCAGCCTGGTCAACATGGTGAAACCTCGTCTCTACTAAAAATACAAAAATTAGCTGCATGGTGGTGCACACCTATAATCTCAGCTACTCGGGTGGCTGAGGCACGAAAATCACTTGAACCTGGGAGGCGGAGGTTGCAGTGAACCGAAATCGCACCACTACTCTTCAGCCTTGGCAACAGAACAACATTCTGCCTTAAAAGAAAAAGAAAAAGAAGGAAAAAAAAAAAGACCAGATGGGGCAACACAGAAAGACATATCTTAAAAAAAATTAGCTGGGCATGGTGGCATGCATCCATAATCCCATCAATTTGAAATGCTGACGTGGGAGCATTGCTTGAGCCCAGTATTTTGAGGCTGCAGTGAGCTATCATGACACCACTGCCCAGCCTAGGCAACAAAATGAGACTCTGTCTCCTAAAAAAAAAAAAAAGTTCACTGCATGGATCATGAATGGAGGAAGGAGAAAGAAGATATAAGACATTTTGGGTACAATCAGGAAAATTTGAACATGGACCCAGTATCAGATGAAATTATAGAATGATTACATATTTCTTTTTCATTTTTATTTTTTTAGAGACAGGGTTGCTACGTTGCTCAAGCTGGACTTAAACTCCTTTGCTCAAGTGATCCTCCCACCTTAGCCTCCTAAGTAGCTGGGACTAAAAGCACTCGCCATGGAACATGACTCAATTATAAATTTTTGATATTATGATAGTATTATAGGTATGTCAAAGAATCTCCTCATCCTTAGAGAGGTGAACTGAAGTTTTTAGAGATAAATTGTCATGATATCTATAACTTACTCTGAAGTGAATATGCAAAATGTTAACTGATGAATTGAAGCCAAGAGTACAGGTGTTCACTAGACTTAACTTTCAACTTTTCTATAGGATTTAAATATTTCAAAATAAAAACCAGAGAGAAAAAAGAGCCCAAAAGAAAAATAAAATATATAGTCACTCCTTTTTATTGTTTTTATTTTTTACCAAAAAAATTTACCAAATGTAATTCTTTTTTTTTTTTTTTTTTTTTCTGAGACAGAGTTTTGCTCGTGTTGCCCAGGCTGGAGTACAATGGCACGATTTTGGCTCACTGCAACCTCCGCCTCCCAGGTTCAAGCGATTCTCCTACCTCAGCATCCCGAGTAGCTGGGATTATAGGCATGTTGGCCAGGCTAGTCTTGAACTCCCGACCTCAGGTGATCCACTCGCCTCAGCCTCCCAAAGTGCTGGGATTGAGTCACCGTGCCCCGCCCACACTTAATTCTTTAAACATTCATTTTTGGGGCCAGGCGCGGTGGCTCATGCCTATATCCCAGCACTTTGGGAGGCCGAGGTGGGCGGATCACCTGAGGTCAGGAGTTCGAGACCAAGTTGGCCCACATGGTGAAACACTGTCTCTAGTAAAAATGCAAAAATTAGCTGGGTGTGGTGGTAGGCACCTGTAATCCCAGCTACTTGGGAGGCTGAGGCACAAGAATCGCTTGAACCTGGGAGGTGGAGGTTGCAGTGAGCCGAGATGATGCCACTGCACTCCGGCCTGGGTGACAGAGTGAGACTCTGTCTCAAAAAAAATAAAATAAAATAAAATTCATTTTTGGCTCACTGCAGCCTCAACCTCCTGGGCTTAAGTGATGCTTCTGCCTCAGCCTCCCAAGTAGTTGGGACTATAGGCATGCACCACCATGCGTGGCCTGACACAAATGTGTATCATTTTATCACTACTTTTCTGTAAGTCAGGAATTATGTCAAAATAAAGATTTAAAAATTTTAAAAAGTTGTCCACACCTCCTATCCATTAGGATGACCACTATCAAAAAACAACAAAACAAACAAAAAAGTAGGCTGGGCATAGTGGTTCACATCTATAATCTCATGTCCATAATCCCAGCACTTTGGGAGGGTGAGGTGGAAGGACTGTTTGAGCCCAGGAGTTTGAGACCAGCCTGGGAAACAGTAAGATTCTATCTCTACAAATATATTTTTTAAAAAACTGGCCAGGCACGGTGGTACATGCCTATAGTCCCAGCTACTTGGGAGGCTTCAGAAGCATTGCTTGAGCCCAGGAGGTGGAGCTATGATGGTGCCCCCGAACTCCAGCCGGTGTGACAGACCAAAATCCTGTCTCAAAAAACAAAACAAACAAGAAAAACAGAAAATAACAAGCTTTAGCAAGGATGTGGAGAAACCATAACCCTTGTGCACTGTTGGTGGGAATGAAAAGTGGTGCAACTACTATGTTCCTCAGAAAATTATCAATAGAATGACCCAGCAATTCCACTTCTGGGGATATAGCCAAAAGAACTGAAAGCAGAGTCTCAGATATTTGCACACCCATGTTCATAGCAGCATTATACGCCATAGACAAGAGATGGAAGCAAACCAAGTATCCCTTGGTAGGTGAATAGACGAACAAAATGTGGTATATCCATAAAATGGCACACTATTCAGCCTGCAAAATGAAGGAAATCATGTCACATGTTATAACACACATGAACCTTAAGGACATGATGCCAAATGAAATAAGCAAGTGATAAAGGGCTAATGCTGTGTGATTCTACTTATGAGGTACTTAGAATAGTTTAATACATAGAGACTGAAAGTCGAATGGTAGCTGCCAGGGCCTGGGGGTAAAGGAGAAAAGGGAGTTGTGGTTTAGTGAGTATAGAGTCTCAGATTTGTAAGATTAAAAAGTTCTGGAGATCTGTTTCATAATAATATGAATAATCATAACATTACTGAACTATATGATAAATGTTATTTGTGTTTTTTTTTTTTAGAACCACAATTTTAAAAAAACTGTTCACCAGTACCCAGTAGCAGGGGAATGACCAAATAAACAGAGGACATCGACAGCACAGAACACTCCACAGCACAGAGAATGAGGGCCATCTCTACTGCTGGTGCCCGGGACCTCCACGAGGTACAGAATGGCAAACCAGTGTGCTGCCTGTGGTGTGAGATGGGGGAGAAAAATATTTCCTGGGTCAGCTTGTTCAGGTCCTCGATCCCTTGTCCAAACTCTTTAAGTCAAGTGTATTTTAGAATTCAAAGGTTCCAACATGAGAAATACTGTATACATGCCACATAGGATCTTACATCCCACGGGATCTGGGTCGGTGCCTCCTCTTCAATACTTTAATATGCCCCCCAAAAAAGTATAAAGACTCGTACTAGGATAAAAAATATAATTAGCCTCAAAAATATTCTTGAGTTTTGGGTGGGTTCTGTGGTTTAATGAATTTACACCAAACATTTTTTTAAGACGTTTGGCTGGTCCAAAGGTAGTTGAGTTATCTCAGTTGGTTGTTCATAGTCAGTAACAGATCAAACTCCTTATTCTTCTCTGTCCCCTCTTCTCACTACTGCACTTGACTAGTCTAAAAAATAATAATACATAAAAATAGACTGGGTGCGGTGGCTCATGCCTATAATCCCAGCACTTTGGGAGGCCAAGGTGGGTGGACCACTTGACGTCAGGAGTTTGAGACCAGCCTGGCCAACATGGTGAAACCCTGTCTCTATCAAAAAATACAAAAATTAGCTGAGTGTGGTGGCACGCACCTGTACTCACAGCTACTCAGGAAGCTGAGGTGGGAGAATCACTTGAACTTGAACTTGAACAAGAATCATTTGAAAAACAAAAAAATTTTTTTTTTTTATTTTGGAAACGGAGTCTCACTCTGTCGCTCAAGCTGGACTGTAGTAGCACCATCTTGGCTTGGCTCGCTGCAGCCTTGACCTCCAGGTTCAAGCAATCCTCTCACCTCAGCCTCCCAAGTAGTGGGGACTACAGGTGTGCGCCACCATGCCCAGCTAATTTTTGTATTTTTTGTAGAGACAGGGTTTTGCCATGTTGCCTAGGCTAACCTCAAACTCCAGGACTGAACTGATCTGCCCACCTCAGCCCCCCAAAGTGCTAGGGTTATAGGTTTGAGGCACCCTGCCCAGCCCAAAAAGTTCTTTGGTCTTTGTTTGTTCGTGAGAGATGGATCCTTGCTATGGTTGTCCAGGCTGCAGTGCAGTGACATGATCCCAATACTCATCAGCACGGGAATTTCGACCTGGTCCATTTCCATCCTGGGCCAGTTCAGCCCACTTTAGGCAACCCTGCTCCAGGAAGGTCACCATACTGACGCCAAATTTAGTGTGGATACCCTATTGGCATGGCACACTGCAGCCCAGAACTCCTGGGCTCAAGCAATCCTCTGGCCTACTCTCCCAAGTAGCTGGGACTATAGGTTTGAGCCATAACATCCTGCTCAAAAAACTTAACTGTGAGAATGGATGCTGAATGTTATCACATGCCTGCTCACCATGTCTGCAGATCCACTATATAGACATGTGTGCAGATATGTTGGGTTGCCATGAATTGATGAATGCCATGATTCCCTGGCATGTAACTAGTAAGACTCCCCAGCATTAAACCAATTTTTTCTTTTTTTTTTTTTTTTTGAGACAAGGTCTCGCTGGGTCACCCAGGTTGGAGTGCAGTGGCACACTCACAATCATGGCTCACTATAGTCTCGACCTCCCCAGGTTTAAGCAATCCTCCCATCTCAGCTTCCCCAGAAGCTGAGACTACAGGCGTGCCTGGCTAATTTATGTTTTGTTTTGTTTGGTTTCTTTCTTTCTTTTTTTTCTTTTTTTGAGACGGAGTCTCACTCTGTCGCCCAGGCTGGTGTGCAGTGGTGCGATCTCAGCTCACTGCAACCTCCGCCTCCCAGGTTGAAGTGCTACTTCTGCCTCAGCCTCCCACGTAGCTGGGATTACAGGTATGTGCCACGACACCTGGCTAATTTTTGTATTTTTTTTTGACCTCTGAACTTTTTATTGGCCTCCTGCTCCCCAAAGGATACCCTGCTTCTGGTGGCTTAATGTCTCCGAATTTTGGTGTCGTTGGTCTCAAACACCACTTTGCTATCCACTATCAGGAGGGTGGTGGTCTTTTGGATGGTTTGCATGGAGTTTCTGCTGTCCAAGGCATCACCAAGATTGAAGTCCTCACCATCTTCCAGCAGGCGGTGGTAGGTGGCGATCTCAGCCTCCAGCTTGACCTTAATGTTCACCAGGGCCTCGTACTCCTGGGCCTGGCGCTGTCCCTCTGCTGGGGTCTATGCCACCTCTGACTCCAGGTGCAGCAGGATCCCGCTGAGCTGCTCCATCTGCAGGGCATAGCAGGCCTCCACCTCCCTCAGGCTGTTCTCCAAGCTGGCCTTCAGATTTCTCATAGAGTCCAGGTCCATCTCCAAGGACTGGATGTACATCTCGGCTCCATGATTGTCACCTCAGCAGCTCCAACCTCAGTGGACTGCGTGGTGACCACTGTGGTGCTCTCCTTAATCTGCTGAGACCAGTACTTGTTCAGCTCCTCTCATTTCTTCCAAGCCAGCTCGTCATATTAAGCCTGGATGTCTGCCATGATCTTGGCGAGGTCCTGAGATTTGGGGGCATCTACCTCCACAGTCAACCCAGAACTGGCAATCTGGGTTTGTAGGCCTTTTACTTCCTCTTCATGGTTCTTCATGAAGAGCAGCTCCTCCTTGAGAGCCTCGATCCCTGTCTCCAGCTGCAGCTGACGGACATTGGTGTCATCAATGACCTTGTGAAGCCCATGTATGTCGCTCTCCACAGACTAGTGCATGGCCAACTCTGTCTCATACTTGACTCTAAAGTCATCAGCAGCAAGACGGGCATTGTCAATCTACAGAATGATATGGGTGTTGTCCACAGTATTTGCAAAGATCTGAGCCCTCGATGGTCTTGAAGTAATGCCTCCAGTCTCTGACCTGGGTCCCTTCTTCTCCAAGTGCTCCCGGATTTTGCTCTCCAGCTTCCGGTTCTTGGTCTCCAGGCTCCTCGCTCTGTCCAGGTAGGAGGCCAGGGGTCATTCAGGCTTTGTATGGTCGCCTCCTCATTATGGATGCCTCCCATTCCTGCCAGAGCCCCAGCCATCCCTGAAGCCAGGCCCCTAGACCCCATGCTGCCCTGGAAGCTGGTGGAGCAGGACATGAAGATCCAGAAACCAGAGCCCTTGGTGCCTGCACAGACGCTGGTCATACTGCTGACCGGCCAGGCACCATAGCTGGGAGCTTGAGACAGAGCCCAGGGACCGGTGGTTGGTGGAGAAAGTGGAGCGAGTGGTGAAGCTCATGCTATCCGGGGAGGAGAGCGAGAGGACAGGACTCAGGCTTTGCCAACAACCTAATTTTTTGTATTTTTAGTAGGGATGGGGTTTCGCCATGTTGGCCGGGCTGGTCTCCAACTCTGGACCTCAGGTGATCCACCCGCCTCAGCCTCCCAAAGTGCTGGGATTACAGGTGTGAGCCACCATGCCCAGCCTTGTTTGTTTCTTTCTTATTGAGCCAGAATCTCACTCTCTCATCCAGTCTGGAGTGCAGTGGTGCGATCTCAGCTCACTGCAACCTCCACCTCCCAGGCTCAAGTGATTCTCAAGCCTCACCCTCCTGGGTAGCTAGAATTAAAGGTGTGCACCACTATGCCCAGTTAATTTTTGTATTTTTAGTAGAGATGGAGTTTTGCCATGTTGGCCACACTGGTGTCTAACTCCTGGCCTCAAGTGATCTGCTGGCCTTGGGCTCCCATTGTGCTGGGATTACATGCGTGAGCTACTGTGACCAGCCCTAATTTTTGTATTTTTTGTAAACATTTCGTCACATTGCCCAGGTTGGTCTCGAACTCCTGGGCTCAAGCAATCTGCCCACCTTGGCCTCCCAAAACGCTGGGATTATAGGTGTGAGCCATTGTGCTCAGCATTTTTTTTTTTTTTTTTAAGAGAAAAGAGGTCTCTGACTTTGTCATCCAAGCTGGAGTGTAGTGGTGTGATCATGGCTCACTGCAGCCTCAACCTCTAAAGCTCAAGCTGTCCTCCCTCCTCAGCCTCTCAAGTAGCTGGGACTACAGGCCATGCCATCATGCCCGGCTAATTAAAAAAAATTTTGTTTTCTTTTTCTGAAACTGCTCTGAAAAAATTTAAATGGCATTGGAGTCTTTTTGTAAAAGGCACACCTACCCTGGGAAACATCTGGGCTTTGTGTTTTGTGGGGAATACAACTTTCTCTCTTTTGGGGATAAAGTGCTATTAATTTTTTTAAAAAATCATCAACTGTATCCAAACTTCTAAAGTAACAGACATTGAGTTCAGCAAAGCAGTCTTTTATAATTCACAGATGGTATGAAAACTAAGAGAGGGACGACGTGACCTGTGGAGGTTGTATATAAAGGATAGAGCCCTTGGGCCCTTCAGACTATAAGGGTCCAGGAGGGGAGGAGAAACCACCTCAGAAGCATATAAGGTTAAAGCATACAAGGTGGGTGTAGGGTCAGGGGAGCCAAAATAAGTGTGCAATGAAAAGTTATTAACAAAAGTCAAAAAAAGAAGATGCAGTCTGGCCATCCAATTCCTAAACCATATATATACAGAGCACATAGAAAGAGCAGAGGAGGCTTCCTGCAGCAGGGCAGTACAGCTCTCTGCCCTTCAGGAAAACTGAGATTCCTCTACCTAGGAAACAGCGAGGGTCAATTAGGGAAAGCTCTCCAGAAGAGGAGGAATTTCAGGCAGGCCAAAGAAGAAAAAATTCCACAGGACAGAAAAGGCAGAGAAGAGGCCGGGCACGGTGGCTCACGTCTGTAATCCGAACACTTTAGGAGGCCAAGGCAGGCGGATCACCTGAGGTCAGGAGTTGGAGACCAGCCTGGCCAACATGATGAAATCCCGTCTCTACTAAAAATACAAAAATTAGCCGGGTTTGGTGGAGCATGTCTGTAATCCCAGCTACTCAGGAGGCTGAGGCAGGAGAATCACTTGAACCCGGGAGGTGGAGGTTGCAGTGAGCAGAGATAGCCCCACTGCACTACAGCCTGGGGGACAGGGCGAGACTCCATCGCAAAACAAACAGACAAACAAAAAGGCCGGGTGTGGTGTGGCTCACACCTGTAATCCCAGCACACTGGGAGGCACAGGAGGGCAAATTGCAAGGTCAGGAGTTCCAGATCAGCCCGGCCAACATGGTGAAACCCTGTCTCTACTAAAAATACAAAACATTAGCTGGGCGTGTTGGCACAAGCCTGTAGTCCCAGCTACTTGAGAGGCTGAGGCAGGAGAATTGTTTGAATCCAGGAGGCAGAGGTTGCAGGGAGCCGAGATTGTGCCATTGCACTCCAGCCTGGGTGAGAGTAAGACTCCGTCTCAAAAAAAAAAAAAAAAGCAATTTCTGTTATTTATTTTTAAAATAATTCAGACAATGCAGTAAACAGAAGAGAGTCAGCCTCCCTCTCCCTTTGCCCTTTGCTCAATTCCCGGAGTACAGCAAGATCCTTCCAGATCTTCACAGTGGGATCATCTTCCACCAGGTCCTGAGGTTTTTCACTACCTATCAGTAGACAAACCACACTGCCCAGTTTGGAAGTAGCTCCACTGGACAACACAGAACAGAACGGCTCTGTCCTGCACCATGTCTCAGCACCGGGTACATCATCCCACGGGAACGACAGCTACATAGACACCTGGTGTACAACTGCAGGACCCTAAACTATGGGCCAGCCCACCCCCAAATGTCCTTCTCTCTACCCTTGCCCATATCAAATATTACAAGCCTCTTACACATCTTTACCAGTCATACTGGGAAGAAAATAGTCCTTTATCATTTTAACATTTCACAAATAACTAAAACAAATAATAAACATGCTAACACTTGGGAATGGTCTATTTCTTTTTTTTCTGAAAATGACAGTGTAGGCACTGCCTTTCCCTAACTTATCAAAAACCTTATGTGACTTTCCATGTCCTCCAGGAGCAATTTCTAGCCCTTTCCAAAGCCCCCCCTTGGGTAAACCTCTTATGAGAGGTGTCCTGCTCTCCAGGATGACTACAATGCATCACTAACAACCCCCCAATCCCTCCACTCCATTGGGAAGGGAAGCAGGCTGGAATGCAGTGGCGCAATCTCGGCTCACTGCAACCTCCACCTCCCGGTTCAAGCAATTCTCCTGTTTCAGCCTCCTGAGTAGCTGGGATTACAGGCATGTGCTACCACGCCCAGCTAATTTTGTATTTTTAGTAGAGACGGGTTTTGTCATGTTGGTCAGGCTGGTCTCCAACTCCTGACCTCAGGTGATCCGCCCTCCTCCACCTCTCAAAGTGCTGGAATTACAGGAGTGAGCCACCGAGCCTGGCTTCTTTCTCAGCTCACTGCAACCTCCACCTCCTGGGTTCAAGTGATTCTCTTGCCTCAGCCTCCCAAGTAGCTGGGATTACAGGCATATGCCACCACACCCCGCTAGTTTTTGTATTTTTAGTAGAGAAGGGGTTTTACTATGTTGGCCAGGCTGGTCTCCAACTCCTAATCTCAGGTGATCCACCCCCCCTTGGCCTCCCAAAGAGCTAGGATTACAAGCGTGAGCCACCACACCCGGCCTCTTTTTTGTTTTTTTGAAACAGGGTCTTGCTCTGTCGCCCAGGCTGGAGTGCAGTGGCACAATCTCAGCTCACTGCAACCTCCGCATCCCGTGTTCAAGTGATTCTCCTGCCTCAGCCTCCCAAGTAGCTGTGATTATAGGCGCCCACCACCACACCTAGCTAATTTTTGTTTTTTGGTTTCTTTTTTTTTTTAGTAGAGACAGGGTTTCACCATGTTGGTCAGGCTAGTCTCAAACTCCTGGCCTCAAGTGATCCACCTGCCTCGGCCTCCCAAAGTGCTGGGATTACAGGTGTGAGTCACCGTGCCTGGCCTCTATTTCATATATATATATTCATATATATATACACACACACACATATATACACACACATACACACACACACACACACACACACACACACACACATCTCTGAGATGAGAGTCTGGGCTCTTCCAATAATGTTGCCACTCTCCTGCTCCCCTTCCCAATGGAAGTGGAGGGATGCAGGGGGTGTTAGTGATGCATTACAATCACCCCAGAGAGCAGGACACCTCTCATAAGAGGTTTACCCAAGGGGGGTTGTGGAAAGGGCTAGAAATTGCTCCTGGAGGACATGGAAAGCCACATAAGGTTTGTGATAAGTTAGGGAAAGGCAGTGCCTACACTGTCATTTTCAGAAAGAGTGGTATGGCACTAAATCAAGAAGGGCTGAGAGGGTGAGCCCAGGGGATCCCATAGGCTCTGCAGCCTCTGGCCATCCTCTCCTGTAGAGGTCCTAAGCCCCCTGCAGGGGGCCCTCAGCTCCCCACCCTACCCACTGTCCCGTATGTTATCTTAAACTTTATTAAAGGCCTCAGTTGAAATTCCCTGGTGAACTGAAAGAACTCTGCTGCTCCTCGGCACATCTGCACCAAGCCACCACTGGGTCACATTCTCCAAAACTCCTTCTGGAGACAGAAGGCACTTAAACCATACATATTTTGCTTGATAGTTCCTAATTAAAAAAAGACAGAAAGAGGGAGAGACAGAACTACAACCAAGCCTTGAAGACAAAATGATCGAACAGAATCAGAGCTAGAATGGAATACCTCAGGCTTGGAGTCCCATGACAACCTTGCTGGGGACCGTGAGTGGCCCTCAGTTCTTCTCAGGCTCATGCCACCTATGTGAAATAAGTGTGGTGACACCCACCTCCTCAAGTGCAGAGCAGTGCAGACAATGGGGCAAATGGTGTACTGATCTGCTATTTGTGCACATAAATTTATTCATTTAAGCCATGGGTATTGCTTGAATATGTGAAAACCACGTTAGGCGCTAGGGATAAGAGACAGATTCCCACCCAGTGGAAAAGACAGATAAGCCAGTGGTTCCTCACACTGTGCCAAGTGCTGGGATGGGGTCACGAAGGAGGCCATAAGAAATCCCTGAGGGGCCACAGGGCTCACTGGAAGGGCCAGAGGCTAACACCTGAAGGATGAGAGATGTGAGCCAGAAGGTGATACATACACAGCAATAATTACCAGGGAGGGGAGGAATGGGAAGGGAGGGGAGGGGAAGGGAGGGGAGGAGAGAAAGGAGGAAAGAAAACAGAAAAGAGAGAAAAGGAAAAGGAAGGTAAGGGAAGGCAAAGCCCAAGAGACAGGATTGCTGAATGAAAAATGAACTCTAAGACCCCCTTCTGTCTCTCACACTTTTGACTAAGTCATAACCACAAGGAGTAGGGGAGGCTCTGAGGTGAGCAGGAGACCAACCGCAGTCACCGCCAGTACCTTTATTAGCAGAGCCAGGATTATCTTTGTTATTCTTCTTACAAACAGTTCTAGTGAACTCACCTGAAGTAATCACAGGACGCAGCCAGCAGGATGCGATGGGCCTCGATGTGTCTGCCCTCCACCACAAGCACAACATCGAAGAGGATCCCGCTGTCCCGGAGAGCCAGCAGCCCTCGGAGCAGAGCCTGGGAGTGCTGTGCACTGCGGTAGGTGTTGTTCACACAGTGTGGGTGGGAGGGCTGCGCAGGCAACTTGCAGAGCTGGGTGAACTCCTGCTCCTCTGCCATCCTGACAGCCGCAAGATCCCTTACCACTTCAGCCTGTCAGCTGGCAAAACAGAGGGGACAGGGGGTAAGCAGGCAAGCATCAGCCCTACCACACACAGACTGGCCACCTCTGTTGCTCCCCTTGCTCCTGTGCCTCCCTCAGGCTCACCTGTTTTCCCTCTTTTCCCAAATCCATAATTCCTTCTCCCCTCCCACCTCTAGTCCAACTTCCTGATGGCCTTCTTCCTGATGACCTGGGTGCCATCATGCCCAAGACTCTTCATCACATTTTATCTTCTTCAGCATCAAAGTCAAACAGAAGGGTTTTGGGAAACAGACTGACCTGGGTTGGAGCCCCACTCCACGGGGACTTACAACATGACCAACCTGAGCCTTGAGTTCCCCAATTGTAAAGAGATAAAAGCACCCACCCCATTGGGGTATTCTAAAATGGGTAAAACAATGAACATGAAACATAAGCATACACCAGGTTCTCAAAAGCTCTTCCTCCCTCCCATTGAATGAACAAAATTGGGTTCTTCTTCAGTAATGGATGTGTAAAAATGGCAAGACCTGAGTTGTGGTCAGGAGACACAGAGCCAGGAGTCTGGGAGGTGGGTGCCAAGGGGGTGGCATTTCCAGGGCCTACTTTCTTTTACTGAGATTCTGAGAATCAAGCACAGTAACTGTGATTGAACCTGATGCATTTAAATTCATCTGCATTGCCTTTTAAATTAAAGGTTACCGTCTAACAATTGAGTCAGTATGCTCAAAAACCGCAAAATGATTTGAATAGGAGCCTCTAAAACCTAACCAGTAAAACGAAACTACTGCAAATGCACTTTTACCATGGACCAACCAAAAGTGGCTGTGGCTAGCCAGGTGCTCGGGTCAGGGAGTGGTCAGTCCTACACTGCGAGGCATGGCCAGGCTGCAGGCTCTGTAGGCACAGCACAGTCAGCTACAAGATGTGAACATCTGTTTTCTCCACCTCACTTCATCCTACTTTCCTCTCCCCAAAATATGTTTATTCTCCAATTACCTCCAGTCATGCCTTACTTAATGTTGGGGATACATTCTGAGACACGCACCACTGGAGGCAATTTCCTCATTGTGTGAACATCACAGGGTACACCTACACAAACCTAGATGGTAGAGACTACTACACATCTAGGCCATAAGGTACAGCCAATTGCTCCTAGGCTACATACTTGTACAGCATGTTTTTCCTGTCCTCTCATACCACAACAAACCCAGGAGACTTCTGTGACCAAATGTGTGAGGGTTTTCCCCATTAACAAGCAAGCAATCAATTCTGCCACAGATACCATCTGGGTGTCCTCTAATTCAGCAGTCCCCAATCTTTTTAGCACTAGGGACCAGTTTGGTGGAAGACAATTTTTCCACGGGGTTGGGGAATGGTTTCGAGATGAAACTGTTCCACCTCAGATTATCAGGCATTAGTTAGATTCTCATATGGAGCACACGGTCTGGATCCCTCACATGCACGGTTCACAATAGGGTTTGTGCTCCCACGAGAATCTGATGCCACCTCTGATCTGACAGGAGATGGAGCTCAGGTGGTAATGCTGGATCCCCCTCCACTCACCTCCTGCTGTGCCACCTGGTTCCTAACCAGCTACAGACTGATACAGGTCTGAGGCCTGAGGTTGGGGACCCGTGTTCTAATTCTAATTCAACTCTAACACTATCTACCTAGAGACAGTGTCTAATCCCACAGGTTGAGGGCTCAGTCTCCCAGGTTGTTTCACCTGTGCTTCTGACCAATAGGCTATAAATTGGGGTTCCCAAGACCCCCTTCTTGGGTTCAATTAATTTGTTACAGCGACTCACAGAACTCAGGAAAAAACTCACGTCTACTGGTTTGTTATAAAGGGTTGCAAAGGATACAGATGAAGAGATGCATGGGGCCAGGCATGTGGGAAGTGGTGCAGAGTCTCCAGGCCCTCTCCAGGAACATCACGCTTTAGGCGCCTCCATGTACTCAACTATCCCAGAGTTTTCCAAATCCAGTCATTTTGAATTTTTATGGAAGCTTCATTATGTTAGCATGACTGATTAAATCACTGGCCATTGGTGATGAACTTAATCTTCAGCCCATCTCCCCCCTCCGGAGGTTGAGAGGTGAGGCTTAAAGTCCCAACCTTGTTATCCTGCCTTGGCCTTTCCTATGACCAGCCTCCATCCTGAAGCTACCTAGGGGATCCTGGCCAGCATACAAAAAGGCATCACTCTGGAGAGTCCAAAGATTTTATAAGTTGTATGCCAAGAAATGAGACAAGACCAAATATATATTTCACAATATCACAGTACTGAATACCATAGGCAACTGTAACACAATGGTGAGTATTTGTGTATCTAAACATAGACAAGGTACAGTAAAAATATGGGACCACCATCCTTCATGTGGTCTGGTCTGTCACTGACTGAAACGTCACTGTGTGGCACATGACTATATATCTTTAAAAGAAAAAATGAAAAATAGATGCTAATATAAAACTTGCCAAAAAGAAGAGGTCTCTCTCTTCACTACTGAGGCTCAGGGTCACCCCCCCACCCCACCCCCTGGATGCTCTACTGCTTCCCATCAAACATACTCAGTTATCTGTACCTGCCCCTCAGTCTGCCTGCAGGACCTGGGACCTCTACCCAGCCACCCACCCATTCCTTTCCCCCTCCCTGGGCTGGCTCGTCTTTCTTACCAAGGCCCCAGAGATGGCCAGAGCCAAGGTGTATCCCCCATGACCACCTCTCACTTAGGATTCTCTTGCCTGGAAACTCTGCCCTATGATAATTCTCCCTTTTCTGACCTCTCCCTTTCATCCCACACACCCTGCTCAATCCCACCCTTCTTTCCCAAGGGTTCACATTCCCAGTTTCACCTACAGCTCAGTGCTTATTCTAGCTAGTAGCCCTCCAACTTGTCTAATTTTCTTATTGGTATAGGTACCATTTCCACGTTCAAAACCTCACTGTCTTAAAGATATTTTTCCTTTCTGACCCGTGTACCCTATGAACCCACTAGTTCTGATTCCTTCACCTCTCTTCCGTCTCAGACAGCCACCCTCTACTCCTCCAGGGCCACCACTCTGGGTCAGACCACAGACAGCAATGATGCCCCAACCAGTTTCCCTACCTCTTGCCTCATCCTCCCCAGGCTGCTCTCCTTCAAGCCTTACCTACTCAGCCCCATTAGTAGTCCTTTGTCCAAAGGAATACCTGTTATCCTCTGAACACCTTTAGACAGCCATCTAGGCCATTCTGTCTCTCATAGTCCCATAATGGTCAAGGTCTAGCTCTATTACTTCTCCCTCTATCATTGTGCAAAGAACATGACAAATATGCCCCACCACTCAAACCTGCCTTTTTTTTTTTTAGATGGAGTCTCGCTCTGTTGTCCAGGCTAGAGTGTAGTAGTGTGATCTTGGCTCACTGCAACCTCTGCCTCTCAGGTTCAAGTGATTCTCCTGCCTCAGCCTCCCCAGTAGCTGGGATTACAGGCAGGCGCCACCACCCCCAGCTAATTTTTAGCAGAGTGGTTTCACCATGTTGGTCAGGCTGGTCTCACATTCCTGACCTCAGGTGATCCATCCGCTTTTGGCCTCCCAAAGGGCTGAGATTACAGGTGTGAGCCACCACGCCCAGCCCAAACCTGCCTATTTACCCACCACAAGGAGATTCCGGCTTCTTAAGGGGTGAGGCTTTATCTCACAAACATCTCAAAAGCCCCCATGGCTGGCTGCACCACTTGCTAATGACAGACTTTGGACACTTGTCTCATATATCCACGCCTCAGCTTCCTCATCACCACCATGACCACCACAGAGTCAAGAGGGCCTCCTTCTCTGAGGGTGACCTCCACAACTGACTACCCCAACAGACATCAAGCCCCTAGGTGGATCCTCACCTTCTATGAGCACAGTAGCGCCTCTGCTTTCTTGGGAAGGGATAAATGGCAGCTACTCCCTAAACACCTACTGCAAGAACAAGTACCGTAAAATAGAAAGACATCTTCCACAGGCAGGCAAAGCACATTTACCAAGTACAATTTAAGAAACGTAGCTAGGGGCTAAGGGGGATGTGCCGAAAAATGAATCAATTCTCTGCTGTGAAGGAGCACAGCACAGAGTGCAACATTTAAAACCACATCTATACGGTTTTAAATCACCAAAACGTCAACCCTCAGGAGAACAGATGTCATGGCACAGTGATTTGACAGAACGTTAGGCAACAGTCAAAATATGTAAAGTGGCCGGGCGCGGTGGCTCACGCCTGTAATCTCAGCACTTTGGGAGGCTGAGGTGGGCGGATCACAAGGTCAGGAGTTCAAGACCAGCCTGGTTAACATAGTGAAACCCCATCTCTACTAAAAATACAAAAAATTAGCCGGGCATGGTGGCAGGCACCTGTAATCCCAATTACTAGGGAGGCTGAGGCAGGAGAATCATGCCACTGCACTCCAACCTGCGTGACAGTGTGAGACTCCGTCTTAAAAACAAAAAACAAACAACAACAAAAAAAACCAATGTGCAAAGTAGGCTGGACACAGTGGCTCCTACCTGTAATCCCAGCACTTTGGGAGGCCAAGGTGGGAGGATCACCTGAGGTCAAGAGTTCAAGACCAGCCTGGCCAACACGGTGAAACCCCATCTCTACTAAAAATACAAAAATTAGCGGAGTGTGGTGGCATGCACCTGTTATCCCAGCTACTCGAAAGGCTGAGGAAAGGGGAAGCTGAGGCAGGAGAATCGATTGAACCCAGGAGGCAGAGGTTGCAGTGAGCCAAGATTGCGACATTGCACTCTAGCCTGGGTGACAGCGAGACTTTGTCTCAAAAAAAAAAAAAAAAGTGCAAAGTAGGCTGGGCATGGTGGCTCATGCCTGTAATCCCAGTGCCTTGTGAGGTCCAGGTAGGTGGAGTTCAAGACCACCCTGGGCAATATAGCACGACCTTTTCTCTACAAAAAATTTAAAAACTAACAAGCCATAGTGGCGTACACCTGTAGTCCTGGCTATCTGGGGTGAGACAGCTTGAGGGTCACTGCAGCCTCAAGCTCCCAGGTTCAAGTGGTCCTCCCATCTCAGCTTCCTCAGTAGCTGGAACAACAGGAGCTCACCACTGCGCCCGGCTAATTTTTCAAATTTTCTTTGTAGAGAAGGGGTTTCACTACATGGTGTAGGCTGGAGCGCAGTGGTAGGGTCTTGGCTCACTGCAGCCTTCATCTCCTGGGTTCAAGCGATTCTCCTACCTCAGCCTCCCGAGTAGCTGGGATTACAGGCGCACGCCACCACACCCAGCTAATTTTTGTATTTTTAGTAGAGATGGGGTTTCACCATGTTGGCCAGGCTGGACTCTTTAACTCCTGACCTCAAGTTTTCCACCCACCCGGGCCTCCCAAAGTGCTGGGATTACAGGCATGAGCCACCGCGCCCGCCCCCGGGCCCCATTTTCATTTGACACATGGCTACTCTAGCCTGAAGCTCTTTGCCAGTCTCATATCCCCAATTCTAGTTATCACAAGCCAAGTTCCCTCTGTTTTGTGCTGTTCGAAGTTTTAGTGGGGAGCAGAAAGGAAGCTTAATGTGCCACACAGGTACAAACTGAAGGATATAAGATGAATTTTTATGAAGTGATGGATGGCAGAGTCAAAATCATTTTAGAGGAACTTTCAATTCGTTACCATTTTACTGAGTAGATATCCTCAGTCCTCTGTAGGGCCCCCGAACGAGCAGTATCCCCTCAAAGAAACTCAATCCTTGGCAGCATGAAGCAAGGTCGGCCACAAAGGCAAAGGGGGTGGCTAGGGTAGAGAGGGAGTGGGTCCTGATTCCCAGCGGGGGAGCATTCCAAAGGGTGCGCTCTGGAAGAACCTCCCAGGGAGCCGACTTGGAGGCACTCGGCGCACCCAGGCCCGACCCCGCGGAGGGCCGGAGCGAGGGCGCCCAGGGAGGAGCCCAGGCGGAAGGTGGCGGTACCCCGCTACCCGCCCCCGATCCCCTCGGCTCTGCCCGCAGCGGATCTAAAATGGTCAGAACTGGCAGCCGACGTTTCGCGCTCTGGTGATTTTGCACTGACAGCGCGATCTCCGGCTCCTCTCAGGAAACCCGGCGAGCTGGCGGGGCTGGGCTCCTACGGCTGCAGTCCCCGGGCCCGACTGAGGGAACTGAGGCTCGTCAGGCCGGCCCCAAGTCGCCCGCCTGTTGCAAGGCCGCCCGCTCCAGTGCAGAGGGTCGCGGCCAGGAAGGCCGCCCTCGGACCCGCCGCAAGCAACAGGGCCCGCCCGCAGCCGCGCTGAGGAGGCCTCGCACCCTGGCCCCTGGCCGAGCGCCAGATCCCGGCCTCTACGCGCCCCGGGATCCCGCCGGCCGCGTCCCCGCCACGTCAGGCCGCGGGCTCTCCTCAGGTCGCCGCCCCCGCGCCTCCGGCCCGCGCCCGCCGGATTCCGCGCCGCTAGCTTGCCCCCGGCCCAGCGATGCCTGCTTGCCGCCAGCCCCCCGCGTTCGCCGCCGCCCGACCCGCCCGGCCCACGCCTCGCAGCTGACCTGGTGCCGCCACCAGCCGAGGCCGCGCTCGCAGCAGGAGGGAGGCGGGAGGCGGGAGGCGGAGGCGGGGCGAGCGGCGCCGGCGGGGTGGGGGCCCTCGGCCGTCACGTGGGCGCGCCGCGCAGGCGCCGGGCCGGCTGGACGCGGCCCCGGGGTACCTGGCCGGGCGGGGTAGCAGCGCGGGGCGCCCTTGCGGCGGGGAGACGGGGGGGCGGCTACCCTCCGGCGTTCTGCGGAGGACAGCAGCGACCGCCAAGGCTCAGTGAGTCCCCGCACTAGCGCGGCACCTGGCACTTGGCGGGGCCGAACCAACGAATGAGTGAATTTGCCCAGGGTCGCGCCTTCTGAACCCACTGACTCTTTCCTTGCCTCGGTCCTGCCCTCAGGACCTGATTCCTCGAATCACTCCCTCCTGCCCTTCCTCACTATCTCCCTCCCAGCTCATATCCTCCCTGCCCTTTCCTCATTCGCTTCTTCACTCTCATTCTCCCTTCCCTCTCGTTACTTCCCTCCCTGTCTTAAACGCCATTCGCATCCTCCCTCACTCATTCACTCCCTCCCTCTCTCCCCCCGCATCCCCTCTCTCTCTCATTCCCTTTCCCTCCCTCCTTCACTCTTGTTCTCCCCTCCCTCTCTCATTCCTTCCTTCCTTGTCTCACTTCCCCCCCCTTTTTCCTCCCTCCCTCTCTACCCCCTCCCATTGCCTCCCTCCCTCTTTGATTCCCTTGTTTCCCCCTCCCCTCCTTTACTCGTTCCCTTCGTCACGCACTCATTCCCTCCCTCCCGCGCCTGCTCCTTCCCGGCTCCCTCCGCGGTCGGTGCCGCTGAAGGTAGCGCGCCCCCTGCGGGATATCGGGGAGAATCGCCGAACACCGCCAGGATGAACAGGTGCTAGTTTGTGTGCCCGTTCCTTTACTGAGATTTTGCAGTAAATCTTAATTCCCAATCTTAAAGCCTGGTCCCAGAGGTCCGTGCGCGGCTCTTGGCATTCATTTTTCTCCACCTCACTTCCAAGCGCATCCCATCCTCCAAGGCGTATCCGTAACGGCTGCGCCCAAGGCTTAGAGCCACAGAGCCTCCTGATGGGATAAGATTGGTGTGTCCCACACTGTGGTTTTGAGACGGACTGTGAAGGGTGGAGAAAGTGGTGCGGGGAAGATATGGCTGGAGATGGCTCATGGTTAAAAAGAAAGGTGGGGCCGGGCGTGGTGGCTCGTGCGTGTAATCCCAACACTTTGGGAGGCTGAGACAGGCGGATCACGAGGTCAGGAGATCAAGACCATCCTGGTCAACATGGTGAAACCCCATCTCTACTAAAACACACACACACACAAACTAGCTGGTCATGGTGGCGCCCACCTGTATTCCCAGCTACTCGGAAGCCTGAGGCAGGAGAATCGCTTGAACCCGGGAGGTGGAGGTTGCAGTGAGCCGAGATCGCTCTGATGACAGAGCGAGACTCCGTCTCAAAAAAAAAAAAAAAAAAAAAAAAATGGTGGAAAGGGAATGTAAAAGGAAGAAAACAGATGAAAGAGAATTGCTGTCCTGGCTGAGTCCAGAGAAATAACTGAGGGTCCCAGACAAGGATCAGGTGAACAGGATTGGCCTCCAGAGGCAGAGGTTCCAAATGCGAGTGGGCTTCCTCCTAGAAAGGCTTTCTGGAGGAGACCCCCCTACTGTGTAACAGAGGAGGACTTTGGGAGTAAGAAAAGCATTCCATGAAGGGGACAGTGTCAGCAAACGCGTGGAGGTGAGATCCTTCAAAGTGAGTGGTATGCAGGTTTCCAGGATACCTCCTGGAATTTTCATAATTCCAGTGGATTTTTGAGCCTGAAGGGAAGGTTGGAGAGCAGACCCTGCCCTCTGGAGGCTAGACTTAGCCCTGATGGCACCCTTTAGCCAGGGTGGACAGATGCCAACCTGGTGGAGAGGAAGACTAAGTAGGGAGCCAGCCATAGTGCCTGGTCTCAGACAGGCAGGGAGTGAAGACGGGAGTGAAGCGGGCTAGAAACCTGGGAAGGAAGCAGCTTCCCAGTATAAATCCAGTGATGTGTAAAGATTGAGCCCAGGAGATGGGTGGGGAAGTAGGCCCACCCTGGCTACACGGGATCCAGAGCAAGAGCAGGTTTGGGGAAAGATGAGGCCCAGCTTGGCCTCAGGTAGGGGAAGACTGATCTCCAAGGCCCAATGGGACCAGGTGTAAGGGTGGACCCAGAGAGGAGAAGAAAAGGAGTCCTGGGGCAACAACAAGGAGGCCACTGTGGTCTGAATGTTGGTACCCCCAAAATTCCTATGTCGGAACTGAATCCTCAGTGTGATACTATTATAAAGTAGGGCCTTTGGGAGGGGTTTAGGTCATGAAGGTGAAGTCACTATGGGATCAGTGTATAAAAGAGGTTTGAGGGAGTTCATCCCCTACTTTTGCCAGGTGAGGACGCTGTAATAAGCACCATCTTCAAGGCAGAGAATTGGCTGGGCGCAGTGGCTCACGCCTGTAATCCCAGCACTTTGGGAAGCCGAGGCGGGCGGATCACAAGGTCAGGAGATCGAGACCATTCTAGCTAACACGGTGAAACCCCGCTCTACTAAAAATACAAAAAATTAGCCAGGCATGGTGGTGGGCACCTCTAGTCCCAGCTACTCAGGAGGCTGAGGTAGGAGAATGGCATGAACCTGGGAGGCAGAGCTTACAGTGAGCCGAGATCGCGCCACTGCACTCCAGCCTGGGCAACAGAGTGAGACTCCGTCTCAAAAAAAAAAAAGAAAGGCAGAGAATGTATCCCTCACTAGACACTGGGGCTTTTTTCTGAAGACTACTGTGTCATATAAAATTTATATTAAATAAATTGATATGCTTTTCTCTTGTTAATCTGTCCTTTGTTAGAGGGGTGTCAACCAGGAACCTTGTGATAGGTGAGGAAAAAATATTACCTTTCTCCCTACTCTTTCTGGCACCCAGCAAACAAATGGGGTGGCAAAGACACCCCACTTGGGACAACTGGCAAAAGGTAAGCATTCTTACCAAGGTCGACTGTCCCAGATCACTGCCTGTAGTACTCAGCTGAGAGTAGAAGGTAAAAACTTCTTGTCCCTTCCTTTCCAAATTCAAATTAGCAGAAGAAAATATTGTGTCTGCATTGTGACTCTTGCTTACATTTGTTTTAGGGGTAACCGTTTGTTATTGATCCTTTCCTCCCAGGCACAGCTACCTCTTTCCTGTTTGTTTTGTTTGTGTCCTGAGAGCTTGGCTTTATGACCAGTGAGAATATTCTCCCCGATCTCTGAATAGGCAGTGGGTGCAAGTGACAGCTTGCTTTAGGACAGCTTGCATTAGGGGTGCAAGTAACAGCTTGCATTATTACAAACTCCTCTGTCCTGGTCAGAAAAAGAGAAGGTTCGTTTTTTGTTTGGTTGGTTGGTTTTTGTTTTGTTTTAATATCTTCCTTTTTCGCCGAAGCTGGAGTGCAGTGGCATGGTAGCATGATCTTGGCTTACTGCAACTTCTGCGTCCTGGGCTCAAATGATTCTTCTGCCTCAGCCTCCTGAGTAGCTGGGGCTACAGGTGCACACTACCTCACCCAGGTAATTTTTTTTTGTATTTTTAGTAAAGAGGGGGATTCACCATGTTGTGCAGGGTGGTCTCTCTTTTTTCTTTTTTTTTCTTCAATTGTTTTCTGAGACAGAGTCTTGCTCTGTCACCCAGGCTGGAGTGCAATGGTGGAATCTCGGCTCAGCCGCCCAAGTGGCTGGGCTTACAGGCACCTGCCACTCTGCCCGGCTAATTTCTGTATTTTTAGTGAAGACAGGGTTTCACCATGTTAGTCAGGCTGGTCTCGAACTCCTGACCTCAGGTGATCTGCCTGCCTTGGCCTCCCAAAGTGCTGGGATTACAGGCGTGAGCCACTGCGCCTGGCCTCTTTTGTTTTTAAGATACAGGGTCTCACCCAGGCTGGTCAGGAACTCAATCCACCTGTCTCAGCCTCCCAAAGTGCTAGGATTACAGGCATGAAGGACCACGCCCGGCCAAAGACAAGGTTCTGAACCTTCTCTTTTTCTGACCATGACAGAGGAGTTTGTAATAAGTGGGCCTAGTCCATAAGGGGTTTTTGTTGTCTCAATATTCATTAGTGTTATAGATGAGCCAGTCCATGACTGGAGACGTGACACTGTTCTGTACGAGACGACATCCTTAGTCACCTGTGTCAATAAAGGTGACTTCTGGCTGGGCACGGTGGCTCACACCTGTAATCCCAGCACTTTAGGAGGCTGAGGCGGGCAGATCACAAGTTCAGGAGTTAGAGACCAGCCTGACCAACATAGTGAAACCCCATCTCTACTAAAATTACAAAAAAATTAGCCAGGCATGGTGGCCCATGCCTGTAATCCTAGCTACTTGGGAGGCTGAGGCAGGAAAATCAGTTGAATCTGGGAGGCAGAGGTTGCAGTGAGCCAAGATCGCGCCACTGTACTCTAGCCTGGGTGACAGAGCAAGACTCCATCTCAGAACAAAACGAAACAAAAAAAACCAAAAGTGCCTTCTTTCTTTTGAATGTCTTTGCAAATAGTATGGATTTGAGAGTGCTGAATCTTTGTGCACCCTCTTTGGAGGGTGTCTTTCTTTCTCTTTTTAAGAGACAGGGTCTCGCCCAGACTGCTCAGGAACTCCTGGCCTCAGGTGGTCCTCCCACTTTGACTTCCCAGAATGCTGAGATTACAGGCATGACCCATTGTGCCCAGCCTTGAGGATGTCTCTTTTGTCCATGGTTAAGTCATAAAATGCTTATTGGTTTTGGTTCTGAGTTGCTTGTTAGGTACCTTTGGTTTACAAGAAGAAAAGTGGTGGGTGGGCAGGGTGGTGGTAGGGAAGAGTGTTCAGTCTGCCAGGAATATGTACTATCTGTTCTGGCTGAAAACTGATAATGAGATATTTGAAAAGAATTTTTTTTTCTTTTTTTTTACAGCTCTATGATCAGAAGATGGCATAATCAGGGCTGGGCACAGTGGCTCAGTGCCCAGCGGGGATTATGCCTGTAATCGCAGCACTTTGGGAGGTTGAGGCGAGTGGATCACAAGGTCAGGAGTTCGAGACCAACCTGGCCAAGATGGTGAAACCGTATCTCTACTAAAAATACAAAAAAATTTGCTGGGTGCAGTGGCAGGCACCTGTAATCCCAGCTACTTGAGAGGCTGAGGCAGGAGAATCACTTGAACTCGGAGGGCGGAGGCTGCAGTGAGCCGAGATCACACCACTGCACTCCAGCCTGGGCAACAGAGTGAGACTCTGTCTCAAAAAAACAGAAAAGAAGATAGCGTAATCGGAAGTTGATATTCTCTCTATTGGATCCTGCTTCTCCCTTGGGGTCTTCTTGGTCACCTAAAGCCCCTCTTCTGGAGTCCCTGCCCTCTACCGGCTCTGCCTCCTGCTTCCTTTCCGTATTGCCATGATTTTTGCTAAGGATAATGGACAACTTCATTGGGTTCTTTGGGAAACTTGCAATCTCCCCAAACAAGCCCCTCTGAGATTTCTCCTTTCCAGTTGCTTTTGCTCCCCTTTCCTCCTTTTGCCACCTTTGATATTTCCTCCAATTTCCTTGATTCCTTTGATATGTCCCCATTCAGGCCACTCTGGCCTTCTATCCAACCTGCTAGAACTTTTTCCACTTCAGCACTTCAGTCACTTAAACATTAGGGCTCCCTCCCCTAAAGGGACTCAAAATCCTGCAAAAACAACCATCTAAGGATAAAAAGAGAAAAAATGTAACTGTTTGGAAACTGGGCAAATGAAAACTCTTTTTAAAGTCTTTTTTTTGGGGCCAGGTGTGGTGGCTTACCCCTGTAATCCCAGCCCTTTGGGAGGCTGAGGTGGGCAGATCACAAGGTCAGGAGTTTGAGACCAGCCTGGCCAATATGGTGAAACCCGTCTCTCCTAATAATACAAAAAAAATTAGCCAGGTGTGGTGACACACGCCTGTAGTTCCAGCTACTTGGGAGACTGAGGCAGGAGAATCGCTTGAACCCAAGAGGCAGAGGTTGCATTGAGCTGAGATTGGACCACTGCACCAGCCTGGCAATAGAGCAGGAAGACTCCATCTCTTTTAAAAAAAAAAAGTACATAGAGAGAGAGAGAGAGAGAGAGAGAGAGGAACCAGTGAGTTTGTGTTACTGTGTTTTACTGACTCACAACTACCATTTTGGAATGAAAGCTATAAGATATTTGTGTTTTTATGTTTATGTGTTTATATTTGTGTATATGTATGTATGTATGTTTGAATATTATATATATCCATATTCAGTATTACTAACTGAATTATTATTATTGGTTTTTTTTGAGGAGTGCAGTGACACTATCTCAGCTCACTGCAACCTCCGCCTCCCAGGTTCAAGCGATTCTCCTGCCTCAGCCTCCTGAGTAGCTGGGACTACAGGTGCGAGCTACCATGCCCAGCTAATTTTTGTATTTTTAGTAGAGACGAGGTTTCACCATGTTGGCCAGGATGGTCTCGATCTCCTGATGTAGTGATCTGCCCACCTCGGCCTCCCAAAGTCTTGGGATTACAGTGAGTCACTGCACCTGGCCTAAATTTTTTAAATCCCTTAAAGGAGTTCTATTCAAATTGTACCCTCCTTTGAAGATGTCTGTTTTGTCTGTGGTGTCATAAAAGGATTTTTGGTCTTAGAGGGAGGTAAATGAGCATTCATACAAGCTAAATATTACCAAAATTTTAAGAAAAATAGAAACTAATCCAAACGCTTTTTAGTTTACATGATCTGGGATATTTAGTAAATGAAGCTAGTTTGAAAATTGATGGGACTAGGCCGGGCGCAGTGGTTCATGCCTGTGGGAGGCGAAGACAGGCGGATCATGAGGTTAGGAGATCAAGCCCATCCTGGCTAACATGGTGAAACCCCGTCTCCCCTAAAAATACAAAAAATTGGCCGGGCGCGGTGGCTCAAGCCTGTAATCCCAGCACTTTGGGAGGCCGAGACGGGCGGATCACGAGGTCAGGAGATCAAGACCATCCTGGCTAACATGGTGAAACCCCGTCTCTACTAAAAAATACAAAAATCACCGGGCGAGGTGGCAGGCGCCTGTAGTCCCAGCTAATGTAGTCCCAGCTACTCGGGAGGCTGAGGCAGGAGAATGGCGTGAACCCGGGAGGCAGAGCTTGCAGTGAGCTGAGATCCGGCCACTGCACTCCAGCCTGGGCGACAGAGCGAGACTCTGTCTCAAAAAAAAAAAAAAAAAAAAAAATTAGGCGTGAACCTGGGAGGTGAAGCTTGCAGTGAGCTGAGATCCCACCACTGCACTCCAGCCTGGGCAACAGAGCAAGACTCTGTTTCAAAAAAGAAAAAAAAAAAAACTGACGGACTAGTCAAACAAGTTTATGTTATCACTACTAAATGGTAAAGATAATAAAATTATCAATCCAACCTAAGAGCAAAATGTGCAATAAAAATGAATTGCGGCTGGGCTCACCCCTGTAGTCCCAGCAGTTTGAGGGGCCAAGGCAGGCGGATCACCTGAGGTCAAGAGTTCAAGAGCGGCCTGGCCAATATGGTGAAACCTGGTCTCTACTAAAAATATAAAATTAAGGCCGGGTGTGGTGGCAGGCACCTGTAATCCCAACTACTCGGGAGGCTGAGGCAGGAGAATCGCTTGAACCTGGGAGGTGGAGGTTGCAGTGAGCCGAGATTGTGCCACTACTCCAGCCCGGGAGACAGTGCGAGACTCCATCTCAAAAAAAAAAAAAAAATTAGCTGGGCATGGTGGTACACGCCTGTAATCCCAGCTACTTGGGAGGCTGAGGCAGGAGAATCACTTGAACCGGGGAGGCGGAGGTTGCAGTGAGCCAAGATCGCGCACTGCTATACTCCAGCCCAGGCAACAGAGTGAGACTTCGTCTCAAAAAAATGAATTGCATGGCTGGACGTGGTGGCCCATGCCTGTAATCCCAGCACTTTGGGAGACCAAGGCAGGTGGATCATTTGAGGTCAGGAGTTCGAGACCAGCCTAGCCAACATGGTGAAACCCCATCTCTACTAAAAATACAAAAAATTAGCCAAGTATGGTGGCATGTGCCTGTAAGCCCAGTTACTTGGGAGTCTGAGGCAGAAGAATCGCTTGGACCCGGGAGGTGGAGGTTGCAGTGAGCCAAGATGGCACCACTGCACTCCAGCTTGGGTGAGAATGAGACTCCGTCTCAAAACAAACAAACGAATTGCTTGATACATGGAAGTTTAAAAAAACAAAAACAAGAGGGCCAGGCATGGTGACTCACACCTGTAATCCCAGCACTTTGGGAGGCCGAGGCAGGCGGATCACGAGGTCGGGAGATCAAGACCATCCTGGCTAACAGGGTGAAACCCCCGTCTCTACTAAAAATACAAAAATTAGCCAGGCGTGGTGGTGGGCACGCCTGTAGTCCCAGCTACTTGGGAGGCTGAGGCAGAATGGCATGAACCCGGGAGGCAGAGCTTGCAGTGAGCTGAGATTGCGCCACTGCACTTCAGCCTGGGTGGCAGAGCGAGAATATGTCTCTAAAAAAGAAAAAAGGGAGGAATTTTTTTTTTTTTTTGAGACAGGGCCTTGCTTTGTCACTGAGGCTGGAGTGCAGGGGTGATCTCAACTCGTTGCAGCCTCGACTTCCTGGGCTCAAATGATCCTCCCACCTCAGCCTCCCGAGTAGCTGGGACTACAGATGTGTGCCACCACACGTGGCTAATTTTATTTTTTTGTAGAGATCAGGTCTTGTTTTGTGGCCCAAGTGAAACCTTGTTTTTTAACATGAGTTAATATCAGTGTAAGAGTTATGGTTTTACCTATTTTTGATTTTTTTTTCCTCAGACAGGGTCTCATTGTTACCCAGGTTGGAGTGCAGTGGTGAAATCATAGCTCACTGCAGCCTCCAACTCCTCCTGGGTTCACTCCTGAGCTCAGGCAATCCTCCGACCTCGGCCTCCTATTTTTGAAAATTATCCTATAATATCTGTAATGTGTGAAATTATATAAAGAGCCTTAATATGTTTGTCCCTGAGACCCAGGATGCATTTCTGCTTTTCCCCGAGAGTAAATGATTATTTAGAAAGCATGCCAAATTATATACAAATCAACATTCTCTCCCCTAATCCTGTGCATCTGAAACTATAGAAATGTCACAGTCCCTGCCCCACATCTTCAAATTAACATTCTCAGGTCACAACAATAAGTCTTCTCTTCCCAAAGGGTTTGTGTCTGGAAAAACAAGCTATTTCCTAGGCTCATATTTCCTCTCTTTGTAGCATGCCTCAGCAATCTATCCAAGAAGTATATATTGGGGAGTAAGGAGGGCGTCCACCAGCAAGACCACAGTTGTTAACAGCCATAAGATGGGAGACAAGCACAAAGGGATAGGTCAACATACTGGCAAAAAAATCCCGTGACAGCTTGAGAATAACTCTTCATGTCATTCATGGTAGAAACCTCACTGTCCATTGCATGGGTATCAACAAGGTGGTAGGCTAGTGGGTCACACAGCCACAAAGAAATGATGTCACCTAGGAGGTGAGGAACAAGACCTGGGAAAAATCCTAGGATACCCTCTTTCTGATAAATGGTGTCACAAAGTCCACAGAACTTGGATTCTTTCCCAGTGAATTGTGCCATAGATCTTAGAGTGAGCACATGGAAGGGACGTGATGAGGGCAGCAGCTGAACAAGCGATCATCTCTTGAGTTGTTTCCTTGATGATTTGGTCAAAGGAAGATGAGATTTCTTTTTGTTCATATCCAGGTCCTAACTTCTCACCCTTGTCACACTCCTGGTAATACTGTAAAACTCTACCATGGACCACAGTTCCGAGGACCCCCGGATGCAGTCATGGAGTTAAGCCTGTGAGCAACCCATGCCTCCTGTCAATGCTGGCAATGTTCAGAGCATAACAAAAGAAACAAGAAAGCTGACATACTTGCCACCCCAAAATATTTCTCCTGTTGGGGGAAGAGGCTCATATCCCATCTGGATGAGCACTTTCATGTGCATGATTCGCTAAGACCGGAGAACAGGAGCACCAACATCTGCTGTGACAGCAACTATTATTTTGTTTTCATGCTGCTGATAAAGACATACCCAAGACTGGGAAGTAAAAGAAGTTAAATTGGACTTACAGTCCCATATGGCTGGGGAGGCCTCAGAATCATGGCGGGAGGTGAAAAGCACTTCTTACATGGTGAGGGCCAGAGAAAATGAGGAAGAAGCAAAAGCAGAAACCCCTGATAAACCCATCAGCTCTCCTGAGACTTATTTTTGGGAAAGACCTGCCCCTTGATTCAATTACCTTCCCCTGAGTCCCTCCCACAACACTTGGGAATTCTGGGAGCTACAATTCAAGTTGAGATTTCATTGCAGACACAGCCAAACCATATCAGCACCCGTGGATGTACAGATCCCGGATGCATTTTTTTTTTTTGGAAACAGAGTCTCACACTGTCACCCAGGCTTGGAGTGCAGTGGCTCCATCTCGGCTCACTTGCAGCTTCCCCATCCCAGGTTCAAGTGATCCTCCTCCTGCCTCAACCTCCTCAGTAGCTGGGATTACAAGCATGTGCCACAACACCTGGCTACTTTTTGTATTTCTAGTAGAGATAGGGTTTGGCATTGTTGACCAGGCTGGTCTCAAACTCCTGACCTCAAGTGATCTGCCTGCCTCAGCCTCCCAAAGTGCTAGGATTATAGGCATGAGCCACTGCGTCCAGCCCCAGGATACATTTCTAAAGCCTGGATTCAGGACAATTTCTGAAACTGTGCACCAAGATGACACTGTCAACTTACATGTCCAAGAACGTTGGAGTGAGCAAGGCGTGAGAGATTCATAGATATGGCATATGATACTGGTTTTTTTTTTTTTTGAGATGCAGTCTCGCTCTGTCACCCAGGCTGGAGTGACACCAGGCCCTGGTGCAATCTTGGCTCACTGCAACCTCTACCTCCCGGGTTCAAGCAGTTCTCCTGCCTCTACAGGCACACGCCCCCACACCTAGCTAATTTTTGTATTTTTAGTAGAGATGGGATTTCACCATTTGACCAGGCTGGTCTCAAATTCCTGACCTCAGGTGATCCACCCACCTCAGCCTCCCAAAGTGCTAGGATTACAGGTGTGAGCCACCGCACCCGCTTGGCCTTAAAATTGCCTTTTAAATCTGTTACACTTGGTGGTATATAGATTTACCCATGATGTAATTCTATAATCAAAATTATAATTAAATTTTAATGAAAATTTTAGTTAATAATAAATTAATACTTATGAAAATACCTAGGCTCTAACATTAGGTTTACAACACAGGATTCAAATGGCATCTACAGCATGATCCATTACATTTTTTGTTTGTTTGTTTGTTTGTTTGAGACGGAGTCTCACTCTGTTGCCCATGCTTGAGGGCAGTGGTGCCATCTCGGCTCACTGCAACCTCTGCCTCCCGGGTTCAAGTGATCCTCCTGCTTCAGCCTCCCAAGTAGCTGGATTACAGACATGTGCCACCACGCCCAGCTAATTTTTGTATTTTTAGTAGACACGGGGTTTCACCATGTTGCCCAGAGTGCTCTTGAACTCCTGACCTCAGGTGATCGGCCCACCTCGGCCTCCCAAAGTGCTGGGATTCTAGATGTGCGCCACTGTGCCTGGCCCCCATTACAGTTTTTAAAGGAACAGAGAGGACAAGAAAATTTACCAAAATACTGACAATGCTGCCTCTGGCTGATGGGATTCATAATGTTTGGGCCTTTCTAAAGTTTCTACCATGTATGGCTTTTAGAAACAATAACCGCCGGGCGTGGTGGCTCATGTCTGTAATCCCAGCACTTTGGGAGGCCAAGGATGGCGGATTGCCTGAACTCAGGAGTTCGAGATCAGCCTGGGCAACATGGTGAAACCCTGTCTCTACTAAAATACAAAAAATTTGCGAGGCATAGCAGCGCATGCCTGTAGTCCCAGCTACTTGGGAGGCTGAGGCAGGAGAATTGCTTGAACCCAGTAGGTGGAGGTTGCAATGAGTCAAGAATGCATGACTGCACTCCAGCCTTGGCAACAGAGTGAGACTCCAGCTCAAAAAAGAAAAGAAAAGAAAAAACAACCACTCCCTCCCTACCTCCACATACATAAGTGATTACAGTCTCTGGGCCAAACACACAGAGGAGTTACATCTGGCTGGTGCTAGGATGGAATGCGGGGCAGGTTACCACCTCCCAGGGACTGAGTGCCAAAGTAAGGAGGAAGATTAGAGGTGAGGCTGTAGGGAGACAGCCATAGGCTCAAAGGGCTTGTGCTAAGCTCTTGAGGGGGAAGCTTGATCTGCCTGGGAAGCTTCCAGCTCCTACCTCCTGCAGAGCCAAGAATGGTGTCCAGGAAATATGTGGCCATTGAGTGGAAACAGCCTTGGCACAGTAGCCTGCAGGAACCTGGAGACTAGAGACATGGCCACATGAGCAGTGAGGATCTCCCCCGAGAAGAGGATCCCCAGAACATAGTGTGGGATGCAGGTCTGGCCTCTGCATACCCTCGGCTTCCTCCATTTATTCTCAGACACCTAAACCATCAACATCCAGACGGGGGATCCCAGGAGGGTCTACATTGTCAAGAGAGGGTAAGTCCACTTCAGGATCAACCTTCCCATGGCCTCCTACTTTCCCTGGTCCACCTTTCCAGGTCATCCATCCAGACTCTCAACAGGGATCATTGCCCTGGGCACCACCAACCCAATGCAGGGACAAGTAGAAAAAGAGCTCTGGGGAAAATACCAAAGGGAATAGTCACTCAATTTTATTGTGATGACAAACTCCTGGCAAAGTTCCAGGCCTCTCTCTGCCTATGTCTGTGAATTATGTGTCTGTGGCTCCATCAACCACAGTGCAGAAGAGGGAGGGTTGTCCTGAGTACCCTATTAACCTGTTCGTTCGTTTGTTTGAGACAGTTTCGCTCTTGTCGCCCAGGCTGCAGTGCAATGGCACGATCTCAGCTCACTGCAACCTCTACCTCCTGGGTTCAAGTGATTCTCATGCCTCAGCCACCCGAGTAGCTGGGATTACAGGTGCGCAACACCATGCCTAACTACTTTTGTATTTTTAGTAGAGATGGGGTTTCAGCATGTTGACCAGGCTGGTCTGGAACTCCTGACCTCAGGTGATCCACCTGCCTCGGCCTCCCAAAGTGCTGGGATTACAGGCGTGAGCCACCACGCCCAGCCAGAACACAGAACTTTCAAAATTTAAACCTGGGGCTGGGCACAGTGGCTCACACCTGTAATCCCAGCACTTTGGGAGGCTGAGACAGGCAGATCACCTGTCAGGAGTTCAAGACCAGCCTGGGCAACATGGTGAAACCCCATCTTTACTAAAAAAAAAAAAAAAAAAAAAAAAAAAAAAAAAAAAAAAAAAAAAAATTAGTTGGGTGTGGTGGCACACACCTGTAGTCCCAGCTACTGGGGAGGCTGAGGCATGAGAATCACTTGAACCTGGGAGGCAGAGGCTGCAGTGAGTGGAGATCGTGCCACTGCACTCCAGCCTGGCCGACCTAGCGAGACTGTCTCAAAAACAAAACAAAACAGGTCCAGGCACGGTGGCTCACGCCTGTAATCCCAACACTTTGGGAGGCCAGGGCGGGTGGATCACCAGGTCAGGAGATTGAGAACATCCTGGCCAACATGGTGAAACCCTGTGTCCACCAAAAATACAAAAATTACCCAGTTGTGGTGCTAGGTGCTTGTAGTCGCAGATACTCAGGAGGCTGAGGCAGGAGAATCACTTGAACCCGAGAGGCAGAGGATGCAGTGAGCCGAGATCGCGCCACTGCACTCCAGTCTGGGTGTCAGCGAGACTCTGTCTCAAAAAAAAAAGTAAAAGAACACTAAAATGTGGCATTTCCTGGGCGACCCCGGACAAGATGATCACTCTAGATACAGTTTTTAAAAATTAGTTTTCAGGCCGGGCTCGGTGGCTCAAGCCTGTAATCCCAGCACTTTGGGAGGCCGAGACGGGCGGATTACGAAGTCAGGAGATCGAGACCATCCTGGCTAACACGGTGAAACCCCGTCTCTACTAAAAATACAAAAACTAGCCGGGCGAGGTGGCGGGCGCCTGTAGTCCCAGCTACTCGGGAGGCTGAGGCAGGAGAATGGCGTAAACCCGGGAGGCAGAGCTTGCAGTGAGCTGAGATCTGGCCACTGCACTCCAGACCAGGCGACAGAGCGAGACTCCGCCTCAAAAAAAAAAAAAAAAAAAAAAAATTAGTTTTCAGCCTGGCCAAGATGGTGAAGCCCTGTCTCTATTAACCATACAAAAAATTAGCCAGGCTTGGTGGCAGACATGTGTAATCCCAGTTACTTGGGAGGCAGAGGCAGGAGAATCACTTGAACCCGGGAGGCAGAGGTTGCAGTGAGCCGAGATGGCATCACAGCACTCCAGCCTGGGCGACAGGGCGATACTCCATCTCAAAAAAAAAAAAAAAAAAAAAATTAGTTTTGCCACCAGGTGCGGTGGCTTATGTCTATAATCCCAGCACTTTGGGAGGCCGAGGTAGGTGGATCACCTGAGGTCAGGAGTTCGAGACCAGCCTGGCCAACACGGTGGAATCCTGTCTCTACTAAAAATACAAAAATTAGCTGGGCATGGTGGGGTATACTTGTCATCCCAGCTACTGGGGAGGCTGAGGTGGGAGAATTGCTTGAACCCGGGAGGCAGAGGCAGAGGTTGTAGTGAGCTGAGATGGTGCCATTGCACTCCAGCCTGGCCAAGAAGGGCTAAATTCCATCTCAAAAAAAGAAAAAAAGAAAAATTAACTTTGGGAGTATTAGAGCAGAAAATGTTTGAAAACATGAACAGCTCTCGCTTCAACACAAGACCTGAAACCCTGTTGGCAAGAGAGGCCTCTTTGGGGAGAATGCTCACTCCTCTCCTACCCACTCCCTACCACCCTCAACCTCCTGTCTGGGGCACAGTATCAAGGGGTGTACAGTACCTAGCAGGGGCTTGGCACTTAGGCTTCAGTAGGTGCCAGTCCACACTCTGAGGTCCATATTGGTTGGTGTCCACCTGGTACTTATGAACCACTTGGGCTCCAGATTTTCCTCACGTCACCTCCCTCCTCAGGGTAACAGATAAAGGCCCCATAGTTGCCAGGAGGCAGAACTTTTACATTCCTAAAAGTATTCTCAGGCCCCCATAACCCCTCATCCCACCTTCAGCTCGCTCACCTTCACCTATCAAATTCGTTTGACATCTGGCCTCCAGCTACTAGCTGGGCTGAGTTCTCCATGAAGGGGACATGGTTGCTGGTCAAAGGGGAAAGCCCATGTCTAAAAATTGATAAACGTGGTTTAGGGGCCTCCAAATACATCCGCAACCCCCAAATACAGCCATTGGTGACATGTGAGATTCAAAAAAATCTAAGAGCGAAGTGGTGATGAGAGTCCATCTGGTCGCTCTTCAGGGGCGGCGCTAGCAGGCAGTCGCAGGAAAGCAGATCCCAGATCACATTGCACTGGCACACAGTGGGTACCCACACATATTTGATAAACACTCTCTCCCTAACATTACTACAGATAGCAGATAGCTGGCAGCTTGGCCCGGCATCCCAGAGGGGTCTGGATGTCAGGGACTAGATAAGGCCAGCACACTGAAGAGTCGCAGAAAATGCAGGCTGTCAGGCGCGGCCCTGCTGCGGGAGCACCTGCCCTGTCCGACAGCTGCACTGGAAGAGGGGCGTGTGTCTCCCAGCCGGGCGGAGCTGAGACCGCTTCGTCCTCGGCGGGGAACTTCATTTCCCACAGGCCTATGCGTGAGACTCCATTTCCCACAACCCCCCTCACTTCCGGCCCCCGGCAGAGGCGCCGCGGATGGTTTCCGGGTTTGGGCCTGGCTCTGTGGCTGAGGCAGCGGCGGTCGCGGCCGGGCGGGCTACGGGCTGCGGGAGCTGGGGAACAGGCATGGACGTTTCAGGGCAAGAGACCGACTGGCGGAGCACCGCCTTCCGGCAGAAGCTGGTTAGTCAAATGTGAGTAGTGGTCGGGGCAGGGGGCTGGATTGCGGGGCCTTCCTCCTTCGCGTGGCGGGCGAGGCCAGGGCCGGATCTGTGAGAAACCTAGGGCGCCGGGAGACAGAAGGCGCCGGGGATTTGCGTGGGTCCCAGAGCGCGGGCCTCCCCTGTCTGGCCCCTCTGTTCCCGACATGAACTGCTCGTTAGCTTTCCTGGGGCCGAGCTCTGCAAACCAACGAGCCCTGGCTTATGAATCATCGTCTTGAGCTTTCTCATTCGTCATTTGTGTGCTTTGGGTGCAGACTTTCCCCCGCTTTTTGAACCACACTGAATAGGGAAAGGGAGAGAGGCAGCCGGCTGTAGTGTGTTTAGCAGAGCTGGGTGCTTCATGTTTTCTCTTCCAGAAAAGCGCGTCAACGGTGAGAGAAAGTGATGGGAGGAGGGTGGATTAAGATGAGATTGGGAAGGTAGTTGTTTGGGGTGTGGGCGGTGGGACGGAGGATCTAAGGGTGACCCCCAGAAGGAATGTGGACTTTGCCAAAGGATGGCAGGAAGCCACTGTCAGGAAGCGATCGTTGTTTCTGGAGGAGAGAGTGAAGAACTGGGGTCAGTGGCCCCGCCCAGAGGAACTCTAGCCCCTTACCACCGACTGCTTGTTTCTATTAGCAGTTTTTAACTGAGCTTATTGGCGTGTTGTGCTCTCCACGGGTTTGCCTGAGACACAGCCCCTTTCCTGAGGGATGGCATTGTCGGTAAAGGAACCGTCACAGTGCAGTCTTGTCAGTCTGTAATGTTGTGTATACTGCAGAGGTTTCTTGCGAAGCGGCGGTTAACTTGAGCCGACCAGGGGCAGTCTAGTGAGTAGGTGACGAATAAATTGAGTCCTAGAAAGACAAGTAGGAGTGTAAATAGCCACCATTCCAAGCTGAGGAGTTAGGAAACATGCGCATTTACTGCGTGGAGGGAGGACCTTGTAGGCTGAGAGTTCCCGGGCTCGAGGAGTAAGGGAGCTCAGGAGATAATGGAATGAGGGTGAGCGGGTACTAGCACTTTAGTGGGGGTGTTGTGCTAAGGAGTTGAGCCTGTGTTTGGCATGTGGCATTCTTTGAAGTAGTGAAATGCCAGTGTTGGGAATATCCCTAGAGTCCCTGGAGATGGATAAAGGACAGAGAAGAGAGACCAGTTAAGCCATTAAGGGAGTTTGAACATTTGGAGGGAGTGGGGAACCTGTCCTTTTTCATCCTTGTATTCTCACTGCTAGCTCACTGCCTGCCACATTGCTCCATGAAATGACTGTGGCATGACCTAGTCGGTCGGGAGATTATAAAGGCCTGCATTAGACAGTGGTAGAAACTGAAAGAGGAAGACAGATTCCAGAGGAAGGGGAATGTAGACAATTCTTGATGACTAACTGGATGGAGGGGGGTGGGGTGTAGGGTGAAGCATTGTGGAAGGAAGGAAGCCAGGCTGAATGCTGGGAAACCTTTCAGTACAGTGGAAAGAGTAGGGACTGTAGAGTTAGTAGCTGTGGGCTTTGGGAAGAATAGCCTTGGGATATTTCTGGGGATATTGCACAATCAGTGAACAGTGTTTTACTGATACACTATAGTTATCTGTAGGTGAAATCTTGAGAGATATCCCACTTCAGGGTTCCTGCAAGAAAAGTCCCCAGGGCAAGGGTTCTTCTTTGGAAAGCCCAGAATTTAAGACCTGGAAGGGTGAGTTATCATCACAGAAAATGGGGGCAGGGAAAGTGTTAGAGGATGGGGAGGGTGATTGAAGAGTTTATGGGTGTTGAGAGTGACTAGATATTTCCTAACTTAGCTTTATTTTGCTTCCAGGAGAATTGAGTTTTTTTTTTTTTTTTTTTTTTTTTTTTGAGATTGCTGTTGGTGTATTTTTCTATTGCTGCTCTAACAAATTACCACAAATTTAGCATCTTAAAACAACACACATTTGGCCGAGTGTGGTGGCTCACGCGTGTAATCCCAGCACTTTGGGAGACTGAGGCGGGTGGATCGTGAGGTCAAGAGACCAAGACCGTCCTAGCCAACACAAGAAACCCTCTTTCTACTAAAAATACAAAAATTAGCTAGGTGTGATGGCACACACCTGTAGTCCCAGCTGTTCAGGAGTCTGAGGCAGGAGAATTGCTTGAACCCGGGAGGCGGAGATTGCAGTGAGCCGAGATCACGCCACTGCACTCCAGCCTGGTGACAGAGCAGGACTCCGTCTCAAAAACAAACAAAAAACACACATTTATCATCTGGTAGTTTCTGTAGGTCAGAGGTCCAGGTAGGTTTCACTAGGTCTCCTGCTTAGGGCCTAACAAGGCTGAAATCAAGACGTTGGCAGGGTGCATTTCTTACTGGAGGCCCTGGGGTGGAACCTGCTTGCAAGCCCATTTATGCTGTTGGCCATATTCAGTTCCTTGAGCTTGTAGGACTGAGGTGCCCTCTTTCCTTACTGGCTGTTAGCCAGGAGTCAATCTTTGTTCCCAGAAGCTGCCCAAATTCTTTCTCATGCTTTTTATGTGTCTCCCTCCAGCGAGGGCCAGTTCTTCTGCCACATCTCTGATATCAGCTAGAGAAAATATCCTGCTTTTCAGGGCTCAGATTAGATTTAGTGCACTCGGAGAAGCCAGGATAATCTCTTTATTTTAAAGTTTGTATTTTAATTACATCTGCAGAATTCCTTTTGCCATCTAATGTAGCATATTCCCAAGTTCTGGGGATAAGGCACGAGATGGGCATTCTCCTACCATAGCAGGGAGGAGCAGTTTCAAAGGTTGCCTTCCCTAGGTGGTGATGTGGGTGTTCTCAGTTCTCAAATTTGTCTGTATTCTCTCTAGGATTCACTTTCTCTCTAGGGTTCACGTTGAAAGTCGTGATTCTTGGTGCCTTGATTTATTGTGCTCACAAGGTTAAAAAATTTGCTTTAAAAAAAGATTTGCATTAGAATTCTGGACATACTTTTAACACTTAACTTCCTCCCATGTTTTTACACTGTTGTTTCATTTTGGCCATTTTGGGAAATGCTTTGTACCCAAGTAATTTATAGTTGATGAAGAGATAGAGAAAGTATCTTGCTTGGCCAGGCACTGTGGCTCACACCTGTAATCCCAGCACTGTGGGAGGCTGAGATCTGGGACTGCTTGAGTCCAGGAGTTTGAGACCAGCCTAGGCAACATAAAAAAATATAACAATTAACTGGGTGTGGTGGCGTGTACTCATAGTCCCAGCTACTCTGGAGGTTGAGGCGGGGGGGATCACTTGAGTCCGGGAGGTCGAGACTGCAGTGAGCTACAATCACGCCACTGCACTCCAACCTGGGCCACAGAGTGAGACCCTGTCTCAAAAAAAAAAAAAAGAAAGCATGTTAAGGTTTGACAGAGGAGAAAACATCTGATGGTTAGTTATCTGTCTCTACCAAGAGCCTAGGGAACAGTGCCCCAGAGCATGAGCTAGTATATAATCTAGTCTCCTGGCTCCCACTAAGGAAAAGGGATTTTGAGTTGAGGCTGGCTGTGACTAGACAGCCATTGCAGAGACTCTCCAGTTCAGCCTCTTAGCCCTCCACTGCCTCCACCTCACCTGGGCCCATTCTGGGCTATGGTCTCCTACTCTCTTCCCAGTCCCATCCTTCTTCCCTCAACAGCACAAGTGAGGGTGAGGCCTGAAGTGTAGTCACTGCCCTGCTGCAGAACAATGACTTCTCTTAGCATTAGAATAAACCTCCAGATGTCCCACCCTCCTAGTCCCTCACCCTGACCTGGTATAGTCACCTTTTCTCCTACCCCCACCCTATTCTGACCTCTCTGGTCTTTCAGCTTCTTGAACATTCTAAGCTTTTTTTTTTTTTTATTGAGACAGAATCTTGCTCTGTGGCCCAGATTAGAGTGCAGTGGTACGATGATAGCTCACTGCAGCCTTGGCCTTCCAGGCTCAAACGACTCCCACCATAGCCTTCTGAGTAGGTGGGACTACAGGCACACACCACCACGCCTGACTGATTTTTACATTTTTTGTAGAGATGAGGTTTCACCATGTTGCCCAGACTGGTCTTGAATTCCTGGGTTCAGGTGATCCTCCCTACTCAGCCTTCCAAAGCACTGGGATTACAGATGTGAGCCACTATGCCTGGCCCCTGAGCTCTTTATTTTTAACCAATTTATTATCAAGTGTTTAAGGTATTCAAAAATGAGTAGACTCCTCCCTGCCACTGTATTCATGACTATCTCCTTCTTTTAGGTGTCTGCTCAGTATCAGATATTCAGAGGATCCTTCCCTGCTTGATCTAAAGTTGGTCACCACCTCTGATATGTTTTATCTCAGCCCTTTTTAGTTTCCTATAGGACCTCATACCTATGAAGCTTGGTACCTGGTATACAAAACAGTTATTGAAGAGTGGAAGGGGGCTGTGTGAGTCACTTCTTTTTTTTTTTTTTTTTTTTGAGATGGAGTCTCACTCTGTCGCCCAGGTTGGAGTGCAATGGTGCCATGTCGGCTCACTGCAAGCTCCGCCTTCCAGGTTCACGCCATTCTCCTGCCTCAGCCTCCCAGGTAGCTGGGATTACAGGCGCCCACCACCACGCCCAACTAATTTTTTTTTTTTTTTTTTTGAGACAGAGTCTCACTCTGTTGCCCAGGCTGGAGTGCAGTGGCGTGATCTCGGCTCCTGCAACCTCTGCCTCCCAGGTTCAAGCGATTCTCCTGCCTCAGCCTCCCAAGTAGCTGGGATTACAGGCACGCACCACCAGACCTGGCTAATTTTTGTATTTTTAGTAGAGATGGAGTTTCACCATGTTGGTCAGGCTGGTCTCAAACCCTGACCTCGTGATCCGCCTGCCTCGGCCTCCCAAAGTGCTGGGATTACAGATGTGAGCCAACGCACCCAGCTGGGTCACCTCTTGTATTACAGTGGCATTCTTTATTTTTTAATTTTTTTTTTTTTTTGAGGTGGAGTCTCTTTGTCGCCCAGGCTGGAGTACAGTGGTGCGATCTCGCCTCACTGCAAGCTCCACCTCCTGGGTTCACGCCATTCTCGTGCCTCATCCTCCCAGGTAGCTGGGACTACAGGCACCTGCCACCATGCCTGGCTAATTGTTTTTGTATTTTTAGTAGAGACCGGGTTTCACCATGTTAGCCAGGATGGTCTTGATCTCCTGACCTCGTGATCCACCCGCCTCGGTCTCCCGAAGTGCTGGGATTACAGGCGTGAGCCAGTGCGCCCGGCCTAGTTTTTTATTTTTTAAGAGACAGGGTCTTGCTTTGTCACTTGGGCTGGAGTGCAGGTGTTGTGATCATAGCTCACTGCAGCCTCAAACTCCTGTACTCAAGTGATTCTCCAGTGCAGTGGTGTTCTTTACCTGAACCAGTGTACATTGTAAAGCTCTGGAGCCCCTGCTTTCTCCACTTGGTAGCCGTTCTTTTTTTTCTTTTTTTTTCTTTTTTTTTGAGACGAAGTCTTGCCCTATGGCCCAGGCTGGAGTGCAATGGCGTGATCTCGGCTCACTGCAACCTCAGCCTCCCGGGTTCAAGCAGTTCTCTGCCTCAGCCTCCCGAGTAGCTGGGATTACAGGCACCCGCCACCACGCCTGGCTAATTTTTGTGTTTTTAGTAGAGATGGGGTTTAACCATCTTGGTCAGGCTGGTCTTGAACTCCCAACCTCATGATCCACCTGTGTCGGCCTCCCAAAGTGCTGGGATTACAGGTGTGAGCCACTGCACCTGGCCGAGCCTTTCTTAATTGTATCCCTCATCAATGAAATGATAGGAGGCCAATCTGTTTTACAGGTATGGTGGAAGGGAAAAATGAAGAGACCTCTGTACAAGCCTTTGCAGAGGTCTTGGGACTCAGTGGTGAGCTCCCTGCCACCACCTCCTGTGCCCTTCTAGGAGTAGGAGATTCTATAGTCTTGGAGAATGAAGGTAATACCCCGATACCCCAAGCCTGGTTAGGGAAATTGATGACACTTATTGGAGCCTGTGGGGAGGGTAGTTGGGAAATTGTTAGTAGGTTCATGTTGGCTTTTTTTTTTTTTTTTTTTTTTTGAGACAGAATCTTGCTCTATCACCCAGGTTGGAGTGCAGTGGCATGATCTTGGCCTACTGCAACCTCTGCCTCCCGGGCTTAAGCGATCCTCCCGCCTCAGCCTTCCCAAGTAGCTGGTACTACAGACGTATGCCACCAGGCCCAGCTAATTTTTGTATTTTGTGTAAGAGACAGGGTTTCACCATGTTTCCCAGGCTGGTCTTGATCTCCTGGGCTCAAGCGATCCACCTACCTCGGCCTCCCAAAGGGCTGGGATTACAGGTGTGAGCCACCGTGCTTGCGTTTGTTGACTCTTCGTTGAACATCTACTCTCCCTGCAGAAACTGCAGGATAAGCCACCCTTAGAACCAATTTAACTGGCCTTTCTGGGGCTTGGACTTCCTCATGGGATTGCTGGGTTAATGTTGAGCCTGTCTCTGGGCTATAGTCTCTCAGAGAACAAGTGTGCATCTGCAATGACTAGTGCTGCACCTGTCATACAGGTTTGTAGAAAATATTTAAGCTGTGAATGAACAAAAGGACCTTATCAGCTATTTTCTTTCAATTCTTTTTTATTTTTCTGCCACCTTATTCTTGAGACTTTTATACGTGCCACCCCTCTGTACAGCAGATTGCACATATAAAGATGAAATAAATAGATGTCCATTGGGCAAAACAGTACAGAGAGGAGGTGACACAACTGGGAAAGGACAGTCCAGTATCTGGTGAAGTGCCAGAAGAGGCTCAGGGGAAGCATGGAACGGAGCTGGGACTAGCAGGTCAGCCACCTCTTCTAGTGAAGCCTCCAGAGAGACGTGAGCTCCAAGTAAGACAACACAAGGAACAAAACATACAACTGAACAGCAACTTCCAGGGATCTGGAGAGGTCTTCAGAAGGATGGGGAGTGCCTTTAAACTTGCAAGCCAAGATTCTGCCTGTGGGTTATGGTCCTTGCCATAGGCAGAAGCCAGTGAGTCAGCCTTGGCTGAGCTTTTTCTGTGGCTTTTCCCACTCACAGCTCTGTGCCCTTCTGGTGCAGTTCCGGCCCTTGTTTTCCAGCTTCATAGCCTGGTTGTCACCTAAGTGACTGCACTGGCTTACAGGTGTCTGTGTATAACCTATTGCTAGAATGTCCATTCCTTGAGGCTAGGGGCCCTTTCTGTCCCTCTCTTCACATTCATAGTCCGAATGCCCCATAGGGCTGCTCCTGATGGGCAAATAGGAAGTGATTGTTGAGCCTCTAGGCCAGTCGTGACAGTGACCTGAGCCCTAAGTCATCTGCTCAGGAGTTCAGGGCTTTCTCAACAGCAGCTGACATGCGGCAGGCATGCTATGCCAAGCCCTGTTGCAGGAGTTGACAGATGTTGACTCATCCCCTCTTCATGCTTGCTTTGTCAGTAGGTGCACATGTTACTCCCATTTATAAGATGAGGAAAATGAAGCCTAGAGGAGAGGCCACAGCTGCTTAGAGTTACTCTGCATGTTGTAAATCAGGGGTGTCCAGTCTTTTGGCTTCCCTGGGCCACATAGGAAGAAGAAGAATTGTTTTGGGCCACACATAAGATACACTAACACTAATGATAGCTGATGAGCTAAAAAAATAAGTCGCCAAAAAATCTCATAATAAAGTTTACGAAGGCCGAGCGTGGTAGCTCATGCCTGTAATCCTAGCACTTTGGAAGGCTAAGGTGAGTGGATTGCTTGAGCTCAGGAGTTTGAGACCAACCTGGGCAACATGGTGAAGCCTTGGCTCTACAAAAAATATATTTAGGCTGGGCGCGGTGGCTAGCACTTTGGGGAGTCGAGGCAGGCAGATCACCTGAGGTCAGGAGCTCGAGACCAGCCTGGCCAACATGATGAAAACCCCGTCTCTACTAAAAATACAAAAACTAGTTGGGCGTGGTGGCGGGTGCCTGTAGTCCCAGCTACTTGGGAGGCTGAGGTAGGAGAATCGCTTGAACCCAGGAGGCAGAGGTTGCAATGAGCCAAGATCGTACCACTGTGCTCCAGCCTGGAGACAGAGGGAGACTCAGTCTCAAAAAAAAAAACCAAATATATATATACACACACACACATAGTGTGTATATGTGTGTGTATGTATGTATATATGTATGCATATATGTATTATATAGGGAACATATATAAAATTTTATATAAATAACATATATTATATATATATATATCCTTCTTGAGCTCAGGAGTTCAAGACCAGCCTGGCCAACATAATGAAACCCCATCTCTACTAAAAATACAAAAATTAGCCAGGCATAGTGACACACACCTGTAGTCCCAGCTACTTGGGAGGCTGAGGCAGGAGAATCGCTTGAACCTGAGAGGCAGAGGTTGCACTCAGTCAAGATCATGCCACTTCACTCCAGCCTGGGTGACAGAGCGAGACTCCATCTAAAAAATAAATAAATAAATAAATAAATAAATAAATAGTTGCTGAACCACGACAGGACAATACAGACAAACCACCTTTCTTTCTTTTCTTTTTTTTTTTTTAAGATGGAGTTTCACTCTTGTTGCCCGGGCTGGAGTGCAATGGCATGATCTTGGCTCACTGCAACCCCCATCTCCCAGGTTCAAGCGATTCTCCTGCCTCAGCCTCCCGAGTAGCTGGGATTGCAGGATCCTGCCACCATCCCTATCTAATTTTTTGTATTTTTAGTAGAGATGGGGTTTCACCATGTTGGCCAGGCTGGCCTCGAACTCCTGACCTCAGGTAATCCACCCGCCTCAGCCTCCTGAAGTGCTGGGATTACAGGCGTGAGTCACTGTGCTCGGCCCAAACCACCTTTTAATTTTGGAAAGAGAGGTTGCAGGCTGTTGGGAGTGGGGGAGCAAGAGGAGCAGCTCAAAGTTAACCCAAGCCAAATGTACTGGGAGACCCGGTAGAGAGGCCTGATGCTAGTGGCTTCTTTATAACCTTAGCAGCTCCCCATGGGTCATTGGACCCTAACAGCAGAGGAAGAGCCAGCCGGCAAGCCCCTTTGATCTTTGGCCTCTGCCAACGAGTACCCCTCAGACCTTAGCCCCCAGCCCTACCAGGTCCCTTTTGTAAGTGACCCCACGGGCCTACCACAGTTGCAGGCCCTGACATCCACCCTGACCAGAGGTCTTCCAGCTGTTACTGCTGTTTGTGATGCTGTGTCTGTGGCCAGTCAAGGACCCATGCTGGGCATCCCAAGGTAGGAAGGATCATGACCACATGGTTATCTCCCTGCCACTATCATGGCAGGGCTGTGGGGTACTATCCCCCTTTAAAGCATTCCTTGGGACAATAATTTCTGTTAAATATCTGGAGGGAAAACATTTTAAGGAATTTTAATGAATTTTTTAAAATTCCAAATGGAAAATTTAAATCAAAAAACCAAATAGAATAAAGACCCCTGTGTCCATATAGCCACCACTCTGCTTCAGTGATTATCAACTCTTGTTTCATGTACTTGATTGCCACGCAATTATTATTACTTTTTTTTGAGAAAAGGTCTTGCTCTGTTCCCCAGTGCAGCGGTACGATCATAGTTCACTGCAGCCTCTAACTCCTGGGCTTAAGTGATCTTCCTGCCTTAGCTTCCCAAGTAGCTGGGACTAAGGGCAGGCGCCACCACGGGCTGGCTAATTTTCTTTTCTTTTTTTTTTTTTTTTTGGTAGAGACCAGGTCTTGATTTGTTGCCCAGGCTGGTCTTGAACTCCTGGCTTCAAGTGATCCTCCTGCCTTTGCCTCCCAAAGTGTTGGATTACAGGCATGAGCCACTACTCCTGGTCCTCCCCAGTTATTTTGATGCCCAGAGTGTTTCAGTGGCTGCCCACTGTCTGTGGATTCTGTTCTTAGTCTTGACCCTTCCTGCAGCGTCTGCACCTGCCTGCCAGTGCCTTAACCTGTGCTCCATCATACCAAGCTGGCAGTGGACCCTCAGACAGTCTCAGTTCTTGCTCCCTGCTCTGCATCCAGTTTTTTCGCCTGCCTCAAAGATCCTTCCTTTCCGTGGCTGAGCGGTTTAGCCATTCTCCAAGGAGGCTGGGCCTTCCGCTGCCCCCACCCCCCTGCTCTTTTCACTGCCCCCACCCCCCTGCTCTTTTCACAGACTTGGTGAGGAGTTTCCTGGTTGCCCTTGGGTTGTTTGAAGGCTTATCTCCTCCTGGTCTGAACTTCTCAGGGCAGGAACTTGAATCAATCATTTCCTGCCTCTCAGGATTGCTGTAGCAGGGGGATTGCTAGGTCTGTCCAGTGCCAGTTTTCTGAGTACTGTTATAGGCCCATTCAGCTGCTATGGTGATGGGGGCTGTCCTGAGGGGACATTCACCTCAGGTAGAGATGGCAGAAGCACCACAGGAAGATGCAGGCAACCAGCCAGCTCAGCTGGGGGCACTTAAATTAGAGCCATTTTTTCTGGAAGGCCTTTTGGCAATACTGTTTATCCCAGTACCTTAAAATGTCTATTTCCTCCAAGGGCACAATCAGGAAAGTATTCAAAACCTGATGGTGATGAGGATGCTCATTGCCACATCATTGTCTCAGGAGTGGGATGTGTGAAACAGACCAACAGTGGGAGCTTGGTTAGAGTTGTAGCTGCAGGTGATGGGCTCTGTGCTGCTGTTGACATTGACGGGAGGTACTGCCATAATGTGTCAACATCGACAAGTGCTTGTTACCAAGCAGGATGCATGGTACAGGCTGAGTTTTATTAAACAGATATCTTTAACTGTTATGAATGATTTTAATGTTTTCTTTGTTTCACATGGAGTCTCGCTCTGTCGCCCAGACTGGCGTGCAGTGGCGCGATCGTGCCTCATTGCAGCCTCTGCCTCCCAGGTTCAAGCGATTCTCTGCCTCAGCCTCCTGAGTAGCTGGGATTACAGGCGCACGAAACCACACCCAGCTAATTTTTGTATTTTTAGTAGAGATGGGGTTTCATTATATTGGCCAGGCTGGTCTCAAACTCCTGGCCCCAAATGATCCACCCACCTCAGCCTCCCAAAGTGGTGGGATTATAGGCGTTTAGCCACCGTGCCCAGCCGTGATTTTAGTTTTCCATGTAATTTTCGCTACATATATACCTGTGTGTATTTTTGTCAAGAATGAATGCATATTGCTTTTGTCATCAGAAATCTTTAGATAGGGTGGACCTGTCTGTAAGTGAGGTGGCTATAGCTAGTTATCTGAGGTGGAAAATCACTGTGTGCTTTGTATTCAGGATATGTGACCTCTCTCACCTGGGCCCTCAATGCCAGACAGCCTTCCCAAGATGGTTCCATCCTTTCCATCTGTGCAAGGGAGCTTGAGGCCCTTTCCCTTTCAGTTTGACACTGTCCTTCCAAGTTACCTTTCTTCGTATTGGCACGAGAACTTTGTGCCACACTATGCCCTTTCTGGATGCTGTAGTGGCTGGCTCTTCCTCTGTCTCTGTGACCCTCTTCTCTGGTGAAGCTTTGACTTTGGCTTCATCCCCTCCAGTTGACCCCTGATGGTTAGCTCAGCCTATGGTGGCTGCAGAGCCCTCATTGAGTGCATCCTGACATGAACTGAACAGATTAACTATTTTTTGCCTTGCCAACAGCATTGGAAATTCTTTGAGTGTGGTACCTGGACCCACAGCTCTGTGTCTCTTGTAGTTCTTAGCATAATATTTTGGCCTAGATGAAGTACATAATAATTATATGTAGGGTTGTGGAAATCAGTGCTGGCTTTAATTAAAGCCTGCCATGGTTTTGTCCATCAGTGCTACCTAAACCATTCTGAACTTCTCATTTTGAACTTTTTTTTCCCCTCACAGCTTGTGATGGTTGATTTTTTTTTCAAGACATTTATTTATTTATTTATTTGGCAGGGTCTCACTCTGTCACTCAGGCTGGAGTGCAGTAGCGTGATTGTGGCTCGCTGCGACCTCCACCACCGGGGCTCACGCGATCCTCCCACATCAGCCTCCCAAGTAGCTGGGACCATAGGTGTGTGCCACCATGCCGTGCTAATTTGTGTATTTTTTTGTAGAGACAGGATTTTGCCATGTTGGCTGGTCTCCAACTCCTGGGCTTGAGCGATCTGCTGCCTCCGCCTCCCAAAGTGCTGGGATTACAGGTGTGAGCCACTGTGCCTGGCCCTGAGACATTTATTTAAAGACAAAGGGGAGCACAGGCTAGAGAACAAAGGGGAATAGGATAAGAGCCAAGGCGTAATTACCTCTAAACCATCACCCTGTAAGGGAGATGTTTGCCTCAACTTTAGTAATGACTCTCTAGCCTAGGTGCAGGGCTGTTAATAGAGGCCCTGTGATTGGGTTAAGCAGCTTGACGTGCAGTAACTGTTATTTAGGGCAGTGAGTCCTTGGAGGAGATGGTTTACCTTCTTTCCAAGCCCCATGTCTCCTTATTTTGAGGGTGTTTTTATTTTTATTTATTTATGTTTTTTTGAGACAGTCTCGCTCTGTTGCCCAGGCTGAAGTGCAGTGGCATGACCTTGGCTTACTGCAACCTCCGCCTTCTTAGTTCAAGCAATTCTTGTACCTCAGCCTCCTGAGTAGCTGGGATTACAGGCCTGCACCACCACACCTGGCTAATTTTTGTATTTTTATTACAGATGGGGGTTTCACCATGTTGACCAAGCTGGTCTCAAACTTCTGACCTTAGGTGATCTGCCTGCCTCGTCCTCCCAAAGTGCTGGGATTACAGGCGTGAGCCATTGCACCCGGCCTGAGCTTTTTATTTTGAGAATATTTCAAATGTACAGAGAGTGGCAAGGACAGTAAAAGCACTCAGGCATCCTCTTCCCCGGGATTCACCAGCTCGTTCTCACTTATACCATCTTCCCATACTCCCTGGGGGTCCCCTCCTTCTGGACTCTGTTTCCTTTTATTTGTTTCTGTCTTTTTAATTTTTTTTTTTTAACTGACCCTTCTCTTTGGCAGGATTTGTTCACTTTTATTCCTTGGCCCCAGCATCTTCTCTGAGCTCTGTGCCTATGAATCTGGGGGAGAGATAGGGGTTCACGTAAGAGTGAAGTGTGAGCTGGAGGGTTGAAGGGGAATGAGGGACATCTGGGCCAAAGGCAGGGGACCAGCAAGACCCCCACCCCTGGAACTTCTGTTCTTCCCAGCCTGAGTACCCCCTTGTTCCTTCTTGTGTTGGTGGGCTCTTGGGGCTTGGTGAAGGCAGTGCTTGTAGGTTAAGAAGTGACTCATCCCACTTCCCTGCTGCCCTTTTCTTCTGCTCTTTCCAAGCTTCCTTTCAGTCCTCCTCATCAGATATGACCTTCAAGGAAGTGATCTGGCTGCCATGTTTGAGATGGAGCCCTTGTTGTAAAATAGAACTCAGGGTTCGTCCTCAGAAGCCCTGGGGTGGGTCACCATACGTCCTGCAAGTGCTGTCAGTCCGCTTTCATTCATGTGAGGGAGAAGTCCCTGTCAAGTGCTCTGTAGTAGGCATTCAGGCCAACCAAAGGACAGGGCAGGGTCCTGGGGCACGGGGCTCAAAGCTCTTGTTTATTTCATGGGGTATTTAAATTGAGGTATAATCCCTATCATAGTGAACGATACACGTGCCTCCGGTCTTGAGTGTGCCACCAGAGAACTATTCATACTCCTCAGATTTGCACCCAGCCAGGGCAAACTGTACCAGTCTTCTGACTTCCATGGCCAGGGAGACATTTGGAATCTCTGCAATCACACTCTGTGCCATCATTTTGTTTTTGAGACAGGGTCTGCCCTATTGCCCAGGGTAGCGTGCACTGGTACAGTCTTGGCTCACTGCAGTCTCGACCTCCTGGGCTCAAGCAATCTTCCCACCTCAGCCTCCCGAGTAGCAGGTACTACATGTGCTCACCACCACGCCCTGCTAATTTTTGTGTTTTTTGTAGAAATGGGGTTTTGCCATGTTTCCCAGGTTGGTCTCGAACTCCTGGGCTCAAGCAGTCCACCTGCTTCAGCCTCCCAGAGTGCTGGGATTACAGGCCTCTGTATAATCATGTGCATCATGTGTGAAATTTATCCTCACAGGCAGCAGTTGTTCTTTTTTCTTTTTTTTTTTTTTTGAGACAGAGTCTCGCTCTGTTACCCAGGCTGGGGTGCAGTAGCACAATCTTGGCTCCCTGCAACCTCTGCCTCCTAGGTTCCAGCAATTCTCCTGCCTCAGCCTCCTGAGGAGCTGGGATTACAGGCTCACACCACCATACCTGGCTAATTTTTGTATTTTTATTTCATTTGATTTTTTGAGATGGAGTCTTGCTGTGTCACCCAGGTTGGAGTGCAGTGGCGCGATCTCAGCGCTCTGCAAGCTCCGCCTCCTGGGTTCATGCCATTCTCTTGCCTCAGGCTCTGAGTAGCTGGGACTGTAGGCGCCCGCCACCACGCCTGGCTAATTTTTTTGTATTTTTAGTAGAGACGGGATTTCACCGTGTTAGCCAGAATGGTCTCCATCTCCTGACCTCATGATCTGCCCACCTCGGCCTCCCAAAGTGCTGGGATTACAGGTGTGAGCCACCGCGCCCGGCCCTTAATTTTCATATTTTTAGTAGAGATGGGGTTTTACCATGTTGGCCAGGCTGGTCTCGAACTCCTGACCTCAGGGGATCCACCCACCTTGGCCTCCCAAAGTGCTGGGATTACAGGAGTGAGCCACCGTGCCCAGGCTATTTTTTTTTTTTTTTTTTGAGACGGAGTCTTGCTCTGTTGCCCAGGCTGAAGTGCAGTGGCCCGATCTTGGCTTACTGCAAGCTCTGCCTCCCAGTTTCATGCCATTCTCCTGCCTTAGTCTCCCGAGTAGCTGGGACTACAGTCACCTGCCACCACAAATGGCTAATTTTTTTTGTAGTTTTTTAGTAGAGTTGGGGTTTCACCGTGTTAGCCGGGATGGTCTCGATCTCCTGACCCCGTGATCCCCCCACCTCGGCCTCCCAAAGTGCTGGGATTACAGGTGTGAGCCACCATGCCCAGCCTTATTTATCTATTTATTTATTTCTGAGACAGAGTCTTGCTCTGTTGCCTACGCTGAAGTGCAGTGGCTCAATCTCAGCTCACTGCAACCTCCGCCTCCAGGGTTCACGTGATTCTCCTACCTCAGCCTCCAGAGTAGCTGGGACTACAGGCATGCACCACCGTGCCTGGCTAATTTTTGTATTTTTAGTAGAGATGGGGTTTCACCATGTTGGGCAGGCTGGTGTTGAACTCCTGACCTCAGGTGATCCACCTGCCTTGGCCTCCCAACATACTGGGATTATAGGCGTGAGCCACCGTGCCCAGCCTGTTCTCGTTTATGATGTGTTATTCCATGGAGGACTCTGTTCCAGATTACTTTTTTGTTTTGTGCCTAATGAACTTTGGTGTTAGTTCCAGGTGTTGGCTACATGAAGGCAACACCAGGAATGACTTTGGTCATGTCTTCTGATAAATATATGCACTTAATTCTCTTGGCTGTGCACCTAGAAGTTAAATAGAGGGCTGGGTCAGGGGATGTGTCTCTTAGCATATTCCGCTGAACACTCTTCCCAAGTGGTACTAGTTTACGTTCCCACCAGCAAAATGTGAGGGAGTTCCACTTGCTAGACATCCTTGCCAACACCTGGCATTGTCAAGGAACCTGCCTTTATAACAGGCTCTGTCATTGATTTTGAATGCACGTTGAAATTTACTGGGTGCAGTGACAGTAGGAATGGAAAAGATGATTAAAAAAAAAAAGAAAAAAAGGAGGTCGGGCACGGTGGCTCAAGCCTGTAATCCCAGCACTTTGGGAGGCCGAGACGGGCGGATCACGAGGTCAGGAGATCGAGACCATCCTGGCTAACACGGTGAAACCCCGTCTCTACTAAAAAATACAAAAAACTAGCCAGGCAAGGTGGCGGGCGTCTGTAGTCCCAGCTACTCGGGAGGCTGAGGCAGGAGAATGACGTGAACCCAGGAGGCGGAGCTTGCAGTGAGCCGAGATAGCGCCACTGCACTCCAGCCTGGGCGACAGAGCGGGACTCCGTCTCAAAAAAAAAAAAAAGAAAAAAAAAAGAAAAAAAGGAATGGAAAGGATGATCTAGGAGGGAGGGAGCCCACAAGGAAATAAGTGGTAGGATTTGGTGGTTCCATGTGTGAATGCTCGTGTTCTGTGTGCATGTGTCTATGAATTTGGAGGAGGAAGCCACTGGCCAGTTCTCCTGCCGCAGCCTCTGTACTTATCTGAGGGCTGGATGTAAGGTGATGATGTGGGGAGTGGGTGTGGGTGAAATTTTCAACAGCCAGTGGGAGATGGGGAGGCAAACCTGGGAAGAGCAGCCTGCTGCAGGAACAAGTGGGTGGGCCGTCCTGGAGGCTGGATGAAACCCATCTGCCTAGGTGGGGATGGCAGAAGGGGCAGAGCAGAGAACTCCAGAGCAGGGCTGTGGTGGGCAGAGCAGATGTGAAGAAAGACTGTGGGATGAGAGGATGGGGCATGGTGGAAACCATCAGATTCCAGTCATGGCATCCCCAGTCCCGTCTCTCTCTCCTGTTTTGGTCAGTAGCTTCAGGACTTGTGGGTGTAGTACTTCATTCCATTCCAGATAATATTGTAGAGGACTGAAAAACAGGAAGGTGTTTTCCATACTCTCTCCCCAGAGCTGGCTGTTACTGACATACTGATATATTTCCACCAGTCCTGTGTGTGCTTATAGCTTGATATGTTTGCATTTTAAATATGTAAATACATATACACATGTATTTTTAAAGTGAAACTAGGCTATGACTGTGAGTTCAGTTTTGAGTTACAGGTTTCCCACGGCTTAAGTTGTGTTCTCTCCCCTGATGGAGTCTGGCTGGGACCTGCATGTTCACAGCCCAGGTTCACATGAGGTGTGGATCATGCACAGTCATCCCACAGGCTTGAGATAAGCATTTGAATTCCTTTAAAAAAAAAAAAAAAAAAAAGTTCATTATGGACTTTTTCAAGTGTTCCCAGAAGTAGAGATAATAGAAAAATGGTCTCCCAACTACTTTGGGAGTTAGCAACATATGGCCAGTATTACTTCACCCACCCCTCCTCACCACCTCCTGGACTATTTTAAATCACATCCCAGACACCAGATGATTTCAACTATGAGTACTTGAGTGCAGATCTCTAAAAGATCGAGCTTCCCCACCCCCACCAAATACCACAGAGCCATGTGAGATCAGCATTTGGGTTTGCAGATCTCATCCTTGCCACATGCTTTCCTGCTGGTGAGTGGGGACACTTTCAGGCTAGATGTAGGGGAGCCCCAGGCCAGCACCAGGACAGAGATCTCAAGGCTTTTCCAGCTCTGCTGCTTCTTTAGAAGTCAAACCAACAGATTGGAGTATGTGAAGGAAGCTCGTGTATTCTTCTGAGCTAGCTTAGACAATAGCACACAGTTTGAAGGACAGCAGCCTTTTCTGCAGGTTAGTTCTTTCAATGATCTTGTTTACTGGGAGTTGAGAGATCTTGAGAATAGAGGCAAGAAAGTGTCATCAAGCAGTCCAGAGGGGTGTACAGTGTTTGAAATTTCCTGTATTGGTATGATTCGAGATTTTCTTTCTGCAAGACCAAAATACCCATTCCTACATGTGGGTGGAGAGTTAAATTCTGAAGTATATATTTTTATCTTGTTAAAAAACACTTTTATGTTTCTTTAAAAAGTAAAAGAACCAGAATGTAGAAGTTCCAGTAAAGGAAAAGTTGCAGTCTGTTTGGGATACAGTTTGACAAATGTGCTCTCAGCTACCTGAGAGATGGAGAGGCCATGTGTTTACTTTGGGTACATTGATGACTAAACAATCGGTATCTCATCATTTCCTGCCTTAGAGATGAAACCACCTGGGCAGTGGGGCAGTAAATTGGCTGCAGGATTGGAAGAAGTCCAGGGACAGTGTGGGATGCCACCCTGTAGCTCTCTAGAGACCTCGTGAAGCTCAGAAGGCTGGATGAGAACAAGCCCTCTACTGGTGGAGGACAGGGAAGGGGCTTTTCTGGCTGGGAGTGTGGTGAGGCATTTGAGCTGCAGCCAGAAGGCACCTCTCAGATTGGTGGGGGTGGGAGGAACTGCTTTGACTGTGCCATTGGCCTCACTCACCCAGAGGTCCCTTCCAACTCCATCCATGCGCTGACTGCGGGGCCACTTGCAGAAGGAATATGTAGCAGTTTTTTTGTTTTTTTGTTTTGAAACGGAGTCTAGCTCTGTCACCCAGGCTGGACTGCAGTGGCGCAATCTCGGCTGACTGCAACCTCCGCCTCGGGTTCAAGCGATTCTCCTGCCTCAGCCTCCTGAGTAGCTGAGTTTACGGGCATGTGCCACCACGCCTGGCTAATTTTGTATTTTCAGTAGAAACAGGTTTTCTCCATGTTGTTCAGGCTGGTCTCAAACTCCCCACCTCAGGTGAGCCACCCATCTCAGCTTCCCAAAATGTTGGGATTACGGGTGTGAGCCACTGCACCCTGCCACATGACCCTTCTTAAAACCTATTGTTTGCTGAGTATTTCTCTATGATATTCTTTATGTGCATTTTGTCATTTAATTTTAATTTTAAAAAAAATTTTTTTTTTTTTGAGACAGGGTTTTACCCCTTTACCCAGGCTATAGCCTAGTGGCACGATCTCGGCTTGTTGCAGCCTCCGCCTCCTGGGCTCAAGAAATCCTCCCACCTCAGCCACCAAGTTGGTGGGACTACAGCATGCACCACTATGACTGGCTAAGTTTTTGTATTTTTTGTAGAGATGGGGTTTCACTATATTGCCTAGGCCTGTCTTGAACTCCTGGGCTCAAGCATGAGCCACCACACTCGGCCTCATTTAATTTTTAATTACTTTAAATTTTATCAACATAATATATCACATAAACTGTAAAAAGACAAGAAACTACCGTGGTTCCCACTCTGCCAGTTCTCCCCAGAGGTAGCAACTGCCTTTACATCTGAGCTTTCTTCTGGCATATACCTCTGATTCTAGGTAATAGACGCGTGCCACCCTTGCAACTTGGCGTTTTACATTTATCTATTGGCTTGCTCTGTAGCTCCCTTCCATTGCCATTATCTCTGCTTCTCCTCCCTCATTCTTCCAGTATTTTACTTTCTGCATAAATCAGTAATGATTGTTTATGTTTTCTGCCTACACAAATGATATTCAAAGCTGAGCATAGTGTACTGCAATTGCTTGTTACTTTTTTCCTAGGAAAGAATTGCCTTTTGAACACTGTTTGCCCAGTTTTCTGTGTATCTATTCCTATTCTTCCTTTATTTTCCGGTTGCCTCTCAGTACAGCTATCTTCAGGCTTAGTGCTAGTGGGCTGTCTGTCAGTTTCAGTTCAAACCTGTGGCCTCAAGTGATCCACCCACTTTGGCCTCCCAAAGGAGGTGGGTGGTGACCCTCTTGGACCTCCCTTCTGGAACCCTCTAGGGAGTGGCCGTAGGCATGGTGTGACAGCCCTCAGCGTGCTTGTCTGTTGTTTGTCTGTCCAGACTAGGACTGTTGTTCTCCTTTGTTGAGTTCGTTGTTTCCTATATCCCGTGTCTCATCCTTTGTGATTTATTCCCTCATTCTGCTAGTTTCCTGAGAAGGGGCTCCTGGGAATTAACTTTCTAGAGACCATGCCAGTTTGGGTGCATCTAGGCCCCCTGGTGGGACATGCTAACTGGGGGATTTAAAATGATGTTCCACTGTGCTGCCCTTGTGCTGGCATGTGCTTCTTTCTCCTGAGGTGCTGGCTCTGAGCCTCACAGTGACTTGCCTTGATCCCCAAATTCAAGTCCTGCTCTACTTGGGAAGTTCCCTTGAGTCATTTCAGGGGAATCTCACTCCCTACACTTCCTCTGCTGGAGTGTTTAATGTTCACTCCTTGGGCCTCTAATTTTATCTTTTATCTCCTGTTTTCTATCTCTTTTTCTTTTAGCTCTGCTCTCTAAGTGATTTCCACAATTTTGTCTGACCTTTCACTGCTAACATGCTTTTATTTCCAAGAACTCCTTTTTTTCCTTTTTCATAATCTGACTTTTCCCTTTTTATAGCACCTGTTCCTGTTAAATGGATACAATGTGGTATAATATTTATATGTATTATAATAAATTCTGTTTTTTTGGTAAATTTTCACTTTATTGCCCAGGCTGGAATGCAGTGATGTATTCATGGCTCACTGTGGCCTCAAGCTCCTGGGCTCAAGTGATCCTCCCACCTCAGCCTCCCAAGTAGCTGGGACTACAGGCATGCACCACCACTCCTGGCAAGTATTTTTATTTTTTGTAGAGATGGGATCTTGTGATGTTGCCTAGGCTGGTCTCAAACTCCTGACCTCAGACGGATGTGGTGGCTCACGCCTGTAATCCCAGCACTTTGGGAGGCCAAGGCAGGCGGATCACAAGGTCAAGAGTTCGAGACCAGCCTGGTCAATATGGTGAAACCCCGTCTCTACTAAAAATACAAAAATTAGCTGGGCATGGTGACACGCGCCTATAGTCCCAGCTACTTGGGAGGCTGAGGCAGAAGAATCACTTGAACCTGGGAGGCAGAGGTTGCAGTGAGCCGAGATCATGCCACTGTACTCCAGCCTAGGCAACAGAGCGAGACTCCGTCTCAAAAAAAAATCAAACTCCTGACCTCAAGTGATCCTCTCGTCTCAGCCTCTGAAAGTACTGAGATTACAGGTGTGAACCACTGCACCTGGCCTAATAAATTCTACATTTCCTTCTTGCTGAATTTCTGTTACCTTAAATTACTCTTTTCTTGTGGGGTCTTTATTGGCCATGTTAATGGCATTTGGCTGCCCTTGGCTGGTTGCTCACTCTGTGAGGGGCCCTCCAAAGCCTAGGAGTCTCTTCCAGCACGTGAAGCTTGTTGACTGGGAACTTCGTTGAAGGCTCATCTGCCTGCAGATTCTGAGTCCTTCCTCCAGAACAATGGTCCCCAACATTTTTGGCACCAAGGACCGGTTTCACAGAAGACAATTTTTCTACAGACTGCCAGATGAGGATGGTTTTAGGATGAAATTGTTCCACCTCAGATCATCAGGCATTAGACTCGCATAAGGAGCGTGTGACCTGGATCCCTCACATGCGCAGTTTACAGTGAGGTTTGTGCTCCTATGAGAATCCGATGCCACTGCTGATCTGACAGGAGGCGGACCTCAGGCAGTAATGCTTGCTCACCTACTGCTGTGAGGCCTGGTTTCTAATAGCCCACAGACCTGTACTGGTCTGCGGCCCAGGGGTTGGAGACCCTGCCCTAGAGCATGGTCTTCCAGACACTGGGCTGTGGGTGAAGGCCTGGCTGCCAGCCTGCTGCTCACTGGGATGGAGGAGGCTGATGGGCAGTGGGTCTCGGCAGTTAGTGTGCATCGACCTAGTCACTTAGACCAGAGCACGGATGACTACACAGTCCACCTCTCTCAGTATCCTACCTGTGCCTTTTCAACTGAGTGGTTGACCCCCTAGTCCAGTGACTATCTGTTTCATGCTTTTCCAAAGAGTAAACCTCCTGTGGTCACCTGGTGTGGGAGTAGCTACCCACAGTGTGAAGTTGGGGTGTGGAGGATACAGGGATAGCTTTCACCCTCTGTCCCAGAGCACATGTTGCAACCTGGCCACAACCTGACAAAGACCTAGGGCTCTCCCCCTCCTCACTGTTACTTAGGACTCTGGTTTCTTGGTCCTCTTGCTGTGTACATTACCACTGGGCCATCAGCTTTCCAGCTTCTAAAAGGCTGTTGAGGCGACCATTTCCATTCCTCCTTTTTTTTGTGTGGTTTTAGGATGGAAGGGAATTATATGTGCAGGTTTGGTCCCTCATTTCAACTTGGAGGTTCGTATTTGTTATTTATTTATTTATTTATTTATTTAGAGACAGGGTCTCACTCTGTTACCCAGACTGGAGTGCAGTGGTGCTATCTCGGCTCACTGCAGCCTCCACCTCCCTGGTTCCAGCAATTATCTTGCCTCAGCTTCCCAAGTAGCTGGGATTACAGCCACACACCACCATGCCCAGCTAATTTATATATATGAGATAGAGTTTTACTCTTGTCACCCAGGCTGGAGTGCAATGGCTTGATCTTGGCTCACTGCAACCTTTGTCTCCCGGGTTCAAGCGATTCTCCTGCCTCAGCCTCCCAAGTAACTGGGATTATAGCGCACACCACCACGCCTGGCTAATTTTTGTATTTTTATTTTTTATTTTCGAGACAGAGTTTCACTCTTGTTGCCCAGGCTGGAGTGCAGTGGCAGGATCTCGGCTCACTGCAACCTCCGCCTCCCAGGTTCAAGCCATTCTCCTACCTCAACCTTCCAAGTAGCTGGGATTGCAGGCACCATGCCTGGCTAAATTTTTGTATTTTTAGTAGAGATGGGGTTTCACCACGTTGGCCAGTCTGGTCTCGAACTCCTGACCGCGGGTGATCCACCCGCCTTGGCTCCCAAGGTGTTGGGATTGCAGGCATGAGCCACCGTGCTCAGCTAATTTTTGTATTTTTAGTAGAGATGGGTTTCACCATGTTGGCCAGGCTGGTCTCGAACTCCTGACCTCAAGTGATCCACCTGCCTCTGCCTCCCAGATTGCTGGGATTACAGGTGTGAACCACTACACCTAGCCCCAATCTTTTTTTTAATATGGAAAATCTTTTTTCCTTTATGATGTCTGCTTATGATGATGCTTAGGAAACCATCATCCTGATATTGTCTAACTCTCCTTCTGTTGTCTTTTGGTCCTCTGTGATTTAGGTTTGTCAACACATAGGGTAAGGGTCACACGTACAAGCTGTGGGCTCCTGTCCCAGGTGGGCAAACAGACTGCACACAGAGGCAGCAATTTACCAGGAGGCTTCTTGGGTGGGGCAAAGTGGAGCTGCCAAAAATTTATTCTGCCCTATGAGAGTTCACTTGATTGATAGGTGTTATGTTTCTCAAAAATAGAAGAAACTCACAGAAGTTTCCTTGGAGCAGAATATAAATCTGTCCCATAAATGGCTAGGAGGAATCATCCTGTCCCCCTGAGGTCAGTCTGTGCCCCAGGGAGGAAAACACCTTCCTGCTTTAGACACCAGCAGGAGGACGGAGGAGTTGGCTGTCCTGGGAATTCATGCCTTCATTCAGCAAAGGGAAAGCAGTTAGACCAGGGAAGGGGCCTGGCAGTGTGGCAGGGGGAGCAGTGGTAAAGAGGGTGGGGTCAGGGGAGAGGCCTCATTCAGAGGGGAGAGGGTCCTTGGTGGGAACCAGGGTGGGTGTGGAAGGAAGAGTCAGGGCATGGAGCGGAGCAGAGCGGGAGTTGGGGTGGGGAGGCCAGTTCATGCCTCATCAACATGCCTGTGTGTGTCCTTCCTGTGGGCTGTGGGGCTGGCCTCAGGGTACACTGCAGGTGACTCAGAGCTCCAGTGGGAGGGTGGCTCCGCCTGAGGGAGCTGCACATGCTCATTGGTCCATCGTCTGCTAGGGAGGGGGTGACAATAACCTCAACACATGGTGGAGGTGTTTTGGGATGCTGTCCTATTGCATATTTGGGCAGGTTGTTGCCTGACTTATTTCTTTAATGCATACCTAGCACTTCCTGTATGTCCAGTGCCTTATAATATTAACTACTGTCATCCTCAGGGCCACCTGTGAGGTTGGCACTGTCCCCACTGTCTGTGCAAAGGAAGGACAGGGAGGCGCTCCCAGATGGGTTGAGGGCAGACTGGGGCAGCTTACCTCAGGCCTCGCTGGCCTTAGCAGGCTTTGAGCTTGATGCCCTGTGCTCCTTCCCTAGGATGCTCAGTTTGCCAGTTTTTTGCTTTATCTTAGTCTCATTCAGATTACAAGGACTGGGACTGGGCTCTTGTTGACAGAGTTTCCCAATTTGGAATAGGAAGGAGGTGAGGAACAACAGGCCCATGCTGGGCAGAAGCCCCGTAGACCAGGCCAACACTGGGCCTGTCCTCACTGCCTGGTCCTCTCTGTGCACCTTCATCCTGGCCACAGCCTCTCAGAGCCCTCCTTTATGAAGAGGCCACGCTTAGGGGGAGGGAGTGCCTCTCCCAAGACCGAGAGCTGGTGAGTGGCTATGTTGGAATTTGAGCCCAGGCCCCTCCTCCTCTGTCTGCTTCCTGCCAGGCCCAGCTGCCTGCCCCAGCACACGCCTTCCCCCAGGCACCCTGTCCTCCACTGCCAGGACGTGCTTCTTTGAGGCCTGGTTTCCCCCATGGCTGCCACGCTGATTCTCCGTTCTGCACGTCGTGTCCCATCAAAATGCATGACAGTACCACTCCTTGTGTTAAAAAGAGCTGGTTATTTTGCCTGGCAGTGATGACTGCCTGCTGCACACAAAAGTGGACGCCGTTGTCTCTGCTCTCAGGGTGTTCTTGGTATAGTGGGGCTGACACACGGGAACCAGAGATTCCTCCAGGAAGTGCCACAGACATGGGTGAGGTGGCTATAGGGTTTCTGTGCAGCTGACAGCAGGGGTGCCTGGGTGGGAGCAGGGTGGGAGGCCCTAGCAGGCCTGATGGGATAGTCAGGCAATGTGCCAGGCAGTAGGTCATCGTCCCTGGGGCCCTGGGGAGAGTGTGTGGGGCAGGTGCAGGAGTAGGTTCCTCAGTGGGCTTCTGGACAGGCTGCCTGCCCTGCTGGTGAGGAGCGAGGCTCAAGGCAGGCAGGGGCTCGGGTTGCTTCCCACACTCAGTGGCAGTTGCTCACTGGCAGTCATGTGACCTGGGGAGCCGGTGAGGGCGTGGGGATAGGGATGGGAACGGGAGACAGAGGCCCTTTGGGAGGAATTGCCACAGGTGCAGTCGGAGTTGGGGCAAAGATTGGAACTTTGGAGAATTAAAGGTGGCAGTCAGAAAGTGAAGGGGGTTCCCAGGTTTCTGGAATGGACACTTGGTGCTGGGAGATGAAGACACCAAGAGCTCATCCAGGGTCAGGCAGTGTCGTTAAGACACACCGTGTTCTGGGGACAGTTGTGGACAGTAGGACATCCTCAGACCCCCTGGTGGGGGAGCTTCAAGGGCCTGTAATGATGAATCGGTCCCCTGGGAGGCTTCAGTCTAAGCTAGGTACCAGTTGAACCCTGACTGAGTGCACAGACATAGCTATGGCAACCAGCTAGACCATGGCCCAAGGCAGGGCATGGGAGCCCAGTTCACAGCAAGGGACTGTGTGCTCTGAGCAGGTAACAGCCCTTGTGTTCAGAGGTCTGGCTGGTCGCAAACAGGGAGCGGCCCCCCACCCCCTTCCTCAGCTAGTGCAAACACCACCCAGGCAGCCTTGGGTTCTTCGGCAGCCGCCTCATAGGCCTGTACTGTTTTCGAACCTGTTGCTTATGTTGGACAGGACTGTGGCAGGACAGTCATCGAGGGTCTTCCCTTGTGAGCTGACACCAGTCTGCTCCCTGCCCTCATCTGGCTGGACGGGCCCTCGTCTTCCAGGCTTGCTTGTGTCGGGACAGAGCTCACCGTGACAGGTTGGTTCTCTCTTCTTTGTCTGAGGCTGTGCTCTTTGCTCCATGTTTGGGGCTGTCTCCTTGTGTGATAGTTTCCTTTCATTTCGTGACAGTGGCTTGAAGGGTTTTGTTTTCAGGAGACAGAGACTGAGGAGTAGCCGTTCGGATCTGGCTGCTCAGGAAGGCATGCTGGGGATGGTGGCAGAGCCCAGCTTAGGGAGATCAGAAGGGGGCTTTGGGGGCAGCCAGTCCTGTTCTGAAGGTGGGCCTGGGTCCTGCCTGCAGCCTCCCGCAGCAGGTGTGTTAGGTCTAAGGGAGGAAGGAAGGGGACTTGACCTCAGCATGAGTGTGAAATGGGTGCCCTCATGGAGTCAATGCCCAGGCAGGGGATGCCTCTGAAAAGTGCCAGGCCAGCTGGAGATGAAAGGGCAGGCATCAGCGGGGAAGTATGGGGGATTAGCTGCAGAGTTCCTGGGTTCTTTTTCGCTTTATCTCTTTTGTGGCATATGATCTTCAAACTAGAAACAGGAGCAAAGACGTTTTAAAAAATACGGTTGACAGAACTGCAAACCGCACAGTGTCTGTAACTGGCCACCAAACCTGCTGGGCCTCCCTGGGTGGATGCTGTGGAGGAGATGTGGGAGTGACATTGCAAAGTGCTGCTGTTCAGAGCCCTGGCCTTGCTGGAGGAGCACCTGGCTTCTCGGCCCCACTCTGACCCCCTGAAGCTCATGCAGAAGTGGACATTTATCCCAGCTCGGTTTCCTGGTGTTGGCCTGTCAAGACTTGCCTGTTTCCGGCCTCCAGCTTGGTCCATGCTCCTCAGGCTCTGAGTAGCTGACAGTTGGTGCTCACAATATCCACGTCATCTGTGTCGTTACCCAGGACAGGACAGGGCTCGTCTGCCAGCACATCCCCTGGTGTATGGTGCCACCTTGCCTTCGGCTCACGAAGCACATTTCTTCAACCTGGTCATCCCATCACCTCAAAGCTATTGCACTAAGCTGTGTTTCTAGATCCTGTCTCTCTGACTGTGCCAGATGTCTCTGCTGCACCAAGACAGTATCTGTTTGGGGCCTGCCAGTCTGCTGACACTCTCAAAAATGGCCAGTAGCAGCTCAAAAGGACTACTTTTGTATCAAGCCTGGCTTTGCTCTCTGATTGCTGTTGGTGGGCACAGGGCCCATCCATGTAACTGGTTGTCACTTCCCAGACTCTTCTGCACCCTGCTCCATCTCTGACTCCTGGTCACATCTGCCACCGACAGCCTCCCCACTCTTCACAGAGCCAGCCTCCAGGCTGTCCTGCTTGGCCTGCAAGTGCTCCCCTGCTGTTTCTACTGCTCTCTCCTGGGTCTCCCTATTGGTTCCAGTGCTTTGGGAGGCCAAGGTGGAGGATCACTTAAGGCCAGGAGTTTGAGACCAACCTGAGCAACAAAACAAGACCCTGTCTCTACAAAAAAAGTAAAAAATAAAAAAAAGTAGCCAGGCATGGTGGCACATGCCTGTAGTCCCCAGCTATTTGGGAGGCTTTGGTGGGAGGATACTTGAGCCCAGGAGTTTGAAGCTGCAGTGAGCTGTGTTTGCACCACTGCGCTGAACCTGTGACAGAGCAAGACCTCGTCTCAAAAAACAAAAGAAGAAAAAGAAAAAAGGAAGGTGGGAAGAACGGGTATGCTCTTGAAGGGCATACCTGCCTTGAGGGACACAGGTGAGGCAACCTTCAGGAAACAGGCCTATGCAGCCACTTCTATCAGAAATGTTCACTGACTTCTTGGGGCCTAGCAGCTGTCATCTCAGCCTCTGGGTGTGGAAAGCCTGCCCCGCACCAATCTGAGAGCATGTGCACAGGGTCCTCCCAGCCCACCCATGCCTCACTTCCCCAGAACTCTGACCCAGCACCGTGCGTGAGCTGGTTGTCATTATCCTCCTGAATTGTTAACTCTCTCATCTTTTGTGGCTCTGGTGACCTTTCCCCTTACTTCTCTGTTCCACCCCTGGATGCCTTGTGAGCAGGAACCCCTTGCTGCCTCCTCGCCTCAGTTCAGGCTTCAGGAAGCAGACAGGGAGGTAGGAACTCCAGGAGTGCAGGAGTCTCATTCTGTTGCCCAGGCTAGAGTGCAGTGGTGCCGTCTTAGCTCACTACAACCTCTGCTTCCCGGGTTCAAGCGATTCTCGTGCCTCAGCCTCCTGAGTAGCTGGGACCACAGGTGCCTGCCACCACGCCAGACTAATTTTTGTATTTTTAGTAGAAACAGGGTTTCGCCATGTTAGACTGGTCTCAAACTCCTGACCTCAGGTGATCCACCTGCCCTGGCCTCCCAAAGTGCTGGGATTACAGACCTGAGCCACTGTGCCCGGCCCAAGAATGCTTTTTGAATCTATCAGGGTGATAGGTCAATGTCATTTTGTTTTTCTTTTTACGTTAAGACAGATGTGTGCACCTCTTAGCATTAAACCTCCTTTCTGTGATGTCTTTAAGAATCACAGTCGTATTGCTGCAGCCCCGTGTGTACATTCCTTCAGTTTCCTGAGGTTAGCTGGTTGCTGTTTGGAGTGGTCGGAATGCTTTCTAGCATGGGCTGGACTGGGCCTATTCAATTCACTCAGAGGCAGGGCCACAGAGCCCTGACATGCTTGCTTCTTTTTTTTTTTCTTTTTTTTCTTTTTCTTTTTTTTTTTTTTTGAGACAGAGACTCGCACTGTCTCCTAGGCTGGAGTGCAGTGGTGCGATCTCCGCTCACTGCAAGCCCTGCCTCCCGGGTTCACGCCATTCTCCTGCCTCAGCCTCCCAAGTAGGTGGGACTATAGGCGCCCGCCACCATGCCCAGCTAATTTTTTGTATTTTTAGTAGAGATGGGGTTTCACCATGTTAGCCAGGATGGTCGCAATCTCCTGACCTTGTGATCCACCCGCCTTGGCCTCCCAAAGTGCCGGGATTACAGGCATGAGCCACCGCACCCAACCTGTTTCTTTTTTTCTTTTTTTTTTCTTTTTTGCTCTGTCACCCAGGCTGGAGTGCAATGGCGCGATCTTGTCTCACTGCAACCTCCACCTCCTGGGTTCAAGCAATTCTCCTGCCTCAGCCTCCTTCGTAGCTGGGTTTACAGGCATGCACCACCACACCCGGCTAATTTTATATTTTTAATAGAGATGGGTTTTCGCCATGTTGGTCAGGCTGGTCTTGAACTCTTGACCTCAGACAATCCACCTGCCTTGGCCTCCCAAAGTGTTGGGATTACAGTCGTGAGGCACTGCACCTGGCCACTTGTTTCTTTATCAGCAAACCCAGGGTGGGAGGCCAGGCAAGGAAGAGACCCATCCCACTGGGAAGAAGGCAGGCCATGAGCAGACCAGAGCCGCCCGCCCCTGGTAGCCACAGTCCAGGCCTTTCTAACAGATGCACACTTGTTTTTGTCTTTCCGTGTGTGAGTGTGGGAGGTGGGGGGTGGGGTGGGGCAGCATGTGCTGCATTCAAGGGGGGTCCAGCTTAACTGATGTACGTTACTTTTTATCCCCGTGGAGCAGCAGTGTGATGAAAAACCCTTCATAGGATTCTATCTCTTAGTACAAAATTGTTGGTAAATCGGTTTTTAAAGATATTTTTCACATTTATGTGGTCTTTCTCCTCTTGTCGCTAGCTAGAAGTTAAGCTAGAAGCTTGTCTCTTTGATCCCACATATAGGACCTGCATTGTCCCACATGGGGACAGACCCTTGCCTTGGGAGGAACTGAGAGATGACTTCATGTGTCCCCTTCATCTTATAGGAGGAATCAAATCTGGAACCAGGGTGCTACGATCTGGCAGAGGTTGTGGGGAACTCAGGCCACTCAGAGAGCAGGAAATAGAGGCCACCTGGCCACCCAGTAGTCCTTGATCCTGAACTGGTTGTGAGCCATCCCTAGGGGCTGGCCCCCCGCCCCCTCATGCCAGGGCTCTCTCTTTGCTTCATGGTGACCACCTTTCCTGTCCCTTTTTTCTGATCACCCTGCTCGCTCTCTCCCTCACTCAGTGGCCTGTCATTGCTCTCTATTGAGTGCCCCTTCCTATATTCCTCTCCTGGACCTCAGCCAGGCTGGTGTGCTGGGTCTGATAGCACTTTGTCACCAGGGGCAGCTGCTTGTGCAGGGCCTGTTGGCCAGGGCCCCACAGTGGTGAACTCACTGGTGTGTGCAAACGTCTCTTCTCCTTTTGTGTTTCAGTGAGGATGCCATGAGGAAAGCTGGCGTGGCACACAATAAATCCAGCAAGGATATGGAGAGCCATGTGTTCCTGAAGGCCAAGACCCGGGTAAGGCCCCAGTGAGTGGAGCCCCTCTGACAGAGAGCCTTGGAGAGGAGAGTGTCACAGACTCTGGAACCTCTCTGTTGGGTGTCCTAGGGTGTAGGGGTGGGGTGGTTACTCATTGATTGATCACAGGCACAGTTGGCTTTGCCTGCAGCAGTCTGGGTCCTCCTGTGTGTCCATGGTACAAGGAGGGCATTTGGGATGCAGGCCCAGCCTGTAGCCCCAGACCTCACTGCTGGCACCTTCCATCTGTGGTCAGCCCCCGTAAATCCTACTGGAAGCTCGCTCAGGCCCCTAGCTGCTCCTGTGGAAGGGATCAGTGCCATGATCAAGAACCTGGTTTGTCCTCAGCCCCTCCTAGGGGTTGTTACCTAAGCCCTACAGGGCCCTGAGGCATGCACCCAGAATCATTCCTGTCCCTTTTTGCTAAGTGAAGAAGGTGATGCTTATCTTGAACTCGTCACAGGTGGAGTGGAGAAGGATTTCCACTACATGTGGGCTCTCTCCCTGTGTGGGGCACCACATTAAGGGCTTTATGTGACCACCTCCTTTCATCTGTCCCTGGGACAGAACCATTTTACTAGACATGAACAAGACACATATGTACTTGTGTGCATGTGTGTGTGCAAGGCAGAGCTGCAAGAGCACAGGGACTGAGGTGGGGTAGAGTGGGCTCTGTACTAGGGATCTGTTTGATAAGCCTTTTCTTTTTCTTTAGAGCTTTATACGATTCACGCTTTAAAGTTTACATTTCAGTGGTCTTTAGGATATTCACAGAGTTGTGCGGCCATCACCAAAATCTAATTTTGGAACATTCATTAATAAATAAAAACAGGTGCAGCTTCACTGTGTTGGTCAGGATGGTTTCAAACTGCTGGCCGTATGCCATCCTCTTGCCTAGGCTTCCCAAAGTGCCGGGGTCACAGGTGCGAGCCACCAAGCCTGGCCTAATTTTAGAATTTTTTTTGGTTTTTGAGACAGGGTCTCACTCTGTACCAGGCTGGAGTGTAGTAGCGTGATCTCAGCCCACTGCAGCCTCAACATCCTGGGCTTAAGTGATCCTCCTTTTTTAGTCTTCTGAGTATCTGGGACTACAGGCAGGCGTGTGCCACCACACCCGGCTAAGTTTTTTATTTTTTTGTGGAGACAGGGTCCCACTATGTTGACCAGGCTGGTCTTGAACTCCTGATCTCAAGCTATCCTCCTACCTTGGCCTCCCTAAGTGCTGGGATTACAAGTGTGAGCCACCATGCTCAGCCTTCAACATTTTTTTTTTTTTTTTTTTTTTTTTTTGAGACGGAGTCTGGCTCTGTCTCCCAGGCTGGAGTGCAGTGGCCGGATCTCAGCTCACTGCAAGCTCCGCCTCCCGGGTTTACGCCATTCTCCTGCCTCAGCCTCCGGAGTAGCTGGGACTACAGGCGCCCGCCACCTCGCCCGGCTAGGTTTTTGTATTTTTAGTAGAGACGGGGTTTCACCGTGTTAGCCAGGATGGTCTCAATCTCCTGACCTCGTGATCCGCCCGTCTCAGCCTCCCAAAGTGCTGGGATTACAGGCTTGAGCCACCGCGCCCGGCGGCCTTCAACATTTTTTAAAGAAACTTTACACCTGATAGCAGTCACACTCCCTTTTCCTTCAACCCTCAGCTACCACTTATACTTTCTACTGCTGTAGATTTGCCTATTCTGAATTTTCCATATACAATATACAATTGTACAATATATATATTTTTTGGTTTTTGTTTTTTTGAGACAGAGCTTTCCTCTTGTTGCCCAGGTTGGAGTGCAGTGGCACAATCTCAGCTCACTGCAACCTCCGCCTACCAGGTTCAAGTGATTCCTCCGCCTCAGCCTCCCAAGTAGCTGGTATTACAGGCGCCCACCACCACGCCCGACTAATTTTTTGTATTTTTAGTAGAGACTGGGTTTCATCATGTTGGCCAGGCTGGTCAAACTCCTGACCTCGGGTGATCGTCCCGCCTCAGCCTCCCAAAGTGCAGGGATTACAGGCGTGAGCCATCGCACCCGTCCTTGTACGATATATGTTTTCATTTTGCACATGGCTTATTTTACTTAGCATAATATTTTCAAGGTTCAAGGTCCATGAACCATGTTTCATATATACTTTATTCCTCTTTTTTTTTTCTTTTCTTTTTTTTTTTTTTTGGAGACAGAGTCTCACTCTGTCCCCCAGGCTGGAGTGCAGTGGTGCAATCTCGGCTCACTGCAAGCTCCGCTTCCCGGGTTCAAGCGATTCTCGTGCCTCAGCCTTCTGAGTAGCTGGGACTACAGGGGCCCACCACCACGCCCGGCTAATTTTTTGTATTTTTAGTAGAGACAGGGTTTCACCGTGTTAGCCAGGATGGTCTCGATCTCCTGACCTCATAATCTGCCTGCCTCGGCCTCCCAAAGTGCTGGGATTACAGGAGTGAGCCACCGCGCCTGGCCTCCTCTTTTTTTTTTTTTTTTTTAGGTGGAATCTCGCTCTGTCACCCAGGCTGGAGGGCAGTGGCACAATCTTGGCTCACTGCAACCTTCACCCACTGGGTTCAAGCAGTTCTTCTGCCTCAGCCTCCTTAGTAGCTGGGATTACAGGTGTGTGCTACCATGCTTGGCTAGTTTTTGTGTTTTTAGTAGAGATGGGGTTTTGCCATGTCTAGGGCTATGTTGACCAGGCTGGTCTCGAACTCCTGACCTCAGGTGATCCACCTGCCTTGATCTCCGAAAGTGCTGGGATTACAGGCGTGAGCCACCGCACCGTGCCTGGTCAACTTTGTTCCTTTTTATTGTCAAATATTCCATTTCTGGATAGCCATATCACATATTTTATAGCCATTCATTAGTTGGTGGACATTTACATAGTTTGTACTTTTTGGTTATTGTGAATAAGCAGAACAATAGTTCATGTATAAATTTTTGTGTGGGCTGTGTTTTCATTTCTCTTGGGTATATACTAGGGGTAGAGTTGCTGGGTCATATCGTACCTCTGTATTTGACCTTTTGAGGAAGTGCCAGATTTCTCAAAGCAGCTGCACTATTTTAAATTCTCACCAGCAACTTAAATGAGGTTTCAATTTCTCCTCATCCTCTCCAGTACTCGTTGTTGTCTATTTTAATTGTAGCCATTGTAATGGGTGTGAAGTGGTGTCTCATTGTTTTGATTTGCATTTGCCTAGTGACTAATGATGCTGAGCATCTTTTTCATGTGCTTTTTGGCCATTTGTTTATTTTCTTTGGAGTAATGTCTATTCAGATCCTCTGTTCATTTTTAAATTGGGTTGTTAGTCTTTTTATTGTTGGGTTGTAATAGTTCTTTATGCATTTGGATATAAGTCTGTTATTAGATATATAATTTGCAAATATATAGGGGGATTTTAATTTTTTTTTTACTTTTTTTTTTTTTTTTTTGAGACAGTCTCGCTCTGTTGGCCAGGCTGGAGTGCCATCGCACGATCTTGGCTCACTGCAACCCGTCTCCTGGGCTGAAGCAATTCTCCTGTCTCAGCCTCCTGAATACCTGGGATTACAGGCGTGTGCCACCATGCCCGGCTAATTTATGTATTTTTAGTAGAGACAAGGTTTCACCGTGTTGGCCAGGCTGGTCTCAAACTCCTGACCTCAGGTAATCCACCCCCCTTGGCCTCCCAAAGTGTTGGGATTATAGGCTTGAGCCACAACGCCTGGCTGACTCTTTTTATTGTTTTTTTTTTTAATTAACAAATTTTAGCCGGGCACAGTGGCTCATGCCTGTAATTCCAGCACTTTGGGAGGCCTAGGTGGGCAGATCACCTTAGGTCAAGAGTTCAAGACCAGCCAGGCCAACATGGAGAAATCCCCGTCTCTACTAAAAATACAAAATTAGCCAGGCATGGTGGCACATGCCTGTAATCCCAACTACTCAGGAGCCTGAGGCAGGAGAATTGCTTGAACCCGGGAGGCGGAGGTTGGTGTGAGCCAAGATCGCGCCAGTGCACTCCAGCCTAGGCAACAAGAGTGAAACTCCATCTTTAAAAAAAATTGACAATTTGTAATTGTTTTTGTTAGTTTGTATATTCTTTTTCTTTTTTCTCTTTTTTCTTTTCTTTTCTTTTCTTTTTTTTTTTTTTTTTTTGAGATGGAGTCTCACTCTGTCACCCAGGCTGGAGTGCAGTGGCACAATCTCAGCTCACTGCAACCTCCGCCTCCCGGGTTTGAGCTATTCTCCTGCCTCAGCCTCTCGAGTAGCTGGGATTACAGGCACACACTGCCACGCCCAGCTAATTTCTGCATTTTTAGTAGAGAGGGGGTTTCACCATCTTGGCCAGGATGGTCTCGAACTCGTGACCTCAGGTGATCCACCCCTCTCGGCCTCCCAAAGTGCTGGGATTACAGGTGTGAGCCACCACACCCGGCCTCACTTGTGACTTTTCATGTGACTGCTTTCCATCCGCAGCCCAGCCATGCTGGCAGGGCAATAAAGGCTTCACTCAGGCTGCACATCAGTTTTCCTTAGATGGTCTCCACGTGGTATCTTTAGTAGCATAGCTGGACTTCCTTTTAGCATGGCAGCTGGCTTGCAAGAGAAGGAAGAAGTGGAAGCTGCCAGTCCTCACAACTCCTAGAACATCACTTGGAAACAGTAAGTCGCAAGGCCAGTGCAGGTTCAGGGGAGGGTAAATTACCTCTACCTTTTGATGAGAACAGCAGCCTATAGGCAGGCCATTAATTATTTTGGGAGCACCGTGGAGACTAGCTACCACAGAGACATGCCCAGCACCTTAGGATTAATCCTTCCCTCCCAAAGGAGGCGTCCAGCAGAACAACTGCCCCTTCCTATGACAGCTCTCTCTGCCTTGGCCCCTGAATTAACTGTAGCCTGCACACTGTGCCATAATGATTTTAGTCCATTTCCTTTTATCAAGCCATTTCTAAATCCCTAACTCCAGGAAGAAGCTCTGATTAATTGGAAGACAAATATGTATAAGAACTGTTAGAAATTTCCTACATCGTTTTTACAGGGACAGACATCTTACTTGGATGTTGTCTGGTGGCCATCTTTTTACTTACTGCTGAAATTCTTCATGGAGGCAATGCCAGCTAGTATTGTGAGGACCGTCTCAGCAGGTGGACTGTGATAGGACTCTCCAGGTCAGATGGCAGCCCAGGCACACTTGTTACCTGCCCTTGCTGCCTGAGACCCTGTTGGAACAGCTGTGAAGGAATGTAAAAGGTGGGACCCCTGAGCAGGGTTATAGGATAGGGAGAAGTAGTTTCTCTGTGTTTCCAGACCCCAAGAGGGTCTGAGAGGTTGTGCTTCATGGAGGAGGAGGATTACTCTCCATTGCAGTCCTGGCAGGCTTCCAAGTCCAGAGGTGCCCATCCCAAAGAAAACCAGGCACTAATGGGCACCTCAGGCTATTTAGCGTATACCCTGGAGCAAGGAAAGCCTTGTGTGTACTTGTCTAAAGGAATTCACCAAATTGTCTGGAGTGAGCTCATACCTTCAGTGTGAGTGTCAGCACCCCAAATTAAAGCCCTCTTTATCCTGTCATTGCCTGGCTCCAGGTCTCACAGCCAGGCCCTCTTTGTGCACTCCACAGTGTTGTCTGCCTAGAAGGCCCTATTCTGCATGCTTCGTGCATGTGAACTCATTTGATCCTTACTCGGTTACAGTGCCACTCTTTCCTGTTTACAGGCAAGGAAACTAAGGCATGCAGATGCTAATTGTTTTGCTCAGGATGTCATTTGGCTGATGTCAGACCCCACACTTTCAGCCATATCTCTTACTGACTCCGTTCTGTCAAAACAAAAGACACCCAAACACCCACTCTAATTCCTTAACACTTTAATTTTTATGGGTGGGACTACTCTCTGTCTAAGGGAGACTGAGGGATACAAAAATAGCTATGCCTAGGGGTGGTAGACAATAGTGATAATGACATCTCCAAACATTCCAGCCAGCCTCCTGAAGGAAAGTTCAAGAAGATTTGGCACCCACTGAATGAGAAGACAATCAGGGTCCTGGCATCTCTGTGTCAGCACTACAGGGGCAGTGCGGACATATGTTTACTGGAACTGGATGTATTTCTGGACATTTGCTTACTTAGCCTGTTAAAAATTAAACTCCTATCACCTATTTTCCACTTAACATAGTACTGTGGAAAAGTAGTACATGTTGGCCGGGATGCAGTGGCTCATACCTGTAATTCCAGCACTTTGGGACACCGAGGCGGGTGGATCAGGAGGTCAGGAGATCGAGACCATCCTGGCCAATATGGTGAAATCCTATCTCTACTAAAAATACAAAAATTAGCCAGGCGTGGTGGTGGTGTGCCTGTCATCCCAGCTACTCAAGAGACTGAGGCAGGAGAAGTGCTTGAACCCAGGAGGTGGAGGTTAGAGTGAGCTGAGAGCACGCCACTCCACTCCAGCCTAGGCAACAGAGTGAGACTCCATCTCAAAAAAAAAAAAAAAAGAAAAGAAGAGTATTACATGTCTCTGGTTTGTAGTTTAGAAATGACTGGTACAGAACTGAACCCTGACTGAGGAGCTAAGGTGAAACTCAGGGACTAGGGAGGCTGAGGGAGCATCAGAACTGGGAAGCCACCTTGGAATTCATCGGAGAGGAGGGTCTAAGCTGAACAACAAAACAGCTAGAATCAAGGGGCAAAAAGATAGGCCCAACTGTGTTCCCCAGGAGAGCAAGAGAGGACAAAGATGCCAACATGCCTCTGATTAATGAAGATACTTTCCTACCTTCAGCTTTCTTTTTGTTTTGTTTTGTTTTGTTTGAGTCAAGGTGTTGCTCTGTTGCACAGGCTGGAGTACAGTGGTGTGATCATAGCTCACTGAAGCCTCAAACTTCTGGGTTCAAGTGTTCTACCCCCCCCCAGCCTCCCGAGTAGCTGGGAGGTATGCACCACTATGCCTGGCTAATTTTTTAAAAACTTTTTTTTTTCCCATAAAACATATGATTCAAAGATTGACTAATTATATTTAAAATGTTTTTTGTAGAGACGGGGGTCTCACTGTTTTGTCCAGGCTGGTCTTGAACTCCTGTCCTCAAGCAATCCTCCCTCCTCGGCCTCCCAGAGTGCTGGGATTATAGACGTGAACCACTGTGCCTGGCTGCTTCAGCCTTTCCGGGGGACCTCACAAGCCTAGGATCAGGCTTTTCACCAAATATGAATATGTCTTCTGCTATACCTATTCATCAAGGACGATTACTGGCCCCAGCATTTAGTGCTTCGTCTTAGAGCTGAGAAAAGCATGGTTTGTACATTAAAAGATGTGGCTGGGTGCAGTTTCAGGAGGCTGAGGTGGGCAGATCACTTGAGGTCAGGAGTTTGAGATCAGCCTGGCCAATGTGGTAAAACCCTGTCTCTATTAAAAATATAAAAATTACAAAAATTAGCCAGGTGTGGTGGCGCACACCTGTACTCCTAGCTATTTGGGAGGCAGAGGCTTGAACCCAGGAGACAGAGGTTGCAGCTAACTGAGATTGCACCACTGCATTCCAACCTAGGCGACAGAGTGAGATTCCATCTCAAAAAAGAAAAGAAAAAAAATCGAACAGTTGATGTATTAATTATCGATATGTGCTGGAAAGACGTGAGTTGTGCTGCATGCAGCTGGTTCAGAATGAGGGTCGAGTGTCATTTCTACCAGTAGGCAGTGCTCCTTTGCTCCACTCTATCTAAGTGTGTGACCATCAAGACTCCTGCACCATACTTAGTAAACCTACTTGTTCATAAATCCTATTTTAAATTATAATGATTTGGTTTTCAGTAGCCATATTATGCATGTATTAAGGCTCTGAGAGCTAAGTACTTTATGAACACCATCTAATTCTTGTGACATCTCCCCCAGTTTACCTGTGTGGGGCAAGTCAAAGGAATGATGAGGGGAGAACAAGCTTGTATGCCTCCTTTTTTATTTTTAAATTTAAGCTGGGTAAGGGGTCCACTGACATTTGTTCTATTATTCATTTTATGGTCATCAAAAACATTTTATATATAAATTCCCCACCCCCCCCCCCGAGATGGAGTCTCACTTTCTCGTCCTGGCTGGAGTGCAGTGGCACAATCTCGGCTCACTGCAACCTCCACCTCCTGAGTTCAAGTGATTCTCCTGCCTCAGCCTCCCGAGTAGCTGGGATTAGGCACCTGCCACTACGCCCGGCTAATTTTTTGTATTTTTAGTAGAGACGTGGTTTAACCATGTTGGCCAGGATGATCTTGAACTCCGGACCTCGTGATTCGCCCGCCTCAGCCCCTCAAAGTGCTGGGATTACAAGTGTGAGCCACTGCGCCCGGCCAAAAATAAAATCTTTAAATACATAAACCACAGTAGTTGCTAGGACAACTGGGTAACTACATACAAAATACTGAGGTTGAGCCCCAACTTCACACCCTATACAAAACTTAAAATAAAAAACACCAGCCAGGGATGGTGGCACGTGCCTGTAGTCCTGCCTAATCAACAGGCTGAGGCTGGAGGGTCAATTGAGCCCAGGAGTTTGAGATTACAGTAAGCTATGATTGTACCAACATGCTGCAGCCTGGGTGACAGAGTGAGACTCTGTCTCTAAAAAACTTTTAAAAAATTTAACCCCAAATGGGTCAAAAACCTAAATTTACAAGCTAAAACTGTAAATATCTTAGAAGAAAGCAGAGGCATACATCTTCATGACCTTGGATTAGGCAGTGGTTTCTTAGATATGCCAAAAAAGCACAAGCTACAAAAAACGTAGGTAAATTTGACTTCATCCGAATTAAAAACCTGTACATCATAGGACACTGTCGAAAGAGGGAAAAACAATCCATGGAATGGGAGAAAATATTTGCAAATCACATGTCAGGTAAGGGTTTAATATCCAGAATACATAAAGAACTCCTACAACTCAGCAACACCAAAAAAAAAAAAAAGCAACTACAAAATAGGCAAAGTACTTGAATAAACGTATCTCCAAAGAAGAGATACCACGCGAAAAGAGGCTCAACGTCACTAGTCATTAGGAGATTGCAAATAAAAGCCACAATGAGGTGCCACTTCATTTCCATTATAATGACTGTGATTTAAAACACAACAATAGTAAGTGTTGGCAAAGATGTAGAGAAAATGGAATTTTCTTTCTTTTTGAGACGAAGTCGTGCTCTGTCGCCCAGGCTAGAGTGCAGTGGCACAATCTTATCTCACTACAGCCTCTGCCTCCCGACTTCCAGTGATTTTCCTACCTCAGTCTCCTGAGTAGCTGGGACTATAGGCACACACCACCACACTCGGCTAATTTTTTTTTTTTTTTTTTTTTTGCAACAGAGTCTCGCTCTGTCACCAGAGTGGAGTGCAGTGGCGCAATCTCGGCTCACCGCAACCTCTGCCTCCCAGGTTCAAGCAATTCCCCTGCCTCAGCCTCCTGAGTAGCTGGGACTACAGGCACACGCCACTATGCCCAGCTAACTTTTGTTAGATGTAGAGATGGGGATTCACCATGTTGGCCAGAATGGTCTTGATCTCTTGACTTCATGATCCACCCGCGTAAGCCTCCAAAGTGCTGGGATTACAGGTGTGAGCTGCCGCGCCCAACCAAGGCCGGGCTAATTTTTGTATTTTTAGTAGAGACAGAGTCTCATCCTGTTGGCCATGCTGGTCTCGAACTCCTGACCTCAGGTGGTCTACCCATCTTGGCCTCCCCAAAGTCCTGGGACTACAGGGGTGAGCCACCGTCCCTGGCAGAGAAATTGGAATTCTCATACATTGCTGGAGAGAATGTGAAATAGTACAGCTGCTGTGAAAAACAGTATGACAGTTCCTCAAAAAACTGAATGTAGAGTTACCATACGACCCAGAAGTTTCACTCCTAGCTATATACCCAAGAGAAAAGAAAGCATGTCCACACAAAAACATATACACGGCTGGGCGCAGTGGCTCAAGCCTGTAATCCCAGCACTTTGGGAGGCCGAGACGGGCAGATCACGAGGTCAGGAGATCGAGACCATCCTGGCTAACATGGTGAAACCCCGTCTCTACTAAAAAATACAAAAAACTAGCTGGCGAGGTGGCAGGTGCCTGTAGTCCCAGCTACTCGGGAGGCTGAGGCAGGAGAATGGCGTAAACCCAGGAGGTGGAGCTTGCAGTGAGCTGAGATCCGGCCACTGCACTCCAGCCTGGGCGACAGAGCGAGACTCCGTCTCCAAAAAAAAAAAAAAAAAAAAAAAAAAACATATACACAAACGTTTATAACATCATAAATAGCTAAAAGTGGAAACAACCCAAATGTCTACCAGCTGATGAATGGATAAACAGAATGTAGAATAGCCATACAGTGGGTATCATGTGGCCATACAAAGGAATGAAGGGCTGATACATGCTACAACATGGATGAAGCTTAAAAACATTATGTGAATGAAATGAAGAGCCACAAAGGATGACATGCTGCGTTTTTATAAAATGCCCAGAGAATAGGCAGATCTATAGAAATAGTGTATTAGTTTCCCATGGCTGCCATAACAAGTTACCATAAAGTTGGAGGCTCCTATCTCTTCACTTCTGAGCCCATGGCTCTGCCCTCACTTTCTTAAAGGGTAGCACATGTTTGAGGCTGAGTAGTTTTATCAGCCTATTCCTGCTTCTAAAATTTTGGGAGTTCTTTGATTTTGTCTAGTCTGTAAACTTTCTACTCCAAGCTGGCAGTGTTTCTGCTGGTAGAACATTCTCAAAATCCTTGTGGAACTTCTGCATATATGATGGAATTCATAGTATTAGATGAGGTTTCTCCACAGATCTTTCCTAGATAATTTCATCTCTCTTTCCTCACTTCTGCGAGATGATTGAGGGGATTCATGAGTTCTGTGTTTAATCTCTTTGGCACTAGAAAAAAATTGCAAGATATGCCACACCCTTGGCATTCTCTACAGAACACACTTTCCTAACAGTGAATCTCCTAGTTTTAGCATTTTGGTTTTTTCCGATCTAAATAGCCTGAGAATTCCCCAAATCATTAAGTCTGGATTCCTTTCTGCCTAACAGTTCTTCCCTCGATTTCTCTCTCTCTCTTTTTCTTTTTTTTTTTTTTGTGTGTGTGTATTTTAAAAATTCTTTTTGTTTATTGTACCCTTAATTTATCTCTTTCGTGTTGCCTTTTTCTTTTTTTTTTTTGAGATGGAGTCTCACTCTGTTGCCCAGGCTGGAGTGCAGTAGCGCGATCTCTGCTCATTGCAACCTCTGCCTCCCGGGTTCAAGTGATTCTCATGCCTCAGCCTCCCAAGTAACTGAGATTACAAGTGCCCACCACCATGCCTGGCTAGTTTTTGTATTTTTAGTAAAGACAGGATTTCACCATGTTGGCCAGGCTAGTCTTAAACTCCTGACCTCAGGTGATCTGCCTGCCTCAGCCTCCCAAAGTGCTGGGATTATAGGCATAAGTCACTGCGCCCGGCCCAAGCTGAGTCTTGAATGCTTTGATTGGAAGTCTGCTCAGCTAAATGCGCAAGCTTATTGCTTATGATTCTGCCTTCCACACAGCTACAGGACACAATCCAGCTAAACTTTTTGCCTTTATATTACAAAGATCACCTTTGCTCTGGTTTCCAGTAACATGTTCCTTGTTTCCTTTGTGCCCTTAGAATCACCTTTAATGTTCATGCTTCTACTAACGTTTTGTTTTTGATAGTGTATGTATTCTTGAAGATAACACAGACTTTCTGTATCAAGTTCCTCATTTCCTTTAAGGCACAGTCTGGATGACAGAGTCTTTAACATCCACATATCTACCCCACAGCCTGTTCAAGGAAACCTAGGCCTTTTCTGTCATGCTTCTCTTAATTCTACTAGCCCCCCTTCATTATTGAGTTACAAAGCCACTGCTACATTTTTAGGCACCCCACTCCTGGTAACAAAATTTATGTTTCCTGTGGCTGCTATAACAAGTTACTACAAACTTGGTGGCTTAAAAGAATAGAAATTTAGGCCGGGTACGGTGGCTCACACCTGTAATCCCAGCACTTTGGGAGGCCAAGGTGGGCAGATCACGAGGTCAGGAGATCGTGCCCATCCTGGCTAACACGGTGAAACCCCATCTCTACTAAAAATACAAAACAACTAGCTGGGGGTGGTGGCAGGCGCCTGGAGTCCCAGCTACTTGGGAGGCTGAGGCAGGAGAATGGCTGAACCCGGGAGGTAGAGTTTGCAGTGAGCTGAGATTGCGCCACTGCACTCCAGCCTGGGTAACAGAGTGAGACTCCGTCTGAAAAAAAAAAAAAAAAAAAAACAGAAATTTAATCTCACAGTTTTCAAGGCCAGAAGTTCAAAGTCAGTTACCATGGGTAAAAATCACAGTGGCAGCAGGGAGGCAATAGGAGAGGAACCCGTTTCTTGCATCTTTTAGCTTTTGGTCACTGCTGGTACTCCTTGGCTTGTGGCTGTATCACTCCAGTCTTCAAGTCCAGCATCACAAGGTAAATAAATTCTCTCTGTATTCCATCTTCACATCGCCTTCTCTGTGTGTGTGAACTTTCCTTCTGCCTCCCTCGTAGGAGGATACATGCAATTGCACTTAGGGCCCATCTGCATAATCCAGGATAGCCCTCCATCTCCAGATCTTTAACTTAATCTCATCTGCAAAGACCCTTTTCTCAAATAAGGCAGATTTACAGGTTCCAGGGAATAGGACCTGATTTGAAGACTGTTATTTAGCCTGCCACAGATAGAAACTTGATTAGTGATTGCCAAGCGTGCTGTAGGAGAAATGGAGTTTTCATTTGGAGTGATGAAAATGTTGTAAAATTAGGCTGGGCACGATGGCCCACACCTGTAATCCCAAACTTTGGAGACCGAGGCCGGCGGATCACTTGAGGCCAGGAGTTTGAAACCAGCCTGGACAACATGGTGAAATCCTGCCTCTGCTAAAAATGCAAAAATCAGTTGGGGATGATAGCGCATACTTGTAGTCCTAGCTACTAGGGAGGGTGAGGCAGGAGAATCACTTGAACCCAGGAAGTGGAGGTTGCAATGAGCTAAGATGGCGCCACTGCACTCCAGCCTCGGTGACAGAGTGAGACTCTGCCTCAAAAAAAAAAAAAAGAAAATGCTCTAAAATTGATTTTGGTAATACTGCAGAACTCTGAATGTAGTACCAAAAACCATTGAATGGCATGTTTTAAATGGGTGTATTGTATCTCAACCAGCCTATTACATATATTTTTAATGGAATGAGTGAAAATGATGGATAACAGGTCTGTTTTTCCTTCGTGGCCAGGTCAGGGCTGTGTGATTTCCTTGGGTAGGGGGCGCTGCTGGGGCTGCCTCATCCCTGCTTGGTTTCTGATGGCATGTCCTGTGGGCTGGGGCCAAGGTCCCACGGGGCTACGGATACTATCATGGAAGCACTCTTTCAGGAATTTGATGGTATTTTAAAATCTATTAGGAAAACTCTGAGACATGAAAGCACAGAGGTGTCATATTCCTCTAACCCGGAGTCAGCAGTTGCTGTGGTTTGGTGACTTTTCCCTTGGCTGTCTCTGTGTCTCTCCTGAAGTGTCGAGGGCACATCCCCCCTCAGGGTTGTATCTCTGCTGAGCGTCTCCACACCGGCTTGTGCTAGGGCCCCACCTGACAATCACATGGAGTCACTATTGTCATCAATGGGAAGGCCTCTTTCAAGTTCCAACGCTTTTTTTGTAATAGTTGGCTTCTTTGAATCAGGATCCAAACGAGGATCTTTTTTCCCTTCGGGCCCCTCCCAGCCTGGTGAAGGAGCAGCCCAGCTGTCCTGCAGCCCTCCCCATGGGCTCTGATGTCTCCTAAGCTCCTGATTCATCCTGCCTGCCCCCTCCTTCTTATGAACTGGGTGCTAAATCGAAGAGCAGAGAGGATGCCGTGGTCTTTTAGCAAAAATATTTCCGAAGTATTGCCTTAATTTGTATTTCTGGGCATCTTGATATTCCCATAAGACCACAGTTTGGAGGTTTGGAGAGCAACAACAGCCTGACCCTTGTAAAGTTCCTATTATCTTTCCGATGATTTCATCATTTAATTAGGGATTGTAGACTAGTTCTGGCTTTTCTCCCACATTCATTACACAGAGTTTTTTTTTGTCAAGAAAGGTTTTCTTTTGTCAGCCAGGGCTAGATGATTGTTTGAAACCCTGTGTGTTCAGGACCTCCAGGAATGCTGTTTTTCTGATCTTTCCAGTCTAAGGCGTACCCCCAAGGGCCACAGATGGGTTCTCTTTGAGTGACATTTTGAGCTCAGAGCTGTGTATCTGGAGTGTTCTGGTCCATTGCTGTCATTCATTTTGATGCTTAGATGGTCCCATCCTCATCTAGCAGGAGCTCCTGTGTCTCTTGAGGCCCTCACACAACCTGTTTAGTTTTTCTTAGTCTGCTGGCATTTAGACCCAGACTTCTGCCGGTAAAGTGGCATTTTGAGCATGCTATGTGGGCGCTGCTCTGTTCATTGCTTTGGGCCTTTTAGTGAACAGAACTAAGAAAAAACATGTTTTTGAAATAACAGCAACAACAAAACCCCATAATTTTACACTAATATTTCTAATTCAAATTTAACCTTACATATAGGGTTTTTACTTCTTTCATTTTAAACGTGTCTTTTCTGTTACTATGAATATCTTGGTTTCTAATATTATTAGCATACTTGCTTGCTTTACTTTGAAATCGTTTCAGAATAAACAGTTTATATTACCCCTGATAACGAAAGCTAGACTAAAATTTTAAGATTACCTTGAAGTTCTAATTGCCCTTAAAATGTATCCCTTTTATTGAGAACGTTTTGCTTTTTGTTTCTTTTTTTTTTTTTTTGAGGCGGAGTCTCGCTCTGTCGCCCGGACTGGAGTGCAGTGGCCAGATCTCAGCTCACTGCAAGCTCCGCCTCCCGGGTTCCCGCCATTCTCCCGCCTCAGCCTTCCGAGTAGCTGGGACTACAGGCACCCGCCACCTCGCCCGGCTAGTTTTTGTATTTTTAGTAGAAACGGGGTTTCACCGTGTTAGCCAGGATGGTCTCGATCTCCTGACCTCGTGATCCACCCGTCTCGGCCTCCCAAAGTGCTGGGATTACAGGCTTGAGCCACCGCGCCCGGCCTGTTTCATTTTTTTAAAAAGCCTCTCAAAAGATTTCTTTTCCCTATATGACTCTGCCACCAACTTAATATTCAACTCATTTGTTTTACTTTATTTGAAATGTTTAGGAATTGTACCTTTTTCTTTTGATTTGCTATACTTTTCATTTTAGAAAAATATTTCAGGTTGGCTACAGTGACTCACACCTGTAATCCCAGCACTTTTGGAGGTTGAGGACTGAGCAAAAGACAAGCCTGGCTAACGTGGCGAAACCGTGTCTCTACAAAAAATACAAAAAATTGGCCAGTCGCAGTGACTCACGCCTGTAATCCCAGCACTTTGGGAGGCCAAGGCGGGCGGATCAGAAGGTCAGGAGATCGAGACCATCCTGGCTAACTCAGTGAAACCCCGTCTCTACTAAAAAATACAAAAAATTAGCTGGGCGTGGTGGCGGGCGCCTGTAGTCCCAGCTGCTTGGGAGGCTGAGGCAGGAGAATAACTTGCACCCGGGAGGCGGAGCTTGCAGTGAGCCGAGATCGTGCCACTGCACTCCAGCTTGGGCCACAGAGTGAGACTCTGTCTCAAAAAAAAAAAAATTAGCTGGGCATGGTGGTGCTTGCATGTAGTCCCAGCTGCTCAGGAGACTGAGGTGGGGAGGCTCACTTGAGCCCATGAGGTTGAAACGGCAGTGAGCTGTGATCGCACCATTGCACTGCACTCCAGCCTGGGCGACAGAGTGAGACCCCGTCTCATATATATATATATTTTAGAGAAATAAAATTTACTGAGTTGCCCCTGAACTCCTGGCGCAAGCAATCCTCCTACTTTACTTTATCCTTCCAAGTAGCTGGGATTACAGGATTGTGCCATTGTGCCTGGCTTTGATTTGCTTTTTTTGTTTGAGACAGAGTTTTCGCTCTTGTTGCCCAGGCTGGAGTGCAGTGGTGTGATCTTGGCTCCCTGCAACCTCTGCCTCTTGGGTTCAAGCAATTCTCCTGCCTCAGCCTCCCAAGTAGCTGGGATTACAGGTATACGCCACCATGCCTGGCTAATTTTTTTTTTGTATTTTTAGTAGAGATGGAGTTTCACCTTGTTGGCCAGGCTGGTCTTGAACTCCTGTCCTCAGGTGATCCTCCTATCTTGGCCTCCAAAAGTACTGGGATTACAGGTGTGAGCCACCATGCCTGACCTGATTTGGCTTTATTTTCTCAATAGTAAAAGATTTATGTGCTTCTGAAGTGAAAACCCATAACACCGTAGGTTTAGAGAGGGCACATTTCCAGCCCAGTTCCTGATACTTGCTGGTTTGTCAGTTTTCTATTTTGGTGTGTCTTTCCATTGTTTCTTATGGCAGATTTAAGCAAATATGTGTGTTTGGGTTCCCCAGGTCTTATATAAAAGGTGTATGTCATGCAGTGTATGTGGCATGGAGCGTGTGTTTCTCTCCTTTCTTCTTCCTTGTGTTCACTCCACAATGTGTTGTAAGGCACTTGTGCAAGATTTCCGCATGTCAAGCAAATGTGGAAATTCTATGAAGCTTTTAACTTTTTGAGTTGGGGTCTCACTCTTGTTGCCCAAGCTGGAGTGCAGTGGAGTGTTCACAGCTCATTGCAGCATTGATCTCTCAGGCTAATGCCTCAGCCTCCCACTCTGGGACCACTGACGTGTGCCACCACACCAGGGTAATGTTTGTTTGTTTGCTTGTTTGTTTGTTTTGTAGAGATGGTGTCTTACTACGTTGCCCAGGCTGGTCTTAAACTCCTGGCCTCGAGGGACCCTCCTGCCTTGACTTTCCAAAATGTTGGAATAATAGATGTGAGCCTCCACGATTGGCCTCTATGGAGCTTTTTAACGTTTCTATTTTCTTATCTGTAAACTGGATGTGTTAGTAGTACCTGCCTCTGGGTGGTTGGGAGAAATCAAGGCGATAATGCATGTGAATTGTTAACTCCTGTGCCTGGCACCATAAAGTGCCAAGTGCTAGCTGTTACTGTCATGATGTTCATTGTTTATGGTTTGTAATACTCAGCCTCAGGTGCAACTGGACACTTATATTTTGATAGCCAGCAGGGGAGCTGGAGCAGACCGAGTGAAGATAAGGGAGGTTCCTGACTCTTTAGCCCTTTTTTCTGCAGCAGCTCTAGGGGAGTTGGTGTGCTTTGGAGCAGAAAGGGGCGTAATAATCTGTCCATCTGGATGGGGTTGGGGGTGGATGGTGAGGAGCCAAGAGTGAAAGAACCCAACTAGGGGGATCAGAGGCGCAGTTTCAGATCCAGGCCTTTCTCTCCTGGAAAGGAGCTGTTGTGGCTGACCCATTGTGTTCGCCCCTGGATGTTCCTAGATAAACCCGTGTTTGGGGGAATGTGGGAAATATCATCGCCCACAAGAAAGCTCCTTGGCTGGCAGTGTGACAGATTCCTGTGCTTGTTTCTCACATCAGGCATCCCCTCCCTCCTCACTCTCCACTAAGCCTCCTCTTGCTGGTCTAGTAGTGGAACTGGAGCATATTGTGGTGGCTGCCCCCTGCTGTGGGTCAGGAGTGGTGCTGGGCTCTGCAGAGTGACGACGCCTGCCCACTGCATTCCAGGTGCTGGGCTGGCAGTAAGTCTTGCTCAGCCTTGGTTTTATGCAGAAGGGCTTTGGGGACATGGTCCTGAGCCTTGTTTAAGTGTCTTATGTCTAAGTAGAAGTATCATGTTGCTTTTGAAACTTACTTCCCCTTGTTTTACCATTTATGGATTTGGAGAAAACAAATTCATTTAAAGTATTGCAGACCTAAGAAATAGTCCAGGGCCTTAGGAGCTGTGAGATGTCGACCTGGCTGGCCCTCAGGCCCTTCTCCCCTCATACTTGGCCACCTCTCTTCTGTTCCTGAGTGTCCTCAGGTTCCCATACCTCCATTGCCCCCATTCTCATACCACTGTCCTTCAGGGACTGGCTGCCTGTGGGCCCCATTCACATGCACATCAGCTTTCCTGTCAGGAATAATGGGGACAGCTGGAACCTCCTTGGTGCCCCCTTGTTCTGGCCGGGCCTCACTGCTTATCCCAGCTTCTCCTCTCTCCTGGGCCTTTCCTCTTCATGTTGTCCTGTGCTAATTTCCCCGAGCTGAAAAAAAGAAGTAGGGTAGAGTTTGGAAATAGATGTGGGATGATAAAGATTTTGGAAGTGTCTTTATATTTTTACCCTCACCTGAGACCACTTTTCATCATCCTTCCCTCTGCCCTGCCATCTTATGAGTGTAGTGGATGAACTCTAGTGTCACAGTGACTCAGGAGGAAGGTTGGGGGAACAGGGCAGGGAGCCGGGGCTTTGCCCCTTCCAGGCTTCCCTGCCAGAAGGATGGGCACTTTAGCAGAGGGCAAGGATGTTTCTCTGAAATCAGACTTTACCTCAGACATCCCTATATTGACCACAAGACCAACTCACAGCAGTGATTTCCCTGAAACACCTGCGAGTGAGTGTCCTTGGGGCCAAAGAGGACAATGGGTGGGAGGCAGGCCCTGCCAGGCAATCCCAGAAACACAGCAGCCTGCACATAGCGGGCCTTGGCAGCCAGCGGCCTTCACCTCACCTGAGAGTGGGCTTCACCCTCTCCCTTGCCCTTGCATAAATGCAGATGAACACAGATTCTCCTGGAAAACACAGCTAGGGGAGTGCCGTCCAGATTTGCAGGAGGTACTGCGTCATCAGTGAAAAGGCAGCAACAGGCTGGGCCAAGAAACAGAAGCCCTTCCGTACACCTAGTGCAAAGACACAGCGGCCCACCCACGGCTGCCTCTGACAGGCCTTGTGCCCTCAGGCCAGTGCCTCATCCCCCCAACCTGCCTGTCCCCTTTGTGACAAAAAGACGGCACTCACGATGGCTCACAGCTCTCTCAGCTGAGTGCCTTTGCATCAGGGGAGAGGAGTGGCCGTTGGAGGCTCTCTGTCCCCTTCTTGTTTCTTTGTGCCTGTTATTGGCCCGCCTAGCTAAGCACTGACGGCTCCCTTCCGAGAGGCGGATTCCAGAAGAAGCCGAGCATCTGAGTCTGCCTTGCAGAATGGGCTTCGGGCTTCAGCTCGGCGCCAGCAGGCGAGGGGGCGGGAAAGGGAAGTCCGATGACTGCACTTCTTCATTTGGGATTAAACTGCTTCCTGTTTTTACTTTTAGGACGAATACCTTTCTCTCGTGGCCAGGCTCATTATCCATTTTCGAGACATTCGTAAGTAAGATTTCACATTTCTGGGTTGTTGAGATCTCTGTGAGAGGCCAGCCCTGACGCTGCCTCAGCAGAGCTTTCTGGGCAGGCCGTGGTGCCTGAGTCAGAAGGTCTGTGTCACCTCACTTCCTTTTGGGAAGTTCTTCACTGGCTTGCATTTGATTCCAGATCCCCCATCCTCCCAGAGCCTTGGCCTCAAAAATGCTGATTCTAGCATCATGGAAATGCTGTCCTCAAAGTGGTCTAAACGAGGTTGCTGTTTCACTGCTCACTTAATCTCCCTTTTCCTAGGGCTGTTGTTTTTACTTCTGGGAAGTTCTGTTTACCCTGGAACAGAAACTCTCTTCCCTAAAAGTTGATTTTATTGACCCATGGAGGCCAGAGACACTTAGGCATATGTTCCCTCCAGACTGGAAGCTTCTGAGGAGGAGCTCCTGAGTCTGCACCCTGGCTCCCTGCTGTGTTGAGGATCCCCGTGTTTACCTCACGTTGTGCCTCCTCTGATTCAGAGTGCCCAGTGTGGTTCTGTCAACCAGGCAGTGGCCCCAGCTCTGCAGAAGTGAGTTGTCATTGCATCCTAGGGCCAGGGTCTTGGTGCTTGTGTGTGTTACTTGGAAGTATGTGGACACCAAGTGTTCCTGGATGGCCACAGCCTGTGAAGGAAACTGGGGCCAGCAGCTGCTCTGTATTTTCAGCCAACGATGGCTCCTGCCCACTGCCGCTGCGTAACCACCAGAGGCAGGCTTTTCTTGACACAGGCCTGTCCTTGGAGCACGTGTTTGGCGAGTCCTATTGCTACTCCCCTGTGGGTTAGGGACAGGCAGCTGTACCTTCAGTGTCTGTTGTTAGGGCAAAGGGAGACGCTGAGTACCCCAGAGCCTGGTAGGTTTTGCTTCTTTCCATACTAACTTCTCACCAGAATGGCCAGCAAGGTGAACTTCACTTTCTCTGTGGTGTTGGGAAGGCGCCGGGATGTGTAAGAGGAGAAGGAGCAGCCCAGATGATCTGGCCCAGATGCGCTGGCAGACTCCCCATGTTCTGCTTTCAGGAACAGTGGCCGGGCTGGTGCACACAATCCTGTGGGGCTCATGGGGTCATGGGGAGCAGCCAAGCAGGAGGCTCAGGGCCCCATGGCTGCTACAGAAGTTCTCCACTGGGCACTGGGGTCAGCTGGACTGGCTTCCAGCTGGCCGTGGACAGCCTCCGTTTCCTCATCTAGGTAACAGAGACACTGCCTCACCAGAGCAGACTGCAAAGGGAGGCAGTGTCAAGTCTCAGCACCACTCCAGCCCTGCCGTGGGTTCCTGCAGTGTTCTTGTTACTTGTTTTCTCAGGGCTGAGCTGAGACTCTGGACCTGGAAAAAAGGAAAGCCAGAGTAGGCCCAGAGTCCCCAACCCCAGAGTGCTTCAGCCTTGGGGGCAGCTCCCTAAGGCCCCAAGTTGACCCTGGAGCTACTCTGCACCCTCTGCTCCCAGGTCCCTTGTGGGGTCAGCGCTGCCAAGAGTGGAAACACTTCCCCTGGTAGCGGGGAGTACTGGGAGCTCCGTGGGGATTGAGGCTTGGGCAAATACCTAGAGAACTGACCTACCCATGGAAATATGTGGTTATATAAAAATTTGTTTACTTTGGTTTTTTTTTGTTTGTGTTTTCATATAGATAACAAGAAATCTCAAGCTTCCGTCAGTGGTAAGAGTTTTCCCTTTTGAGTTAAAGTTTCTCCCAACTTTGGATTTGAGGTGACAAGAATGACATAGTGCATGCCTCATGTGCCTGGGTTAACCTGTCACTAGAGGAGAATGCTTGCAGAGAGAGCTGTGGAGGGAGGAGGCTGACCAGCTGTGCCCCGACCTCTCCAGCCTTCGTCTTCCTGCAGACTGTGAAGTCACATGATCCTCCCCATCCCGTTTCATACAAATGCTGCCTTTGCCCAGCAAAAAGATAAACACTCACAAAGCTATTAAGACATTATCCAAAAGTGTTGAGCTCTCTGATAATTATTATGCTGTTTTCAGTGTAATATGTAGTAGCATTTCTGAGAAAATGCTGTGAATTCACTTTTTTAAGTTACAAAGTTTCTTTGTAAATTTAGAAATCTGCCTGGGTGCTGTGGCTCATGCCTGTAATCCCAACACTTTGGGAGGCTGAGGTAGGCAGATCATTTGAGGTCAGGAGTTTGAGACCAGCCTGGCCAACATGGTAAAACTCCGTCTCTACTAAAAATACAAAAATTAGCCGGGTGTGGTGGCACACATTGTAGTCCCAACTACTCGGGAGGCTGAGGCATGAGAATCGCTTGAACCTGGGAGGCGGAGGTTGTAGTGAGCTGAGATTGCACCACTGTGCTCCAACCTGGGTGACAGAGTGAGACTCCATCCCCCCCCCCAAAAAAAAAAAGTTTAGAAATCCATATTTTTAAATTTCAGGGTTTATCACATAAGGGGAATTCTGGCAACTCAGCCTTGGTCTCTGCTGACTAAGCTGTGAGGGAAGGGGTTTAACAGGTCCAGGCTGGCCAACTGCATTCTGCCATTGGGAAGGGAGTGCACTAGCCTCACAGGCTGCACGCCACTGTCTGCCCTGCCCTAGGCAGTAGAGCTGTACATGCCAGCTGTCTCTGCCTGTGTGGGTCTCACCTCTCAGCCAGGACAGGGATTCTTGGCCAGCTGGGCTGAGCAGCAGCAAGGGCATGTGGCCAGAACATCTGGGCCCCTTGGCATTGGAGCATGGGGTCCTGGGCAACACCCAATTGTGTGACATGGTGGTCCTGCCAGGCCATATCTGTCTGTGGGTAGCTGTTTGCTATTAAGTCCACACTGTTGTGACAATGGCATCCTTGTCCTTTGTTGTGGCATTGCTCACTGAGCTGCTGACATGGTGGGCTTGGCATATTTCTCCTCATTGCTCTGTGGAGCCCTCCTCTGCACCCCTCAGCTGTTCTGGCATGGTGGCCCTGCACACAGGGGCCCAGGCTGAGTTGGACTGTGCAGCAGTAGGAGTGGAGCTGTGTGTGCCTGTGGACTTGTGCCCTCCCTGGGAGAACATCCCCTGGCCACTGTGTTTCTGCTTGCTCAGAAGGGCCCATCGTGCTTTGTGTGCTCACCAAGCAGGAGGGCTGGACAGCCAGGAGAGGTGGGGGTAGCCACCTGCCCTGAAGGCCTCAGCCCATCTTTAGTGCACCTGCAGACATCAGAGAGGTCATTTGTCCCTTAACGTTAGGACCCTGGACCAGGCCAGGCTAGAGGTATGGGTGGTGCAATGACCAACATATCTGGTGTCCAACCCACTCATATTTGGGAGTCTCCAGGAGCCTAGTCCCTTACTGCTTGGGGCTGTGAGGGGATTGAGCCTGTAGGTAGGGGAGATCTGTGCTCTGTGAGCCTCACGCCATTTGAGCCATGGTCAGTCCATTAGGCCCTTTCCTGAGAAGCTCTGCCCTTGTGTTCCCACAGATCCTATGAATGCACTCCAGAGCCTGACTGGCGGACCCGCCGCGGGAGCCGCCGGAATTGGCATGCCTCCTCGGGGCCCGGGACAGTCTCTGGGCGGGATGGGTAGCCTTGGTGCCATGGGACAGCCAATGTCCCTCTCAGGGCAGCCGCCTCCTGGGACCTCGGGGATGGCCCCTCACAGCATGGCTGTCGTGTCTACGGCAACTCCACAGAGTGAGTACCACGCTTCCTGGAGGATTTGCCACTTTCCTTGCAAACGACAACACATTTTATTCCTGTGCTTGTGATGGTATCAAGAAAAGCATGGAAAAGCTCCAAATCGCTTTTTTTTTTTTTTTTTTTTTTTTTTTAATCTTTGTTGTATGTGGAGAGAAAAGGCTTCCAATCTTCTTTGAGCTCCCAGAAGGGTTAAGTGATCCTGGGCCCTCCTCCTCGCCCTGGGCAGGAGGGTGGGGATGACCGGAGACTCCAGCCAAAGGTTTGTGTTTTGTGGCTGAGATAGATACAGTGTGTTTCAGGGGGTTCTCAGCCACAAGGCAGGGCTGAGTGCCAGCACCCACAACTCCACTGTCTGCCCGAGCTCTGGGCACCATCTCTTCTAGTGGTGCCCTTGCCGCTTGGTCACCCTGGGTGTGGCTTGCAGCCGTATTATCTTCTGGCTTCCTTTCTGTGAAGGAGACTCTATGTCCTCTCCACATGGCTGCCCTGGTGGGGAACTGGGCTGTGATCAGGTGTTACAGGTGAACCAAAGCTGCTCTCAAGGGGAGGCAAAGAACCTCCCTCTTCTTTCCAGGACTGTCTTTTGAGATGGGGTCTCGCTCTGTGGGCCACGCTGGAGTGCAGTGGCATAATCACGGCTCACTGCAGCCTTGACATCCTGGGCTCAGGTGACCCTCACACCGCAGCCTCCCAAGTAGCTGGGACTGCAGGCTCACAGCACCGCGCCCAGCTAATATTTTGTATTTTATGTGGAGATGGGACTTCACCATGTTGCCCCGGCTTATCTTGAACTCCTGGGCTCAAGTGATCGCCTGCCTTGGCCTCCCAAAGTGTTGGGATTACAGGCGTGAACCACCGCGCCCACCCTCAGGACCTATGTTGATGTATCTTTGAGTCCCATCAACATTTCTTGGAGTATGCTGTGCCCACTGCAAAGTGCTTTAGTGTTTTTTTCCCTTTCATGTAACTTTTTGTTTTTAAAATAGTTTAGGAGTCACAGGAAGTTGTGGAATAGCACAGAGAGTTCCCACATGCCCTCTACCCAGCTCTCCCCAATAACAATACCTTACATAGAACATGGTCAAAACCAAGAAATTAATGTTGAGGCAGTGTAATCACCTCAGTTAGAGACTTAACTTGGACTTCTTTTTTTTATTTTTTTTGAGACAGAGTTTCACTTTTGTTGCCTAGGCTGGAGTGTAGTGGCGTGATCTCAGCTCACTGCAACTTCTGCCTCCTGGGTTCAAACAATTCTCTTGCCTCAGCCTCCTGACTACCTGGAACTAACCGGTGCCTGCCACCATGCCCAGCTAATTTTGTATTTTTAGTAGAGATGGGGTTTCACCATGTTGGCCAGGCTGGTCTCAAACTGTTGACCTCAAGTGATCCTCCCTTCTGAGCCTCCCAAAGTGCTGGGATTACAGGCGTGAGCCATCACGCCCAGCCAACTTCATCAGTTTTTTACACTCATTCTTGGGCTGCATATATATGTATATGTAAGTCTGTGAGATTTTACCACATGTCAAATCAAGTAGCCGTCACCACAATTGGCATGCAGAGCTGTTCCATTACCACCAACCAGCTCTCTTGTGTTATCTTTCAGAGATCACACCTTCCCTCCAGCCCTAAGCCCTAACAATTGCTGACCTGTTGTGTGTCTCTGTAGTTCTGTCCTTTTGTGAATGTTGTATAAATGGAATCATACCATATGTGACTTTTTGAGATTGGCTTTTTAAATTCAGTCTGAGATCTACCCAGGTTTTATCAGTAGTTCATTCCTTTTCATCACTAAGTAATATTCCACAGAACGGATTTTCCATAGTTTATTCCTTCACCCATGAAGGACATTGGGTTGTTTCCTGCTTTTGGCTACTATTATGCAAACAAAGCTGCTGTGGATATCTGTGTACAGGCTTCAGTGCTTCAGTGTATTTTTATCACACATCCCTCATGATAACCCTATGAAGAGGGCAGCATCACCCCCTCTGATTTGTCCAGATGCTAATGAGAACTGGAGTCACACCCCAGGCCAAGAGCCGGGATCAAAGGTGCTGCCTGACGCCGTCCTCACGCTCCTACCCCATCCTGTGTCGGGTTTCCTATTCTTTGAGGCCATAGGCATCCTCATTTCTACCCACTCCTGCTCTGGAGTCTTCCTCCATCCCGAGCCACCTTCCCTTGTCATACCTTAATTCTCCTCTTACTTCCTGTTGTCTAACTCTCAGTACATGCTGGTTTCCTCGTCCTAGAACAATCTGCCTGGTTCTTCGTCCCAAGCTCTCATCACCTCACTCTTCTTAGCACATCAGATACGTACACCAGCTGGGTTTAGGGAGGACCCACAGAAGTACCCACTCAAGTTCCTTTTCATTTTGTACTCTTGTGTACTGGGTGCATTTTTTTTTATCATGAGCTTATATTTGATCATAAATTGTTTTTAAATGTATTTGAGTTTACAATGCTCACATGAGTTGCCTTGTCATCCCACTCCAGAGACTTTGTCTTAAACCAGTTTTGTCAGAAGTTCAGTGGTGAAGCTTGATATCCTGCTCATGCTCTCCCCAGTCTGACCTTGGCCCACATCCTGTTTTTAGCTTCCAAGGGGCCTGGTCTTCTGTGTGTGGCACTAGTTGAAAGTTACAGTGGGGGCCGGGCGTGGTGACTCACGCCTGTAATCCCAACACTGGGAGGCCAAGGTGGGCGGATCACGAGGTCAGGAGATCAAGACCAACTTGGCTAACATGGTGAGACCCCATATCTACTAAAAATACAAAAAATCAGCCGGTCATGGTGGCGGGCGCCTGGAGTCCCAGCTACTCGGGAGACTGTGGCAGGAGAATGGCGTGAACCTGGGAGGCGGAGCTTACAGTGAGCCGAGATCGCACCACTACCCTCCAGCCTGGGCAACAGAGGGAAACTCCATCTCAAAAGAAAAAAAAAAGTTACAGTGGATTCTGTACTTCAGGATCTTGTTACCACCTTTGTCAGAGACCGTATCTCCCTGCCCTTTACCACTTGCCTCCCTGGTCTCCCTGAAACTAGTGGTGTTGGCTGATGGGCATTTAATATCCCTTCCTGACACCTTTCCCAAAGACTACTGCATGATTAAGGCCCTTTCACATCTTCATCTAGTGCCACCAAGAGGGCAGAGCCTGGGTCAGAAGTTTTGCCAGGGACTCTCAAAGGATAGGCCAGGGGACATTGTGGTAGTTTTCAGGTGACCCAGGTTAGTCTGAAAAGGCTGAAACTGCTGGTTGTTCCTATGGCTGGGGCTGCAGTACAGAGTTGGAAGCAAAGCTTTTCACGCTGTGCATTTCTGTTTCTCAATGAGTTTTATATCACGTGCATGTGAAGCCAACTTTAAAAATAATTTCTACTGCCAGCTGTGTGATTGGGTGCTGAGGACATGTCCTCCTCCTGGATAACTAGGTCCTGGTTAGGGTGCACTTTGGATTGCTGGTGTGCAGCAGTTGGGGAGGCTTTGTCCTCCTGAGCCTCGGCTGCTGCAAGGTGGGGGAAAGTAAGCTTGGGATTCCTCTAGTCAGCCAGGGTTTGTGCTGGGTCCTGTGTCACTCCCCAGGTCCCCCAGAAGCAGGTGCAGATTGGAGGAACATCTCCCCAGTGTAAGACCTGTGACAGTTGCACATTAAGGTCAAGCAATCAGCATACAGAGATCACCAGCCATGAAAGGAAGGAGAGACACCGTGAAGGCGAACAGAAATAATAGACACATGTAGGCATGCCCAGTGACCACACATACAGGAACTGTTAGATATGGGCCATGGGGTATATAAAGAAATAAAGTGGAGAGCTGGGCACAGTGGCACATAACTATACTCCTGGCTACTCGGAAGGCTAAGGCAGGAGGATTTGCTTGAGGCCAGGAGTTTGAGGCTGTGGTGAACTATGATTGCACCACTGTACTCCAGCCTGGGGGATAGAGCGAGACACCATCTCTGAAAAAATAGAAAACGAAAAAGAAAAGAAAAAGCAGAAATTCAAATGAAAAAGCATCATCAGGAGCGATGAAGCAGATTTGAAATAGAACCAAATGAAAGCCGTAGAAATCAGCAGTATAATTTTTGAACAAAGGAAGTGGATGAATAAACAGCGCATTAGATACAGCTGAAGAAAGAATTTGTATAATAGAAGCTACATTTGAAGAAATTACCTAGAATGTAGCACAGAGAAGAGCACATGGAAAATATGACAGCAAGGGTAAGAAATGAGGATAAGATCAGAAATTCGAATTGGCATCCAAGCAAAGCCCCAAAAGGATCAAATGGAGAGAATGGAAGAAAACAATATGTGAGGGGATAACTACTGAGAAAAGCCCATCTGGCCCCAACCTACTTAGCCATCTCATTTGCTGTGAGACTGCGGAGCACCAAAGGCCAGAGGAATATCTTAGAAATAGTTCCTGCAAAGGAGCAATGAATACACTCAGCAGTGGAGTCAGAAAGATAATAGAATATTGTTAAAGCACTGAGAATAGAGCTGCCAGTCACATTTGTATGCGAGCAAGACTCAAGGATGTGGAAAGCAAGCCATTTTTAGATAAACCTAGCCTTAGAAACTTTCAGTAAAAGATTTTCTAAAGGATATATCCTTTTTTCTCCTTTTTCCAATAAGCCTTTCGCACTCTTAGATATATTCTTTTGTTTATGCTTTCCTCTTCCCTCTCAGGTGATGCAAGGTATAAAATGGGAAAAGAAACGTTGAGCGTAGGTGATAGTAAATGTGTGTAAATCTAAACCAGTGATTCTCACCCAGGGTGATGTTCCACCACAGGGGATATTTGACAATGTCTGGAGACATTTTGGGATGTCACTACTGTGGGGGTGCTGCTGGTGCATAACAGGTGGAAGCCAGAGATGCTGCTAACCATCTTACAAGTACGGGCCAGCCCCCCACAACATAGAATCATCTGGGTCAAGTGTCAGTAGTGTAGTGAAAAGGTTGAAAATCCCTGGTGTAAATAAAAATTTACCTCTGTAAAATAAAACAGTCAAGCTAACTTCCATACAGACTTGCCACATTCCAAGCACTATTTTATTTATTTTATTTTATTATTATTTTTTTGAGATGGAATCTCACTCTGTCACCAGACTGGAGTGCAAATGGCACAATCTCAACCCACTGCAACCTCCACTTCCTAGGTTCAAGCTATTCTCCTGCCTCAGCCTCCCAATTAGCTGGGACTACAGGCTCGCACCACCACGCCCAGCTAATTTTTGTATTTTTAGTAGAGACAGGGTTTCACCATGTTGGCCAATTGGTCTCGATCTCCTGACCTCATGATCTGCCCACCTTGGCATCCCAAAGTGCTGGGATTACAGGCGTGAGCCACCGTGCCCGGCCTATTATTATTATTATTTATAGACCTAGGGTCTCCTCATGTTGCCCAGGCTGGTCTTGAATTTCTGGGCTCAGGTGATCTGCTGCCTCAGCTGTGCAAAGTCTGAGATTATGGGCATGAGCCACAGCACCCAACCCCAGGCACTATTTTGAGTGTTTTACTTACATAATAGATTATTTAATTCTTAGTCCAGTGTGTGGAGTGGATACTGTTATTGTGTTTTCTAACAGGGAAAACTGAGGCAATGAGCAGTGACAGAGTTGAGGTTTTGAGTCCAGGCAGCCTCGCTCAGAGGCTGTATCCCTAGCCTCACATCCATCCAGCCTCTTAATAGAATGTCTGCTGTGAAGAGTTAAGATCAACAAAATATGATATAAATGGAAGTCAGCAGGGAGATAGAGTGTGAATATCGGTTCTGTCATGTACATATAAAACCTACTTTAAAATAGTAAATTTGGGAAATGCTAAATTAAAATATTGATAAGGTTTATATTTTAAGTTAAATATGCATGATAAAATTGAAAAATTACTGCTAAAACAATGGAAATAATTCACAAAATTTAAAATCAGTAGGAAAAATAGGATAAGGCGGAAATCCAGATAATACAAAGTTCAGTCCAGTCATCCAACAAAAATGCAATCAAAAAAGACAAAGCTTAGAAAAGGAAAGACAAAGGCCTGGTGCGGTGACTCACGCCTGTAATCCCAGCACTTTAGGAAGCTGAGTCAGGCAGATCATGAGGTCAGGAGATTGAGACGATCCTGCCCAACATGGTGAAAACCTGTCTCTCCTAAAAATACGAAAAATTAGCTGGACATGGTGGTACACGCCTGTAATCCCAGCTACTTGGGAGGCTGAGGCAGGAGAATCGCTAGAACCCAGGAGGCGGAGGTTGCAGTGAACCGAGATCACGCCACTGCACTCCAGTCTGGAGACAGAATGAGACTCCGTCTCAAAAAAACAAAGAGAAAAGGAAAGACAAATATTAATAGAAATAAGTTTAAAAATATAAGACCGGGCGCGGTGGCTCACGCCTGTAATCCCAGCACTTTGGGAGGCCGAGACGGGTGGATCACGAGGTCAGGAGATCAAGACCATCCTGGCTAACACGGTGAAACCCCGTCTCTAGTAAAAAATACAAAAAACTAGCCGGGCGAGGTGGCAGGCGCCTGTAGTCCCAGCTACTCGGGAGGCTGAAGCAGGAGAATGGCGTAAACCCAGGAGGTGGAGCTTGCAGTGAGCTGAGATCCGGCCCCTGTACTCCAGCCTGGGAGACAGAGCGAGACTCCGTCTCAAAAAAAAAAAAAAAAAAAAAAAAAAAAATATATATATGTAATCATAATAAATGTGAGTGGACTAAACTTTTCTGTTGAAAGATAGGAAATGTGAGAACAAATAGAAATGAAATAGCTCAGTTGTCGTATTGTTAGAAGAAACACACCTACAATATAACATGTGAAAGGATTATAAGTAAAACACTCAAAATTTTATTTTTAAATAAAAGATGAAGAAAGGCTGAGTGCAGTGGCTCACATCTGTAATCCCAACACTTTGGGAAGCTGAGGTGGGAGGATCACTTGAGCCCAGGAGTTCAAGACCAACCTCGGCAAAATAGGAGACCTATTTCTACATAAAATTTAAAAATTACCTATAGGTACACTTGAGATGCTGAGGTAAGAGGATCGCTTGACCCTGGGAGGTCAAGGCTGCAGTGAGCCATGACTGCACATTGCACTCCAGCCTGGGCTGCAGTGAAACCCTATCTCAATCAGTCAGTCAGTAAAATTGGCTGGGTGTGGTGGTACACACCTGTAGTCCCATCTACTTGTGAGGCTGAGGTGGGAGGATGACTTGCTTGAGCCCAGAATGCCGAGGCTGCAATGAGCCATGATAGAGACACTGCATTCCAGCCTGGATGACAGAGCAAAATCCCATCTCAAAAAAGAAACAAACAAAAAAAAAGATGAAGAAAGATGTATTAGGTAATTACTTCAAGTACATCTCTTTGTTACTGATAAACAGACCAAAAAATTCATTTACAGAAAATTTGAACAATGTAATGAACAACTTAATCTAAGCATATGATGGAACAATATGTTTCTAAAAATCACAAAGCAAGCTTCAACACATTTCAGAAAATTTAAAAGTATTGTCATACTTTTTGTTGTTGTTGTTGTTGTTGTTGTTGTTTTGAGACAGAGCCTCACTCTGTCATCCAGGCTGGAGTGCAGTGGTGCGATCTTGGCTCACTGCAACCTCTGCCTCCTGGGTTCAAGCAATTCTCCTGCCTCAGCCTCCCGAGTAGCTGGGATTACAGGCGCGCGCCACCATGCCCACTGATTTTTGTATTTTTAGTAGAGATGGGGTTTCACCATGTTGGACAAGCTGGTCTCAAACTCCTGACCTCAAATGATCCTCCTGCCTGAGCCTCCCAAAGTGCTGGGATTTACAGGTTTGAGCCACTGCGCCCAGCCGGTCATACATGTTTTATGAATGTCAAATAGAGTTAGAAATCTGTCACAAAATAAATTTAAAAAGCTTTACACGTGGCCAGGCACAGTGACCCATGCCTGTAATCTCAACACTTTGTGAAGTCGAGGCAGGAGGATCACTTGAACCCAGGAGTTTGAGATCAGCCTGGGCAACAAAGTGAGACTGCCTCTACAAAAATTTTACAAATTAGTTGGGTGTGGTGGCATGCATCTGTAGTTCCAGCTACTTGGGAGGCTGAGGCAGGAGGGTCACTTGAGCCCAGGAGGTCAAGGATGCAGTGAGCCACAATGGCACCATTTCAGTCCAGCCTGGGCAACAGAGTGAGATCCCATCTCAAAAAAAAAAAAGAAACTTACACCCATCAGAATTGCTAAAATGAATAGTGACAGCCTCAAATGTTGGTGACAGAGAAACTGAATCACTCATATTGCTGGTCAGAATGTAAAGTGATTTTACCTTCTTTCAAAATGAAATATGCAACTCAGCAGTTACACTCTTGGATATTTTTCCTAGAGAAATGGAAACCTTGCATAAAAACCCAGGCACAAATTTTAACAGCAGCTTTGTGGTAGCCCAAATCTGCAGTTACCCAAATGTCCTTCGCGTGAATGGTTAAACACAGTGTGAGGTGCTTGTACTATGGAATACCCTGGCAGTACAAGGAAGGAACTGTTGCTAGAACTACAACCTGTATGCTGAATGTAAAAAGCCAGAGGTTCATACTGTATGGTTCCATTTTTGAAATATCATATGTAATTTTGAAATGACAAAATTTTAGAAATGGAGAATGCTGCAGTGGTTGCCAGAGTTTGTGGGTCAGGGTTGCTGAGAGAGGTGGCAACATGAGGGATCCTTGTGGTATGGGGACTGTGCAGTGTATTGACTGGTGGTGACTGAACCCACCCAGGTGGTTAAATTGTCCAGAACTGAGTACACACACCTACACAAGTGAGCACACATCGTGGTTATGATACCTTGTAATTTTGTAGAATGTTACCATTGGAGGAAACGGCAAAGTATACAAAGGATCTCTCTGTATTTCTTTAATACAGCTTTATTGAGACATCATTCTCTTCAGCATACAATTCACCCATCTGAAGTGCTCCACTCGGTAGGTTTTAGTGTAACTCACAGAGTTGTGCAACCATCATCACAATTTTAGAACATTTTTATGTTCACCCCAAAAGAAACCTCACCTCAGAAAATCTTGTAATTGACTGTTCATATAAGCAGTTTTCATAATAGCCACAAAGTAGAAGCAGCCCAAATGTTCATCAGCTGATGAATGGATAAATAAAACACAGGAAATCGGTGTTATAGAATATTATTTGGCGATAAAAATGACACGGAAAAGCTGATACATGCCACGACATGGGCGAACTTGTAACTATTATGCTAAAGAAGCTAGTCACAAAACAGCACATGTTTGGTGCCATTCGTACAGAGTCCAGAAGTGGCCAATCCATAGAGACAGAGAGGAGATGACTGATTTCCAGAGTCTAGGCTTCTTATCTATCCAAAAGACTCAGTTGTCCCTTTTCTCTTTGGTTATTACAGAGTAACTCGTGATAGGAAATTCCAAAATCAACACAAATGCTACTTCGTATTCTATCTTTCTGTCTGTGGTAAATGGAACGTTCAGATTCCAGCGGCAGCTGTGGCAGTGGGGACTTTGCTGGCTGTTTTGTCCCTTGCTGTGCAGCCCTGCAGCGTTTCTGGGAACCTGCCTTGTGGACTGACTGGAGACTCTGGTCTTTTCTCAGCCCAGCTGCAGCTCCAGCAGGTGGCGCTGCAGCAGCAGCAGCAACAGCAGCAGTTCCAGCAGCAGCAGCAGGCGGCGCTACAGCAGCAGCAGCAGCAGCAACAGCAGCAGTTCCAGGCTCAGCAGAGTGCCATGCAGCAGCAGTTCCAAGCAGTAGTGCAGCAGCAGCAGCAGCAGCTCCAGCAGCAGCAGCAGCAGCAGCAGCATCTAATTAAATTGCATCATCAAAATCAGCAACAGGTACCAGGTCTCCTGTTCCTGCTCTTGGCCTCCCTCCTGCAATGTGAGCCCTGGGCTGGCATCAGTCACGATGCTGGGTGCAGTGCACGGAGCCAGCCGAGGGTCCTCTTGACACACATGTGCCTGCCCTTTTCCATGGGCTTCTCGAAAAGTCTGGGACAAGGCTGGGCCCGGTGGCTCATGCCTATAATCCCAGCACTTTGAGAGGCTGAAGCAGGCAGATCACCAGGTCAAGAGTTCGAGAGCACCATGGCCAGCATGGTGAAACCCCGTCTAAAAATACCCCGTCTACTAAAAATACAAAAAATTAGCTGGACATGGTGGCGCACACCTATAATCCCAGCTATTCGGGAGGCTGAGTCAGGAGAATTGCTAGAACCTGGGAGGCGGAGGTTGCAGTGAGCTGAGATCGCACCACTGCACTCCAGCCTGGGTGACAGCGAGACTCCGTCTCAAAAGAAAAAAAAAAAAGGGAAAGAAAAGTCTGAGACAGGTAGGAAAAACAGGCCCTGACTCACTAGGAAGGTTCTGTGATCGAGCCCTTCCATTTGGGCTCGGGGCATCTGGCGGCAGGCCTCCTGTGTGCTTCAGGGGCTGCGAGGGATTCAAACAAGAGTGAGCTGAAGCAAGAAGTGAGATGAACACTCTGAGGCTTGGGACTACTTGAGCCACTGTGGACGATTTTGGCTGAGGACACGTGTGCCTCCTGTTTACCTCTCTGTCTTGGGTTCTGGGCTCAGTGTTAGTCAGCCTCCAGCTGGTGTTCCATGGGGTGATGGTGATGTCATGTTAGCAAGCACTGCTTCTCAGAAATTGTTCAGCTTCCCATAGTTTCCATAGAGAGTCTAGACGTGTTAAACATCTGCCCTCACAACAGGTCTTGGTTGGGAGAGGAAAGCCCCAAAGGGCCCCCACCACCCTCCTACCCCTTCAGGCCTCAGCTTGCTGGGCTTCTCTGGATCTTGGGGCGCCTGTCCCAGAGCTGACGGTGCATCTGCAGCCACACTCTTCCTTCTCATGCTAACCAGCAGATCTTGACTGTCACCGTGAGGCTCATGCCACTGACCTGTAGGGGCAAAACAAGCATCATTGCAGAGGCTTCAGAAATCTGCAGTTGCCTCAGCTTTTATCCTAGCTTCCATGGAGCTATACCTGTTCATTGTCACCTTTTGCTGAAGCTTCTAGATATGTCCTTTGAACCATCCTAGTGGAATGGTAGACCAGAGCCCAGGCACACGCTTGGTGCCTCCTCAGTGTCAGGAAGGCAGCTGGTGTTGGCCTCGGGGACCCAGAGTCTTTCTATGGGAGATGTGCCTCTCCCCGTGTAAGTGAGAGGTCAGCCTGTCAGCTCAGGAAGGCCTTTTTTTTTTTTTTTTTTTTTTTTTTTGAGACTTTTTTTGAGTCTTACTGTGTCGCCCAGGCTGGAGTGCGGTGGCGTGATCTCGGCTCACTGCAATCTCCACCCCACTGGTTCAAGTGATTCTCAGCTTCCCAGGTAGCTCTCCTGCCTCAGCCTCCCAAGTAGTTGGGATTACAGGTGTGAGCCACCATGCCTGGCTAATTTTTGTATTTTTAGTAGAGACAGGGTTTCGCCAGGTTGTCCAGGCTGGTCTCGAACTCCTGACCTCAGGTGATCTGCCCACCTCGGCCTCCCAAAGTACTGGGATTATAGGCATGAGCCACTGCACCCAGCCAGGAAGGCCTTCTTGATGGCTCTGCAGATGGCCACCTGGGCTTCCTGGGGCCCAGAGTGTCACAGAGGAGCTGGTGCCACAGAGGCAAATGAGCGATAACTGAGTGCTGCTTGGTCTGTCTCTAGATACAGCAGCAGCAGCAGCAGCTGCAGCGAATGGCACAGCTGCAGCTCCAGCAACAGCAACAGCAACAGCAACAGCAGCAGCAGCAGGCTTTGCAGGCCCAGCCGCCAATTCAGCAGCCACCGATGCAGCAGCCACAGCCTCCGCCCACCCAAGCTCTGCCCCAGCAACTGCAGCAGATGCATCATCCCCAGCACCACCAGCCACCACCACAGCCCCAGCAGCCTCCAGTTGCTCAGAACCAACCATCACAACTCCCGCCACAGTCGCAGACCCAGCCTTTGGTGTCGCAGGCACAAGCTCTCCCTGGACAAATGTTGTATACCCAACCACCACTGAAATTTGTGAGTACCTGTGGCCCACAGTGGAGCACATGCAGCCCGTGGCTCTGTCAGCAGTAGTTTCTAGACTCTTTGACTAGAGATAGCATGTCCTATTCTTCAAGTGCTGAGACTTCAGGCAGCCCCCGTCCCTTGCCAGCCCTGCTGACTCTAGCACAGCTCAGCAGGGAAGCATGTGTTTTGCGTTTTGTGTTCCAAGAGCTGCTTCTGCACCCCGCATAGGGTGCTGGCTGCTGCTGCTGGGGCACCAAGTCGCATTCCAAGCAGTGTGGCTGATTGCAGCAGTTCTGTGAGCACTTCGACTGATGGGCACCACATGGAAGAATGTGCTAGCTCCATCAGTGTCTGTCTGGTGGTTTGCCAACTGCTCAGAGTTAATGTTCTAAGCAAGTTTTTTTTTTGTTTTCTTTACACTCTACCAAGTCTCAGGAGAACAAAGTTCATTACTATATTTTCGAGGGGAGTATTAATATAAAATTCTGTTATTCCCAGTCTCATTTTGTATCTCTACACAAAGCCAGTCTACTCAGTGACATTGGCACAGAGGATAGAGTATGATCACCAGGATGGAGGTAGCTGCATCAAGGGGCCATTTGGATAACTCTTTGGCTCACTTGGTTTTTGTGGCCTTTTCTATTTGTGATTCATGAGTGGAGTGGGGCCTAAGCCAAATGTGGGGGTGAACAAGAGGCCTCACAGGCAGGCTGGAAGTCCAGGAGAGTTGTGAGGAGCAGATATGGTCACTCATCTGTCACCTGGGAGTCGACACACTGCCTGACCCCTGGGACTGTGCAGAATGAAACCCTTGTGTGCTGCATGGTGGAATGTGCCCTGGCAGGGTTTGCCCTGGTGGCTTGGAGATGTCTAAGGAAGAGCCCCCTGTGTGGTAGTGCGGGCCTGTCTCGTCCCTCTGGAGACCCCTCCATGCAGTGGCTCCATAGTTGCCCCTTTTGCCCAAGCTTGCCCCCCCACCCCCACTTTTTTTTTTTTTGAAGACAGGGTCTCTGTGTTGTCCAGGCTGGAGTGCACTGACATGATCAGACCTCCCTCGCTCAAGCAATCCTCCCACCTCAGCCTCCCAAGTAGCTGGGACTGCAGGCGTGCATCCCCACACCTAGCCAAAGTTTTGTATATTTTGTAGAGATGGGGTTTGGCCATGTTGCCCAGGCTAGTTTTGATCTCCTGGACTTAAGCAATCTGCTGGCCTCGGCCTCCCAGAATGCTGAGAATACAGACAGGAGCCACTATGCCCTGCCCTCTGCTGGCCAGCTGACCCAGCTTTCCTTCAATGAATCAGGCTGAGTGAGGCTCTCATGGACCATCAGCATGCTTGACCCAGAGGATGAGCAGGCTAGGCTGTAAGCTCTGCATTGGAAGCTGTCAGTGCTTGTGGTGATAGCTGGTGCTGAGGGATGTGGAGACATCCCAGTGGGAGGGCCACACTGCCACTTGCCAGAATTGGATTTGAGCTAGTGGGATCCTAGATGGCTAGTGAGGTGACATCACAGCACATGAAGTCATGAAAGTCCCATTCCTCATCTCAAGAAAGGCTCTATTTCCTAAGCTCCCACAGGAGGAGTGGGCTCTGCTCTCTGACCCAGGTGGCTCCAAATCACATTCTCTTTCTCCCTTAAGGTTCGAGCTCCGATGGTGGTGCAGCAGCCCCCCGTGCAGCCCCAGGTGCAGCAGCAGACGGCAGTACAGACAGCTCAGGCTGCCCAGATGGTGGCTCCCGGAGTCCAGGTGAGGAGGGCCTGGGGGTGGAGGGCTCCATAGTCACCAGCAGGTGCATGGTCACCTGCACATGGAGTGCTACAGTGAGGATTCTGGTTGGATTAGGGGCTGGGGGCTAAGTTGGTAAAGCAGTTGCTTCTCTCCCCCTTGCACTCTGCAAGACACCCCTGGAGTCCTTGGGGTGGGCAGCTCTGCTTGGTCATGTCTAGGACCCACCAGTCTCATAGTGCGTGTTATTTCCAGCTTTACTTGGGCATGCTTCATCATCCCTCTTCCTTGCCACTCTGAGTGACTCAGGAAACATGTATCAGAGAGTAGAAGGCTGCAGTTTTGTCCTCACCTCTCAGTTTCCATTTGAGAGTCTGAGTACAGAGCTGACCAGGGTGGAGGGCAGCTTTCTAGACACTCGGAAGCAGATGGGAGCCACACGCAGCAGGAGCGTGGGAGAGGGCACCCTGGTGCTCGCCTGCACTCAGGGACTCTGGTGCTGTGTGGTGAGAAGCGTGCCGCTCCCATGTTGCTGAGCTTGCTGGTGTGTCACGTGTGGAACATGTGTGTGTCTCTGTGTGTCACGTGTCAGTGGAATGCAGATGGCCTCATCTGGCCTCCTAGCGTCCTGGGATTGGAGTCCCAGGGTTTCTGTACCTTCTCCTATAGCCCCTCCTCTCCTTCTTGCTGCCACTGAGGCGGGGAGACGTACGGTCTGGGGCTTCAGTTTTTCCGCTTTCCACATGATGGTGGAAACACTGTTGGTCCTGACTCGGAGGGGATGTTGCCTTTAGGAAGAGTCAGAATGTGCTAGTTGATGTGGTAAGACTGTGGCTGGGTCCCAGCCCACAGCTGGCAGTGCGTCTGCACTTTGCTGTCATCTTAAGGGTGGCAGGCTTCATCTCACACCTGGGGGGTGCTCAGTAATGTCCTTCCTGGTGCCTGCTACCTCTTTTAAGTCCCTGGGAAGCTGTCTGAGGAGGGAATCTGAGGTGTTTAGCTGCAGCTGAGGTTAGCATCCTACCTTGGCATGGCACCAAATGACTTGGGGCCAGGGTCCCCATGTCACATTCTTACTTAGGTGGAGCCCTGTATGAAACACACCACAGAACTCACGTTCACTTACAACTGGGGGAGGCTGACCACTTCGTGTGACAAAGTTGGAGGTCTTTGTCACCTCCCTGTGTGTCTCGGCATGTCCTCAGGCCTCCTGGAGGGCTACCTTGTCCTGGGCTCATGCAGAGGAGGGATGTGGTGTGTTCACAGTCAGCTTAGTGGTGGCACATAGTGACTGCCCAGCCAGTGGAAGCTGCTGCCTTTGCCTCTTTGGACCGTCGCTCCTCTGTTCAGGACCTTACTTCATGGAAACTTTTTTTTTTTTTTTTTTGAGATGGAGTCTCTATCGCCAGGCTGGAGTACAGTGGCACGATCTTGGCTCACTGCAACCTCTGCCTCCAGGGTTCAAGTGATTCTCCTGCATCAGCTTCCCGAGTAGCTGGGACTACAAGTGCGCGCCACCACGCTCGGCTAATTTTTGTATTTTTAACAGAGACAGAGTTTCATCATGTTGGCCAGAATGGTCTCGATCTCTTGACCTCATGATCCGCCCACCTTGGCCTCCCAAAGTGCTGAGATTACAGGCATGAGCCACCATGCCCAGCCAGAAACTTCTATACTGCAGGTCAAGCCCAGCAGGAAAGTGAGAACTGCTCTTTTCTTTCTTTCTTTCTTTCTTTCTTTCTTTCTTTCTTTCTTTCTTTCTTTCTTTCTTTCTTTCTTTCTTTCTTTCTTTCTTTCTTTCTTTCTTTTCTTTCTTTCCTCTTTCTTTCTTTTTTTTTTTTTTTTTTTTGAGACAGAGTCTCACTCTGTCATCCAGGCTGGGTTGCAGTTGCGCGATCTTGGCTCACTGCAACCTCTGCCTCCTGGGTTCAGGCAAATTGTGCCTCAGCCTCCCAAGTAGCTGGAACTATAGACACACACCACCACACCTGGCTAATTTTTGTATTTTTAGTAGCAATAGGGTTTCACCAGTTGGCCAGGCTGGTTTGAACTCCTGACCTCAAGTGATTCACCCGCCTCAGCCTCCCAAAGTGCTGGGATTACAGGCATGAGCCATCACTCCCAGCCTAGAACTTCTGCCTCCCTCCCTCCCTCCCTCCCCTCCCTCCGTCTGTCTTCCCCTCCCTCCCTCCTCCCCTCCCTCCCTCCTTCCTTCCTTTTTTTTTTTTTTTTTGACAAAGTCTTGCTCTGTCACCTAGGCTAGAGTGGCTGGAGTGCAGTGGTGCAATCTTGGCTCACTACAGCCTCCATCTGCCAGATTCAAGCAATTGTCCTGCCTTTGCTCCCAAGTAGCTGGGACTACAGGCATGCACCACTATGCCCAGCTAATTTTTTTTTTTTTTTTTTTTTTTTTTTTTTTGTATTTTTAGTAGAGATGGGCCAGGCTGGTCCTAAGCTCCTGACTTCAAGTGATCCACCTGCCTCAGCCTCCCAAGGTGCTGGGATTACAGGCATGAGCCACTGTGCCCAGCCGAACTTTCCTTTTCTTTCCATTTCTCGGTATTTGGAAAGTGAACAGCTGTGGAACAGCCCATGTTCTTAGCTGGTGCAGGCCCAGCTGGTACGTTCGTTAGGCTTCTAGCTCAAGGAAGTGTCCACTCTGCAGTCTTACTGGCATCCCATCACCTTCCAGAAGCAGGATGCCAGCTGTGTGTGCTCATGGCCCATGCTGAGGCTGTCCTTGAAGTGCTGGTCTTCCTGTCGGTTTCTCCACCCCTTGTTTCAGGTGGAGGTCCCCGCCCGGCTGGCACAGGAAGGATGGAGAGTGGTTACCACTGTGGTTCGTTGCCGAGCAAGTTTAGTGTTTTAAGGATCATTGCCTACCTGCCCTGTGGCACCATGTGCTGCCTTGCAGGGGATTCCCAAGTGCTAGTGGCAGAGGAGCCTTGTAGTTTCTCAAAATCCAGCAGTGGGTAGGGCATATCTATGAGGTGCTTCTCAGTCCAAATGTAGCACCTTGAAATTCTGTAACCCACATTCTGCTGGTTTTCTCTCAGAGCTTGGTCTTGCCTTGTTGCAAGCAGTGCAGTTTCTTGGGGGCTGATTGGGCACCCTCACTGCACTGTTCCACCAACAGCAGCTTCCCCTGCCGGGGGATGGGGGGGTTTGGGCGCAGCAAGTGCTCTGAGGGGCCCTCTGGATTGATGATCTTCTTTTGAATCTTGAATTGGCACAGTGACCAGGTGAGGCTATGGTACTCTGATCTAAAAACTTTAAAAGTATGTGTGGTAAGAAAGTGGAGAGGAATAGAAGTAAGAGAACCATTCCATGAGAGAGAAGGTCTGGTGTCCTTTCTGATTCTTTCCCATAATCAAGGCCATGCTATCCTGTGGTTTTTGTGCAGCATCTTCCACATCAACATGGGATGAAATGTTCTCCTTTAATTAGAAAGCCCTGGTCAACGCCAAGGGACTCTCGTCATACTCTGTGAATGTCTCCTGCCATCCTCAGTTACCATCTTGTTCTTGGACCTTGTAATAATTTCTGGTTTTTTGCTGTTACCAGTGACACATATCTTGATGTCCTAGATTGTTCCTAGATTGTTCCTGAAGCTGATGGAGGTGAGTGACTGGTTCACTTTGAGGGCCTTCAGATCTGATCAGCCACCATCTAACCAGGAGGTCAGAGATGCAGATTGCAGCTCCCCTTGTGTTGTTCACACAGTGGACATCAGGACGTGGTGACCACGTGTTGCAGCTTTGTATGTGTAAGCTGCTGCGTGCTGTGGAAACAGGCCTCTGAGTTCATGAATGAAATTCTGGGATTGGGGGCCCCAATGCAGGCAGCCCTCCATGCCCTGTCTCTCAAGCTCATCTTAGAGCTGAAGAGAGGCGCCTTGTTAGGCCCTTTGCAGTACTGTGGTGATGAGTGTGGTAAAGGGTAGCCTGGGACTGAGTATTCTGGAAAAATTGCTCAGCCTTGTGCTGTGCACACCTGGTTCTCTTTCCAGTGTTATTTATGTAGCTGAGAAGGGCGATGTCACCCATAAGGGGATTTAGCAGGGCACAGCAGACTTCTCTTTCTCCCCTGTAAAACCAAGACATGCCAGGGACAGTGGCTCATGCCTGTAATCCCAACACTTTGGGAGACAGAGGTGAGTGGATCACTTGAGACCAGGAGTTCAAAACTATCCTGGGCAAGTTTTGCCTGTCCTTGCTTTGCCTAACACAGCAAGACCCTGTCTCTACAAAAAAATAAAAATAAAAAATTAGCTGGGCACAGTGGTGCGTGTCTGCAGTCCCAGCTACTCGGGAGGCTGAGGTGGGAAGATCACGCAAGCCCAGGGGTTTGAGGCTGCAATGAGCTGTGATGACAGCATTGCACTGTAGCCTGGGAGACAGAGCAAGACTCTTGTCTCTTTAAAAAAGCAAGAAACAGGACAGAATGCATCTCGTTTTCTTTTTTTTTTTTTTTTTTTTTTAAGACGGAGGCTCTTGCTCTATCACCCAGGCTGGAGTGCAATGGCGCAATCTCAGCTCACTGCAATCTCCGCCTACTGGGTTCAAGGGATTCTCCTGCCTCAGCCTCCCAAGTAGCTGGGATTACAGGCTTGTGCCTGGCTAATTTTGTATTTTTAGTAGAGACAGGGTTTCTCCATGTTGGTCAGGCTGGTCTTGAACTCCCGACCTCAGGTGATCCGCCCACCTCGGCCTCCCAAAGTGCTGGGATTACAGGCATAAGTCACCATGCCGGGTTTTTTTTTTTTTTTTTTTTGAGACAGTCTTGCTCTGTTGCCCAGGCTGGAGTGCATTGGCTCAATCTTGGCTTACTGCAACCCCACCTCCTGGATGCAAGCAATTCTCTTGCCTCAGCCTCCCAAGTAGCTGGGATTACAGGTATGCACCACCACACCTGGCTAATGTTTGTATTTTTAGTAGAGACGAGGTTTCGTTATGTTGGCCAGGCTGGTCTTGAACTCCTGGCCTCAAGAGATGTGCCTGCTTTGGCCTCCCGAAGTGCTGGAATTACAGACGTAAGCCACTGTGCCTGGCCATGCATCTCATTTTCAAACAGTCCCTATACCTTTGTCGTTTAACCTTCTGTTCTTTTAGTATGTGAAAACCAAACTCTAATTTACAAGTCACAAAGGATTATCAAAGACAGACCTCCATTATAGACATGTATGTGGCATTGCTGATTCACAGCGGCTCTACTGAAGCCTTGGCCACCCTGGAGGACCCTCTCTCTTTTCTGTGGACCCTGGACCCTTCTGCACAGTGACTGCAGTAGGGAGAGTCAGACCTGGGAGGGGGGAGAGGTTTTTTGGACTCCTCTCTGGGTAGAGTGTGTTGGGAAGTAGTGAAATGTTGTTGAGAGCTGCCTGGCTCATCGGATCCAGTAGACATAACTGGTGCTTTGGGGTTGGCATTTCTGGTTGAAAGAAATTGGGCTTTCCTTATCAGGAGTTCTCAGTTATAAGAACACCAGTCAGCAGTACATTAGACTTAAGCTTTGCCTTCCTTGTGTTTTTTTGTTTGTTTTTCTCTTCCTGGAAAAAAAGTTTGCTTCTCTCATACCATCTGACTTACTTCTAGGCTTTTCTCCCTTGTGGAACGAGTGCTGTTGAGCACTGCTGCACTCTCAGACGGGCTCCTCCGAAGTGCCGCAGGTAGTGGTAAATAGACTCTTACCCCATTGGGATCGCTTCTTTGTTTCTCACCCCCAGTTAGTTCATTTGTTGTTCTGGCTACAGGAGGAACGAGTGAGGTTCTGGTTGGCATCTGCTAGGCCGTGTCACCCCGGCTCCTAGTGCCTCCTGTGTGTGCCCATGGTTGTGAGTGTGGGCCCTGTGTGTGAGGCCACAGGTCTCCCTGCAGCCACTCTCCTGCTGGAGCTGTGTTACTGGCATCCGTCGCTGCCTGCACTGAAGGCTGGCAGCACCTCCTGGAGCTTGGGACCCGGAGCACAGCCTCCCACCATGAGATGTGTTGTTTTTCCGTGGATCAGTCCTGCTTTCTTTCTGAGCCTGGGGTGTTTTATTCTAGTTTGTTACCATCCTAAGTGCCTGTAGGCCTTGCTCTCCAGGAACGAGACTCGGGCCCTATCTCCAGCTCAGAACCCACAGCAAGAGTGGTCTGGCCTGGGCCCACAACAGTGCTCAGCTGCCCTGCTGCCTTTATAGTTCAAGAAGTGTCCATTGATGAGGGAAATGGTCCTGGCTCATATTGGAGTTCCTGACTCACATCCCTGTGGAGGTGAACTTCCTCATCAGGGCGGAGGCCTGCCAAGCAGTCCCCCTAGGCTTCTTTTGCTTACCTTTGCCCATTTTTGTTATGAAAGAAAACCGGTTCCTCAATAGATACCAGAACCAGCAGCCCTCAGGCCTGGAGGAGGAGAGGTGGATGATTTGGGTTGGGGCTGTAAGAAGTGTGCCACTGAGAAGGAAGGATGCTGTGAGCAGGCTTACCTGAGCTCATGGTTCAGTGGGAGTCGAGTGTTCTCATCACAAGCTTTGGTGGAATGTACTCTTGACGTCTGTCCCTGGGAGCCTGGTCTCCAGAAACACCAGCCCGGACCCTCAAGGTCTGGCTCTGATGGTTCTGTGGGCTATAGAATTCTAATGTGTTAGCGAGGTGTGTTCAGAAGTGTGTTGACACCAGTGCAGGAGAGCAGCCAATAGAATAGAAAGGTCTGGAAGCAGCATTCTTGGCAAATCTTCTAGATTCCCAGTGCCCAGATAGACCTGGAGGTGCTGTGGGCTTGAACGTGTGGGCGGCCTCCCCTCCCAGGCTGCCCCGAGCTGTCCAAGGGTTCCTCGCCCTGGTCCTCCTTCTTGCAGAGGCTACACATGTCCTCTCCACCTGCCCAGGCACTGAGTTTCTTTGTTGCGATCACCTTGTCTGTTGTCCCTCTGTCCTCAAAGATGATCACGGAAGCCTTGGCCCAAGGTGGGATGCACATAAGAGCCCGGTTCCCGCCCACCACCGCTGTGTCTGCCGTCCCGTCAAGCTCCATCCCTTTGGGCAGACAGCCCATGGCACAGGTATTTAACGGGGCAGCGCCCAGGGCACGGCTGGGAGCTCGGGGCGTCCTCTGAGCGCCTTTGTAAAGCACACCTGTCATTATCATTGCCGGTGACTTCCTTTATGGTGGCTTTCAGAGTGCCAAACCCACAGTCACTTTTTTTTTTTTTTAAATGAAGCTAAGCCCAGCTTGTGCTTCTTGAGAGGATATGAATAAATATCTGGGTCTTTTCAGCTTAAAATAGTTATACTGTATGCATTTTCATGGTAAAAATAAAACAGAAGCTAAGCAAAAGTTTTGCTTTCTAGAGCTGTGCTATCTAAGCATGTGTGGCTGTTTACATTTAAATTAACTAAAATTAGGCCGGGCACAGGGGCTCACGCCTGTAATCCCAACACCTCGGGAGGCCGAGATGGGAGGATCACTTGAGGCCGGGAGTTTGAGACCAGCCTGGTTCACATAGTGACATACTGTCTCTTAATTATATATATATATATATATATTTTTTTTTTTTTTCATGGGAAAATATATATATATGTGTGTGTGTGTATTTTTTTATTTTTTGAGACAGAATCTCGCTCTCCCAGTCTGGAGTGCAGTGGCACAATCTCGGCTCACTGCAAGATCTGCCTCCTGGGTTTGCGCCATTCTCCTGCCTCAGCCTCCCGAGTAGCTGGGACCACAGGCGCCCACCACCATACCCGGCTAATTTTTTGTATTTTTAGTAGAGACGGGGTTTCACCGTGTTAGCCAGGATGTCTCGATCTCCTGACCTTGTGATCCGCCCGCCTCAGCCTCCCAAAGTGCTGGGATTACAGGCGTGAGCCACCGCGCCCGGCCATATATTTTAAAAATGGAAGAAAAAAAAACCCCTAAAAGTCAACTAAAATTAAATAAAATGAAAAAATGCAGTTCCTCAGTCGTACCAAATAAATTTCAAGCCTGCATTTTCCCACAGGGAAGCTAGTGGCTGCTCCAGTGGACAGCACAGACTCCAGAACGTGGCCTTTGTGGCCGAAGTGGCATTGGGCCATGCTGTTGTAGAGTTTGTTGTGTAGAGTGTGTAATTTGTAATACACATCCCCTTTCTAGGTAGAGGTAGACTTCTGTGTACATTATGCTTTTCGGGGATATGAATTCCCGGCTTCTCTTTATTTTATGAAATTTGGAATTGCTCCATGGTACAGTCATTTGTTTAACAAGTAGTTACCACATGCGTTCTGTGTGCCAGGCACTGTGCTAAGGTTCTGAGAATAAAATGATGCTGAAGTTCTCTAATCATACAGGCTTTCCATTTTAGTGGGTTTGTTGTGGAAACCTCAAATTTGCCAAAAGAACTTTACAATTCAGTTTCTGTTTTAGGGGCAATGCCTCTATAATCCTAGCAGACAGTGGTCCCTGCCCATCCCTGAATGCCCAGGTGCAGGCACTGCCACCACCCTGGCTTGTGCAGCGGTGTCTCTGCAGCTCTGTTCTACAGAGGAAGAAGTGGAGGCTGAGCCAGGATGGCCCTTGGTCCATGTGGCCCCAAGCCCGGTGCCACACACCACACACTGCCAAGAGAGTGGCCTGGGTCCCCATTGGGTGCATGTTAAATTTTTGCCTTCCCTGCATACTAACCCCCTGGGTTACCCCAGATGTGCCATTTACATAGTTACTGACTGGAACTTAGGTTCTTTGGCAGGGACCTCCTTTTTGGTAGTTGTTGAATTACAGCGGGAGGAAGTGCCTGGAACCTGCTGGTGGAAAGGCTTTGGTGAAAGAGCTCTCCAGAGGAGCAGAAGTTGGGGGTGAGGAAGTAGGTTGTTTGGCTGTGGTGGAAAGGAGGCCAGTGTGGGCAGAAGCCAGGGTGCAGTTCCCCATGGCCTGGAGGCTGTGAGCTCCGCGACCTGCTCACATGCTGCTGGTGTCTCCTTGACCAGACCCCTTTGGGTTCTGCGTGCTTGTCTGCTAAAACTGCTTCTCCTCCTTTCCCATAGCCTCTGGCTTAGTATCCACTGGGTTCACAGAATCAGGTTGGGTTGTTGTATGTGGAGGAATGACTTTAGTAGCAGCGTGTAGGACTGATTTTTATAAACACAAAAAGTCCCCAATGTTTTCAGTGTGGGATACGTGCCAGTGCCAGGTCTTGAGCTAAGCTCTTTGTGTACAGAGCCTCACTGTTTCTCGTTGCAGCAGGTCATAGTTCGAGCATTTAGCCCCTTTTACAGACTGAGAATGCCCCCAGGGAGCCACCAAGTCAGTATTGGGGGCTCAAATGAAACCTTTGCGCCTTGGCCTCTCAGCAGGATTCTTCTGGCAACTCCTCACTCCCCTTTCTGCTGGGCTGATGACCTGGCTCCTCCTTCTTGTTTACTGGGTACTCCTGGGTGGGCTCCCCCATTACCCTGCAAGACCAGGCTCTGTCCTGGGCTTTGGCTTGCCCATACTGTCTTGTGGGCTGGCCACTCCCCACACCCAGCTGCTGGTGTTGCCACCTAGACTTCTCACAGGCAGCCCCTCCCTCCCTCCTTCCCACCAGTTCCCAAACCCACTCAGTCTTTCCCTCCCCAACCTTCCCTGGCCCTTAGATTAAGGCTGCCCTGAGTTATGCCAGCTAATAGGTCTCACTCTCTTTAGAAGCTTCCAATCCCCACAGGCAAAGAGGTAAGGTGGAGTAGAGGAAGGATAGAGAAATATACGATGAAGCTAAAAAGTTAGTGCCTTGGAGTAAATGCCATGGAGAATTCTGGTTTGTCCTCTTTGCACTGTGTGGGGTGAGTGAGAGTGCCGGCATGGGAAGATGCTGGCTAACTCCACACAGATTTAGTCACCAGGTTCCGCCCATTCTCGCTGGCAGTGAGGGGCACACCCCTGAACCTTTGGGGTTGTTCACTGAGGACAAATGTGGCAGCATTTAGAAAGTATTCCTTGTCCTGGCAGTAGACAAAAGCCACAGGATTTATGGAAAGAGGAAGGAAGGCACAGAACCGGGGCAAAGTTCTGGTTTTGTTTCTGTTTTGTTGTTGTTGTAGTTTGTTTTTCTTTTTTTGAGACAGTCTCACGCTTGTGCCCCAGGCAGGAGTGCAGTGGCCTGATCTTGGCTCACTGCAACCTCCACCTCCCGGGTTCAAGTGATTCTCCTGCCTCAGCCTCCCGAGTAACTGGAATTACAGGTGCCTGCCACCATGCCTGGCTAATTTTTGTATTTTTAGGAGAGATGGGGTTTCACCATGTTGGCCAGGCTGGTCTTGAACTCCTAACTTCAGGTGATCCGCCCGCCTCGGCCACCCAAAGTTTTGGGATTATAGGCCTGAACCACTGCACCCAGCCTTATTCTGCGTTTTTAAAGCAGATTTGTTCATGCTTGTCAGCTGCAAGAAAGGAAACTGGCAGGAGTTTAGGGAGGGAGAAAAGCCAATGGAGGGACACCCTGGAGTGGAGGTCTCCCTGCTGCCCAGGCAGCTGCTCTGCAGCCCTTGCTGGTCCTGGCCTTCCCCGCAGAGGGCCCTCCCCCAGCTCAGCCCTCTACGTTGGGCTGCAGTACCAGGCTCCCTGGTACAGCCTCCCATACCTGGCTGTGGGACAGCCTTGGGGACGTGAGGCATGCTGGGCCCCGTGTACCAAGGGCATTCACCTGCCCACACCAGCTGGCTCCAGAGGTATGCTGCTGCTTTTGTGTCATTATCTTTCAATCCAGTCCCTTCTGAGAAAAGAGCTTATCCCAGGAACGTATCTGTTGACCTCACCAGGAATTACCCCACTGTGTCCCATCTGAGCTCTCAGGAGCTAGAACCTGCTGACTCTGGTGTGTCCAGTTGGCCATCCAGTGGCCACTGTCCCTCCAGCCACCTGCCCTCAGCAGTCAGCAAGACGCAGTCTGGAGACCACACTGCCCGTCTGCTCATGTTCTTTCCTTGTGGCAACAAATTGGGTCCAAGAAAACAGGTGGAGCCGAAAGAATGGGAATGTACGTGCCCCATGGGCTCTTCTCCAGAGGGCTCACAGGGCCCAGGCTCCCTCCCTCTGTCTTGACGGCCCATGGCTGCATCTTCCTGTAACGGTGGGCATGCCTCACGGACTCAGGCTACCAGGTCCAAGCAGGATTTTGTGCTGGGTGCATGCTGGATACGGTGCCCAGCACGGGGGCCCAGGGGGTGGCATAGCCCATGCCACAATCCTCCCTTGGCAGGTGTAAGCAGGCAGTGCCTTCCTCACTAGGGGCTCGTCATTTGACTAGAGAGGCACTGTTGCCCCTGTTCCCTGCTCCAATCCCAGACCTGACATGAGCCCAAGAGCTGGGAGGTTTCTTTCTCACCTCTCTGGCTGCCTCCCTAGAGCCTAGAGCCTGTCTTTGGATGAGTCTTTGGGGAGCTGCTTCTCATCCCAGGTGCTGGACTTGGACTGCCTGCCACGAACACCTGGGCACAGGGCCTGGTTTCCTGCTCTCGCGCTCTTGGAAATGAATGGGTTCCCTTCGTTTGTTTTTCTTCCCACTAGAAATCTCCCTGCCTCCCATCCTCTGGGCTCTGCTGGCTGCCAGCTGCCAGGGTGAAACCCGTGTTCCACTGCGCCCTGGGGAGTGCCTCCAGGGGGTACACTGAGTGCTGGAGCCGGGAGCAAGGAACAGTTCCCAGTGTGTGGGGGGGACCAGGGGGAGCGTGCAGTGCCGCCAGCCTTGCCTGAGGGTTCCTCTGTGGGATGGAGCTCCTTGGACCAGCCTTTCTGCCCTCCCACCTCCTCTCTGGCCCACTTTGTATTCACCTGCCTTCAGCTCCAGGCTGCTGTGTGGGTCCCTTTCCCAGAAATGCAGTTCATGCCATTGTTGCTGGGGTGTTGATGTTTAACGTGCCTGAGCTCCCTTCATCACTAGGGTGACCTTGAGCAAGTCACTTCCCTCTGAGCTCCCTGTTCCCAACTTGTGACACAGGTGACAGGTGGTGTGCACTTAGAAGCTCCTTCCCTAGCAGGTGTGACATTCTTGTCCTGGGCCCTTTGCTAGCAGCTGTGACACACCGGCACCCGCGCCCCTGGCCGAATATGACCAGAGAGAGCGCAGAGCAGCAGTTCCCCTTGGTCCTTGGCCCTGTCCCCGCTAGGGGCTCATCCTTTGACTGGAGAGGCACTGTTGCCTCCCCATTTCCTGCTCCAATCCCAGACCTGACCTGAGCCCAAGGGCTGGGAGGTTTCTTTCTCACCTCTCTGGCTGCCTCTCTAGAGCCAGTTCTGTCTTCAGATGAGTCTTCAGGGGGGCTGCTTCTCATCCCAGATGCTGGACTTGGACTGTCTACCACTGACACCTGGGCACAGGGCCTGGCTTCCTGTTCTCGTGCTCTTGGAAATGAAAGGGTGCCCTTCGTTTGTTTTTCTTCCCACTAGAAATCTCCCTGCCTCTCATCCTCTGGGCTCTGCTGGCTGCCAGCTGCCCTGGCCTGGAGCAGCTGAAGAACTGAGATAGACCTAAGTTCTGGGTGGGTGCTTGGGGGTCCCACGGGCGTGGCTGGTGAGATTGCTGCTTCGGGGCCAAAGTGGGTGCTGGGCTGCCTGAGGTTCGATAGCAGATGAGAACTCTCGAGTGGCAGTGAGGGCTGTGTGGTATCCTTCCCTGCTCGGCAGCCTCTGCCCAGCCTGCAGCTGCCTTGCTTCTCAGAGAAACACTGAGCTTTAGGCTGCAGACAAGAGCTGACCATCTCCTAGAAGGGCCAGCTGCTCAGGCACAGGCACCTCTCTGGAAGAGGCGGTCAGAGAGAGGCGAGGGGGAGGGGCCTGACCTTCAAGCAGGAAGAGAGGTGAGCTTGTGAGACAGCTTTCTGGGGTGCAGGTAGAGAGCAGCAGCAAGTCAGGCACAGGTCAGGAAAGGCAGAGTGGTGACGGGGCTGCTGGGGGCTTTAGAAGGGAGTCCACCACAGGGCGGGCCGTGCTCCACAGGGTTGGGCTGAGCGTGGAGCCCGGAGTCTTTGCTTCCCACTCCTCGGTGCCGTCTGTGGTTCTCTGTATGGAATTTTCTGGCCTTGGGATTTTGTTGACGCCTGGATGAGTCTAGAACATGTGTTCCGGTGTCTGAGACATGCCCTCACTCCCCTTCAGCCAGGGCTCTGTGCACCCCAGCACTGTGAATGCACAGGACTTTGGTGGGAGAAACCTCTACTTGTTCAACTCAGAATTTTTAGCAAATGAAGTCACATCAGTCCCTGTTTCTGACCTTGCTAACCTTTGCGAGAATCACCACGAGCCATTTTGCTCCACTAGGTAGAGCGATGAGGCCCGGCAGGCTGAGGCTGGGGCTCCTGCCCTCTGCCCCTCCTATCCCAGGCAGGGGTGTCTTGATCACAAAGCAGTGGAAACAGTCCATTCCATCGGTTGATGTCCACTGGGCCAGTGGCTTTGGATAGGGACCTCTGACCCAGCCATGCTGGAAGTGCCCTGCTGTGGTCACACCCTGTGCCTTAGCCCCCCACCCCCTGGTCTCCCAGCACACGTGGTTCAGGAGCGGCCTGCACCCAACATCCCTTGCAGCACTGTCAGGCACACCCCATGGAACAGGCAGGACAGAAAGAGCATTCCGCTCCAGGAGCTTGATCCAGGTGGTGCTGAAAGGGCAGTGCTACCCTGCCCTCTGCTGCCTGGTGGGGTGGTGAGGAGGGCAGCAATCTGTTTGTGGGCTCTGGGCCTGGTTCCCAATTTAAGGAGCTTAGAAAGCAGCAGTCCTGTCCCAGTACTCACAGCACTGTAGTGGAGGTGCTTGTGGGGTCTTGTGAGCCGTGGCCCCAGACAGGTCCTCATGGCCAGAGTGCCCCAGGAGAAGCACTGAGTTGGTCTACAGAAATGGACGGTCCAGGGGCCTGGCTCCTAGGCAGGCTGTGAGGGGATGCTCGGCATGCAGGGGGTTGACTAGGGTGTGGGAAATACCACCATGGGCCCATGGGGGCCTCTGAAGCTAGCAGGGCCTTCAGGGTTCCCCCAGTGTGACAAGGCAGCCCTCTTTGCTGAGAGTCCCTCTAGGGGAGGCCATTCACCCAGGTCTGGCAGGCAGCTGTCCTCCCCATCAAAACTGCCATCTGTGCTCCACCCCAGGAAGGTGTGGGTGTTTCACACATGCTTGTCCCTGGTGCCTGGGTGGTGTGGTTTCATCCCTAGAGTTTATGGATGAAGACAGTGGTGTCCCTCGTGCAGACAATGGGCTGATCGATCTTATTTGTATCGTGCCCAATAAGGCCTGGGGAGCAGAGCAGCAGCCTTGCTCTGCAGACACACAGGGCCTCAGAGGACTCAGGTGCACACCTGCATGGCAGAACCAGGCTCTGGGCCCAGGTGTCTTTGATACTGAGTAGCTCGCCTCTCCCAGAGGCGCTGGTGTGGGCTGATACCAGTGCCACCATGGGTGTGTGTGTGGCTTCCTGGGCCACCTCACTCCAATTAAGCAGGTCCAGGTGGGACACAGCCTGGGACCAGCCCTGCAGCTGCATGTGTTAACCAAACAGATGGCCGCGGCCACTGGGATTGTCCTTGGTGCAGTCAGCCTGTGGGCTGCGGGGGCTTGTGGAAGCATGTGGGAAGACAGTCCCACTGATCAGCAGAGCAAGGTCCTCACCAACCCACAAAGGAGCATGTCACAGGACAGGCAGGTGTGGCAGGGAAGGCCAGGCTAGTGCCAGCCGAGGGCATTACCTCCCAGACTGCCCTTTTCCTCACACTTCTGTGACACAGCCCTCAAAGCCTGTGTCTTTGTGGGCCCCTGGCCAAGGAGCAAGGGCTGCCCTGCCTGGGCCCCCCTGCCAGTCCCTTGGTCACTTCATGCTGTGTGCCATGCTGGGGGAGTGTGCCTGTGTGTATGTCCTGGTGGCATTTGGATGAAGACACGGGTGTGTGGTGAGGCTGTGCGGGAGGACGGGCCTGTGCGTGAGGTGGGCAGGTGGTGTGGAGGCGGGCGGGCATGTGGCAGTGCGCCAGCTGAGCCCCTTCACTTCCAGGTCAGCCAGAGCAGCCTCCCCATGCTGTCCTCGCCATCACCGGGCCAGCAGGTGCAGACCCCGCAGTCGATGCCCCCTCCCCCGCAGCCGTCCCCGCAGCCTGGCCAGCCCGGCTCACAGCCCAATTCCAACGTCAGGTAGGCCTGGCCTGGGGTGTCCCTCCCCGCCTGGACCTCAAGGCCGGCCCTGCCTGGACCCTGGCTCACATGTTTCTCTCACTTGTCTGCAGCTCCGGCCCTGCCCCATCCCCCAGTAGCTTCCTGCCCAGCCCTTCACCGCAGCCCTCCCAGAGCCCAGTGACGGCGCGGACCCCACAGAACTTCAGTGTCCCCTCACCTGGACCTTTAAACACACCTGGTAAGTTGGGCCTGGGGTCCATGGCCCCATCGTGTGACCTGTATCGGCCTGGTGGGTTGAGGTGCTGAGGTCACCACTCACTGTTATGAGGCCTCAGCTCATACTGGGTGTGCGAGCTCTGGGGCCCTCAGAGCTCAAGCTCCCCACCTGAGGGTCGAGTGGCCTCACCCACCTGTGTCCTGCAGTGAACCCCAGCTCTGTCATGAGCCCAGCCGGCTCCAGCCAGGCTGAGGAGCAGCAGTACCTGGACAAGCTGAAGCAGCTGTCCAAGTACATCGAGCCCCTGCGTCGCATGATCAACAAGATCGACAAGAATGAAGGTGGGCTGCGGCCGGGGCAGGGCCTGCACCCTGGGGACACTGCCGGGCTTGTGTCTTAGTGTCCTCTCTTCTGTCCCAGACAGAAAAAAGGACCTGAGTAAGATGAAGAGCCTTCTGGACATTCTGACAGACCCCTCGAAGCGGTGAGCTTTGCACACAGCCCACGGAGGGTCCACAGGGGCATGGATAGCCCAGCCATGGATGAGCACTTGGTGATGATGTGGGTTTAGCAAAGGCACCGGGCAGCTCTTTGAGCCCTGGCCAGAGGCCTCCAAGGCTCCACTCTGGTGTGTGCTGAGGCTTCAAGCCCAGGCTTCATCTTGGCCGGTGCCCAGCCTTTGCCCTACTCCTGGCTGCTGCTGTGGTCCTCATGCTGGGCCATCACAGCCAGACCTCACCAGCCAGCAGCCAGGGGCCAGCTTGCAGTGGCCTGACCATCAGCTGGTCCTGATGGGCCTGAGCCTGACCTGGAGTTCTGCCCCTGACTTGCCGGTGACCATGGGCAGGCAACTGCATCTCAGTTACCCATGTGTAGCTCATGTGTGCTGTCATGAAAATGAAATAAGATGGCTCTGGTGAGAAGCAGGTGGAAGGCAGGGCCGCTGGCCACGGCGCTGTGAGGATCAGCGCTTGGGCAGTGCCTCCAAACTGCATGGGCACTGGCATATACCTCCCACTCACCTCAACTCAGGCTATTCCCCCCACCCCGTCTAGAAGGGTCTCTTTGTTCTGCTTGTCTGGATAGAATGCCAGTCACTATTGGGTGGTCCTCCAGGCCTTCATGGGTTGATCCTTCGTGAGGTTTATAGGGATGAGCGGGGCAGAGACTGGCCTACATGAAAATGAGGCATTCCCAGCCTGATCAGGGGCCTGGCCACTGTCCCTTCTCTTGCCCCATCACCTCACTCTGCCAACCAGGGACAAGCAACTCCTGGGTTTGAGGGCTGCCTGCCTTCAACTCTGGGTCTGGGAACAGCCGGTCAACTGGTAGGAGGTCCTGCAGAGGAGGTTTCTGATGGCCAAGGCCCAGTGGCAGTGGTTGGGATCCCAGCCTGAGAGCTGCCATGTCTCCCACTCCTCCAGCACAGAGGTCAGCCCAAGTCCTCTCTCTCTGCAGGTGTCCCCTGAAGACGTTGCAAAAGTGTGAGATCGCCCTGGAGAAACTCAAGAATGACATGGCGGTGGTGAGTGGGATGCCAGATACTCCTGGTTCCTAGGGGAACCAGGGCTCCCCCAAGAGCTCCTGGGAGCACCGCTGGGATGGTCCTTCAAGATCAGGACATCTGGGTGGCGGCTGGGCCTGACCTTGGACCCTGCCCGCGAGGCTTCCAGGCCAGGTCTGCTGTGCTGGATGGGAACATGGGAGAAGTCACCCTCTGTCTATGGCCCCGTGGGTGCCTCCTCCACCCAGTTCAGAGGAGGCAGGGACTGTAGGGAAGACAGGCTGTAGGGGTGGAGGATTATTCCCAGGATCAGCCAACATTGTCTGCACAAGGGTGGAGGCTGTGAGAGGCCTCAGGAATCTGGCTGTGAGTGACGACGGGCCTGGGGTGTGAAAGCCCCCTAAATGGGGAACCCTCAGGTCCTGGGCTGCTGACCATGCCCATCCTGCCTCCAGCCCACTCCCCCACCGCCCCCGGTGCCACCGACCAAACAGCAGTACCTATGCCAGCCGCTCCTGGACGCCGTCCTGGCCAACATCCGCTCACCTGTCTTCAACCATTCCCTGTACCGCACATTCGTTCCAGCCATGACCGCCATTCACGGCCCACCCATCACGTACGTCCAGCTGGGCTGGGCTTCGCGGAGGGCGGCCAGCCCTGGGCCGTGTGTGCCCGTTGTGGTCACCATGCCGCCTCCCCAGGGCCCCGGTGGTGTGCACCCGGAAGCGCAGGCTTGAGGATGATGAGCGGCAGAGCATCCCCAGTGTGCTCCAGGGCGAGGTGGCCAGGCTGGACCCCAAGTTCCTAGTAAACCTGGACCCTTCTCACTGCAGCAACAATGGCACTGTGCACCTGATCTGCAAGCTGGGTGAGTGTCCAGAGGGCTGGGGCTGGCATAGGAAAGCAAGCCCTGACCGCAGCCCCAGGACTCTGCCGTCTGAGCCAGAGAGCACAGCGCCCAGAACCCACCCTGTATTCACGCCCAGCCAGGCTGTCTGCTCTATCCTCACACACACCGGGCCCCGGACAGCCTGACGATGCCTCAGTCCCCACTGCCAAAGCCCGCACACTCTCACCTCCCCAACACAGATGTGGCTCTGCTTGCCTGGGGCCCTAGGGAGGTGGTAGGCAGGACCTCTGGGCACCCATCGATGCAGGGCACTCCAGGCTTCATGTTTGGAAATCTGAGAGTCAGAGAGACCTCCTCCAGGCTTTGCCACAAGCCTCACCAGAACCTCCCAGGGTGTGAAGAGTCCTGTTCCAGAGCAGGGCTATGAGGCAGGGCAGGCCGGGGCTCGTCCAGGTCACAGATACAGCCTTCTGTGTTGCAGATGACAAGGACCTCCCCAGTGTGCCACCGCTGGAGCTCAGTGTGCCCGCTGACTATCCGGCCCAAAGCCCTCTGTGGATCGACCGGCAGTGGCAGTATGGTAGGTAGACCCAGAGGAGCTGTCTGGGGACCCAGGGCAAGCAGGGGTCATTGTGGAAAACCAGGCTTCCATTGCAGCGGGGACAGCCACTGTGCGCTCCTGCCCCTCCCCAGCTCAAGCCCCTCCCTCGCCTCTTCTGGCTCCTCCTGCACAGACAGGAGCGGGTTGTCCAGTGGTTACCTGAGAGGAAAGGGTCTCTGCTCCCACTGTGTCCCTTCGCCCCTTCAACTTGTGTCAGGTCAACTGTCCAGGGTGGTTGTGTTCAGTGGGTGAGGGGTAAGCCCATGGCTCAAGGACAGACCCTGCTCTTCCCGGAGGCCACTAGCTTCCCAAAGGCCACTACCTTGGCGGGGCTGATGGGTCCCACCGGCAGCTTGAGCGCACAGGGCCCCATCTGGGTGATGTGGCTCCAGAGAGAACTATGGTGGCAGGGGGCAGTCTCCCTGAGCACAGAGCTGGCACACAGCAGAGCCGGGCTGGGTCCCCAAGGTTGTTAGAGGCAGAGCCCTAGATCCTGTTCAGATTCAGTTCTTCACTGACGATGAGGCTCTGGGAGGAGAACCTGAAGGCCGGGCACCATGCAGGACATCACCTCCTGGTGCTTCGGCTCGAGCCTGGGGCTGCCCCTTGCAGAGCACTGCCGGGTGTGCCAGGAGCGAGCTCTGCGCTGGCTGCCTTAGGTTCACACCTGCTACGTTGTTGCAGACGCCAACCCCTTCCTCCAGTCGGTGCACCGCTGCATGACCTCCAGGCTGCTGCAGCTCCCGGACAAGCACTCGGTCACCGCCTTGCTCAACACCTGGGCCCAGAGCGTCCACCAGGCCTGCCTCTCAGCCGCCTAGCCATAACTGCAGGGATGGCCCGCAGCCTCATCGGGGCCAAGGACACACGCCTCCTGTCAGACACTTCTAGGTGTTGGCTTCCTTAGAGAGCCTGGGGTTAGGTTAGCTTTCCTGCTTTTATCTTCTGCCTTGGGGACCTGCCAAACGAAATCCCACACCTGTACAGAACTGGGATAGGCGCAGTGGAGCGGGCTGCTTGGGGGGCGTTGGCCAACTTCTTAGAGAAGGCCCCTCCATGTGTCTTCCTCCAAGGAGCCAGATGCGATCCTCGGGCTGCTCTCACCGTGGCCTGTCCAGGGTCCAGGTCCGTCTCAGCAGCGTGAGGGTGCACTCAGGGTGTTGTTAGAGCATCTTGTGTGTGCTAGACACACTGCTACTCGTTTCTATAGGAGAACACAGAGGACGTAGGAAACCCTTAAAACACACATGGGATTCTCTGGTCACAGTTTTGGGTTCAGGCTATGCTGCGTTGGGCAGGTGCGGCACCCCCAGGGAAGCCCCCAAGTCCAGGGCACAGGCTGCCTTTTGGAGGGAGGGCTGGCCCATGGGTACTGCCAGCTTCCTGCCACCAGCTGGGCCTCAGCCCTCACGGCATTCCTGCTGAGCACTGTGGGGCACCCAGGGAGCCGGGACATCGGGGATCCTGCTGCTGGCACCCCTGCACCGCTGGCACGAAGGCCATGTCCCCACTGTGAAGGATGAAGAGCAAGGCCCTCGGGACCCGCGTCCTCAGAGCACCACACACTGAGCCACTCAGAGAGAATGGGCCTGGCAGCGGGCCAGGGCCATGCAGGGAGCGCCTCCCTGTGTTGCTTGCCACTCTGGGCACTGGCCAGCAGCCCTCTGGTGAGAAGAGGTCCCCCCTTTTTATGTGCACTACCCCACCATCTGTGATTATAATAAATTTATTATTCCCGTGTTTGTCAGTTGTTCATCACTATGTCCCCTTCTCCATGAATCTGGGCTCACTGTCCTGTCAGGATGCTGTTAGCCTTGGGGCTGGCAGTGTCCAGTCTGGCCCTGGACACCCTGGACCTCAGCTCTCCTTGTCTGACACACCGTCTCATTCCTTGGCCTGGTTGATCCCTCAGCTTCCTGGCAAAGTTCCTGCTCCCTGAAGTAGGAAAGGGCTGAGATTCATGCCAAGGAAGTGGGGCCGTGGAACTGGGAGGACTGCTGCCAGGTGACGGTGGGCACTAAGCTGGCCACCCCCAGACAATGGACGCAGCTGCAGCTGCTGCTGTGGTGGGAGGGGTGGCGCGGGTGTGGCCACAGCACTCTGGAGATGGCCCTCCAGGAAGAGAGGTGAGCTTGGCTGGACCCCCTGTCGGCGGTGTTGTGTCAGAGCAGGAGAAGATGGCATCTTGCCCCCAGGAGCATGCAGTCTGGGCAGGAGACCCAGGGTGATCTGTGTTTCGAAGGCAGCTCTGGCCCAGCCAGGGGACCAGGAAAGCCCTCCCACCTCCAGGGAGGGTGGGCGCAGCTCTGGCAACGCTTCTCTTCCAGGGCAGCTGCCAGGTCCCGGGATGAGCAAGACTTGGCTGCCCAGGCAGGTCCCTGCAGATAGCAGGGGCTGGGCTAGGGACCAGGGGCCGGGAAAGGACGCCTGATAGTGAGGATCCAAGCATACGACTTGGAAAGAAACAAGCTTTATTTTCAGTCTTCAGCAGGTAAGGTTTTACTTCATCATGTGCTTTTGTGTGAATGCCAAATATCGAAATAATAGCTAGAAAATAAACTAGCTGTTGTTTTGTCAGTTTGGAGATCAAATACTTTTTTCTATCTTGAGTCATTTATCTTGGAATTTAGCCAGGCTTAAAAGTAGTAGAATTACCAGGAAATGCTATAGAGAGCCAGAATCCACTTGGACGTTGGTGGGCCTGGCAGTGGAAAGCTGTGGGCGCAGATGCGGGTATCTCAAAGGCCCTGAACGGTGCAGGTGCTTGGTCCACATTGCTTGAAGCCTCTTCTGCTGAGAGACAAAGGTGTTCTTCAGGGTTGGCTTCAATGCAGGCAAGATGACAAGTGCTACCACAGGCAAGGGGCTCAGAAGCAGGCTGGGGGTGAGTAGTGGGACTGTCACCTTGAGCATCCCCAGGAGTGGAGTGTGCTGGGAGTCAGGCCTGTGTGGCCCTCACCAGGGCCCAGTGAGGCCAGGGCCTGTTCTGCTTCTGTGCTCCCTTCCTCCCTTCCCCACTCCTTCCCTGGTGCCCAGGCAGAAAAAGAGGCCGAGGCAAGTTTCAGAGCAGGAGTGGAAGTTTATTTTAAAAAGTTTTAGAACAGGAAAGAAAGGAAAGTATTCTTGGAAGAGACCTAAGCAGCATGTAAACGTCAAGTGCGGTGTTTAACCTTGATCCTAGTACTTTATAGACTGGCCCATTTCCCATCATTCTTCCCCTCGGGTGGGCTCCTTACATGCACAGTGCCCTCCTTGCCCTTGGGAGGTGAGCGCAGGCAGTGTTTTTAGGAAACTGTACGTATGCCTATCTGAGGCTTTCTTCCTTTTTCTGGTGGGGTGCCCCCAGAAAGTCATACTCTGCCATTTTGTCTCTTAATACACATGGCCAGGAAATTGCTTCTCCCTTGTGCCTGTATTCAATTAACACTTGAGTGAAACAGGTGCGACCGATCAGGAACTGGCATCTCCCTGATGCCAGGTGCCAATTTATCACTTTCATTTTTTATTTTTTAGAAGGAGTCTCACTGTCACCCAGGCTAGAGAGCAGTGGCGTGATCTTGGCTCACTGTAACCTCTGCCTCCCAGGTTCAAGTGATTCTCCTGCCTCAGCCTCCCGAGTAGCTGGGATTAGAGGCATGCACCACCACGCCTGGCTAATTTTTGTATTTTTAGTAGAGATGAGGTTTCACCATGTTGGCCAGGCTGGTCTAGAACTCCTGATGTCAAGTGACCCACCCACCTTGACCTCACAAAGTGCTGAGACACCATGCCCAGTCCTGGCTTTTTGTTGTTAATTGTTTTTTGAGACAGTGTCTCACTCTGTAGCCCAGGCTGGAGTACAGTAGTGCGATCACTACTGCACTGCACCCTTAATCTTCTGGGCTCAAGTGACCCTCCTGCCTTAGTCTCCCAAGTAGCTGGGACCACAGGCATGCACCACCCTACCCAGCTTTTTTTTTTTTTTTTTTTTTTTTTTGAGATGGAGTCTCGCTCTGTCACCCAGGCTGAAGTGCAGTGGCGTGATCTCACCTCACTGCAAGCTCCGCCTCCCGGGTTCACGCCATTCTCCTGCCTCAGCCTCCAGAGCAGCTGGGACCACAGGCGCCCGCCACCACGCCCGGCTAATTTTTTGTATTTTTAGTAGAGATGGGGTTTCACCATGCTAGCCAGGATGGTCTCGATCTGACCTCATGATCCGCCCCGCTCAGCCTCCCAAAGTGCTGGGATTACAGGCGTGAGCCACCGCGTCCTGCCACTAATTTTTTATTTTTTATTGTTTGTAGAGATGGGGTCTTCCTATGTTGCCTAGGCTTTTTTGTTTGTTTGTTTGTTTAAACAGAGACAGGGTCTTGCTATGTTGTCTAGGCTGGTCTTGAACTCCTGGGTTCAAGCAGTCCTCCCATCTTGGTCTCCCAAAGTGCTAGGATTACAGGCATGAACCACCAGGCCCAGTCTCCATTGTGAATCTTTTTTTTTCGAGACCGAATTTTGCTCTTGTTGCCCAGGCTGGAGTGCAATGGTGCGATTTTGGCTCACCGCAACCTCCGCCTCCCAGGTTCAAGTGATTCTCATCTCATGCCTCAGCCTCCTCAGTAGCTGGGATTACAGGCATGCGCCACCATACCCAGCTAATTTTTTTTATTTTTAGTAGCGATGGGGTTTCACTGTGCTAACCAGGATGGTCTTGATCTCCTGACCTCATGATCCACCCGCCTCGGCCTCCCAAAGTGCTGGGATTACAGGCGTGAGCCACCACGCCTGGCTTACCATTTTGATTTTTTTTTTTTTTTTTTTTTTTTTTGAGACAGAGTCTCACTCTGTCACCCAGGTTGGAGTGCAGTGGCGCGATCTCGGCTCACTGCAAGCTCTACCTCCCGGGTTCGTGCCATTTTCCTGCCTCAGTCTCCCGAGGAGCTGGGACTACCGGCGCCCACCATCACGCCCGGCTTATTTTCTGTATTTAGTAGAGATGGGGTTTCACTGTTAGCCAGGATGGTCTCGATCTCCTGACCTCGTGATCCGCCCGCCTCGGCCTCCCAAAGTGCTGGGATTACAGGCGTGAGCCACCACGCGCAGCTTACCATTTTGAATCTTAAGAGGAGAAAGTCTGGTTCTCTGGAAGGCCTGGGTAGCTTTTCTCCTGAGCATCTTGAGAAAAAAGTGCTCTGAGCACTCCTTGGGAAGTCCGAGTCAGCACATGCAGCCAGGTGGGTGCTCCCTGGCTGCTCTCCCAGAGGTCAGAATAGCTGGAGGCAACTGGAGGGAGGAGGCTGCAGATGTATTGAAGTCAGGAAGACCCAACAGTGGAAAGAGAAGTTGCTGGTGCCTGACCCTCGGCTTGACGCTGTGCTCCCCTGGACTGGGCTGGGTGTCAAAAGGCCTCCACCCTCCAAAGTGCCAGCCTTCTGCTGTGGCTGAAAAGCATTTGCTCCTCCTCCTCCTCTCACTTCTTTGCATTCTTCTGACCTCTTAAGTGCGTACAAAGATTCACATGGATATTAAAGTCAATGGTGATTTTCATAGCTGGAATACTCGTTGGGAGAAAGTAGGAATTGCTTTTTTTTTTCTTTTCTTTTTATTTATTTATTTATTTATTTTTTTGAGACAGGTCTCTCACTCTGTTGCCTGGGCTGGAGTGCAGTGATGCGATCTTGGCTCACTGCAGCCTCCATCTCCCAGGCTCAAGTGATCCTCCTACCTCAGCCTTCTGAGTAGCTGGGACCAGAGGTGTGAGCCTCCATGGCCTGGCTAATTTTTTGTATTTTTAGTAGAGATGGGGTTTCACCATGTTGCCCAGGCTGGTCTCAAACTCCTGAGCTCGGGCGATCCAGCTACCTCGGCCTCCCAAAGTTCTGGGATTACAGGCGTGAGCCACTGTGCCTGGCCAAAAGTAGAAATTCTTGACTGGGAAACAATTTGATTTCTTTTGGCCCCTTCTCACTTGAGAAAATTGTGCTGAGAATTCTGGTTTTGAGAGTGAAGGGAAGCTAGCTTAATTTTTAAAGTGAAGGCTACATGAGTCCTCTCTCCAGTGTGGTGGCTCACACCTGTAAACCCAGCACTTTGGGATGCAGAAGCTGGCAGATCACTTGAGCTCAGAAGTTCAAGACCAGCCTGGCAACGTAGTGAGACCCCATCTCTACAAAAAAATTTAAAAATTAGCAGAGTGTAGTGGTGCGTGCCTGTAGTCCTGGCTACTTGGGATGCTGAGGTGGGAGGATTGCTTGAGCCCAGGAGTTGGAGGCTGCAGTGAGCCATGATGGGGCATTGCACTCCAGCCTGGGCAACATAGCGAGAACTTGTCTCAAAAAAATACAAAGAGTCCTCTCTCATTTATGTTGGAAATGTCAGGGTTATTGGCCATTTAGGGGATCTAACTTGCTCTTGGATGTCCAAGAGGAAAGGTATCGATTTCTCCTGATTGCACAGGGCCTCTGCTGGTGGGTCACCTGCACGAGGTGACCAGAATCTGAGTCACCTCAGGTCATGCAGGTGCTGGTACATCCTAGAGACAGGATGTGTTGGTCACGGAAGACAGTGGGCCACAAATGGGTTCCAGGGGAATAGCGTCTGGTGCGAGGAGTGGGGTGTGGAGGTGCAGGGGGCAGGGGTGGTGTCCGGAGAGCCTGAAGTGCTGCCAGAGGCTCCAGGCCAGGAGGTCTGAGAAGCATCTGGATTTGGCCTGTTCACAGCAGGGGAGTGTGGCCTAGTGGCAAAAAGTTGAGGGCATCCTAGGAGTTGAGGAGGTGGCAGCGGTTAGAATAAACCACTCTGGAGGCGTCCAGGGGTGGAGAGACGAGAATGTGCAAGAAATGCCTTCAGCCTGGCCTCCTCAGGACCCCGGCCACCGGCCTCCCTCCTAGATGTCCCCAGAGCTTCCTCCTCCTTGTGCCCCAGAACTGGTTCCTGAGTTGCTCCAACCCCAGGCCTCCCCTGGAAGTCCCCCCAAGTGCCTCCCAGCTGGGACCCCTAACTGCATTTTGCTTCTGCTCTCGTGCCAGTAGTCCCCCTTTCTCTCCAGCGTCCGGTGCTCTCATGCCAGTAGTGCCCCTTTCTCTCCAGCATCTGGTGCTCTCATGCCAGTAGTGCCCCTTTCTCTCCAGCGTCCGCTGCTCTCGTGCCAGTAGTCCCCCTTTCTCTCCAGCGTCTGGTGCTCTCGTGCCAGTAGTCCTCCTTTCTCTCCAGTGTCTGGGCCCCAACTACCAAGACCCTGCCTCTTCACTGAGCTTTGCTGTGCTTAGTTCTCTACTCAGTAGGTTGTGTCTGCCTCCACTCCTGGCCAGACACTGCCCTGGGGCTGAGTGTACAGTCCCCAGCCATTCGCGAGAACCTCAGAGCTTCTGGAAGCCATAGACACGGCACATGCTTCAGGTTGTCAGGTTTTTTTTTTTTTTTGGAGACAGAGTCTTGCTCTGTCACCCAGGCTGGAGTGCAGTGACATGATCATGGCTCACTGCAGCCTTGACCTTCTGGGCCCGGGTGATCCTCCCACCCTATCTCAAGTAGCTGGGACCACATGTGTGAGCCACCACCACACCTAGCTTCTTGAATCTTTTTTTTTTTTTTTTGAGACAGTCTCACTCTGTCACCCAGGCTGAAGTGCAGTGGCACAATCTTGGCTCACTGCAACCTCCGGCTCCCAGGTTCAAGCGATTCTCCAGCCTCAACCTCCCGAGTAGCTGGGATTACAGGTAGGTGGCACCACACCCAGCTAATTTTTATGTCTTTCGTAGAGACGAAGTTTCACCGTGTTGGCCAGGCTGATCTTGAACTCCTGACCTCAGGTGATCTGCCCATCTTGGCCTCCCAAAGTGCTGGGATTATAGGTGTGAGCCACATGCCCAGCCAACTTTTTGAATCTTTTGTAGGGATGGGCTCTTGCTATATTGCCCAGGCTGGGCTTAAACTTCTTGGCTCAAGTGATCCTCCCTGCTTTGGTTTCCCAAAGTTCTGGGATTACAGGCCAATCTAGTCAATGTTGATATTAAGTAGAAGGCAAAATTCACATGGCTCAGGCCCAGCAGGCTCAGGCTGGGTGTGGTGCCATCTACCTGTAATCCCAGCTACTCAGGAGGCTGAGGCAGGAGAATCGCTTGAACCCAGGAGCCGGAGGTTGCAGTGAGCCAAGATCGTGCCACTGCACTCCAGCCTGAGTGACAGAGACTCTGTCTCAAAAAAAAGAAAAAAAAAAAAACAGATTCAAGCAGGCCCTCACCCTTTCTGTCACAGGCACTTTGGTGTTAACATGCACCTTGGTTTTGCTGCTGCTGTGTCTACTGTGCCCCTAGGCAAGGAAAGCAAAGGAAACCAGAGGGCCAGGCCCATGGACACTGGGGTGAGGGGCCAACCTGGGTGAGGGTGCCCAGCAGCTGTTTCTGCAGCCCCTGCGTGTTCAGGGACCCTGTGGGGGTGAACCGCCTGGCTACTGAGCCTAGGCGGTGGAAAACTCAAAAACAAGGGCAGGTTTATTCAGATCCCTGGTGGAGTTACAAACTTGGTTTGGTTTTTGGTCACAGGCCCTAAAATGCCATTATTCTGAGTTTACATAAAAATGCAAAGCACTGGCCGGGCGCGGTGGCTCACACCTGTAATCTCAGCACGTTGGGAAGCCAAGGTGGGTGGCTCACATGAGGTCAGGAGTTTGAGACCAGCCTGACCAACATGGTGAAACCCCATCTGTAACAAAAATACAAACATGAGCCAGGCGTGGTGGCACATGCCTGTAATCCCAGCTACTCGGGAGGCTGAGGCAGAAGAATTGCTTGAACCTGGGAGGAGGAGCTTGCAGTGAGCTGAGATCATGCCACTGCACTCTAGCCTGGGCGACAGAGCGAGACTCCATCTCAAAAAACAAAACAAGGCCGGGCGCGGTGGCTCAAGCCTGTAATCCCAGCACTTTGGGAGGCCGAGACGGGCGGATCACGAGGTCAGGAGATCGAGACCATCTTGGCTAACATGGTGAAACCCCGTCTCTACTAAAAATACAAAAAATTAGCCGGGCATGGTGGCGGGCGCCTGTAGTCCCAGCTACTCGGAGGCTGAGGCGGGAGAATGGCGGGAACCCGGGAGGCGGAGCTTGCAGTGAGCAGAGATCGCGCCACTGCACTCCAGCCTGGGCGACACAGCCAGACTCCGTCTCAAAAAAAAAAAAAAAAAAAAAAAAAAAAAAAAAAAAAAAAAAAAACCAAAATACAAAGCACAACATTTAAATTTGAAAATCATTAAAAAGAACCCCCAAAACCCCACATCAAAAACAAAGGCTTGGTTTGAAAATCACCACTGAGGCCGAGTGCGGTGGCTCATGCCTGTAATCCCAGCACTTTGGGAGGCTGAAGCAGGCGGATCACGAGGTTAGGAGATAGAGACCAATCCTGGCTAATATGGGGAAAACCCATCTCTACTAAAAATGTAAAAAATTAGTCGAGCATGGTGGCACGAGCCTGTAGTCCCAGCTACTTAGGAGGCTGAGGCAGGAGAATCGCTTGAACCTGGGAGGCGGAGGTTGCAGTGAGCCGAGATGGTGCCGCTGCACTCCAGCCTGGGTGACAGAGCAAGACTCCGTCTCAAAAAAAAAAAGAAAAAGAAAATCACCACTGAGATGCTGTTCTCCCTGGTGTGTCGTCTGTGGGGTGAATGAAGGTGTGAGAGATCCCATAGTGGCTTCTGTCAGTCAGTCTGTAGTTGTCATATATTTTGAATACTTAAGTATCATCAAATGGTTGCTGTGTCTTTGAGCACTTGATTTTATTGAAGCTACCTTCCCTCCCTTCTCAGTCCCGTTTCCCCCACATGCCTCCACGACTGCAGGAATCCCCCTGCTCCCAACCAGGAGCCCAAAGATAACCATGTTCCCACCTGGAGTGGCCTCCCACGTCCAATGCCGTCAGGGCTGGTGCAGCTTCCCCCGCTTGGTCAGCAGCGTCCTGGCTGAGGAGTAGAGGACGTAGCCCAGAGTAAACAGCAGTGCACAGGTGAGGGGCCCGACACAGAACAGAGAAGCCACGAAGAAAGCCAGCAGCAGCCACAGCAGTGTCAGGTAGCTGTCCAGAAAGCACAGGGTGAGCCTGGGGCTGCTGGCCAGCGTGGGCTCTGTGAGGCGGTAGCGACAGAAGCTGCCAAGGGAGTCATCTCAGGAACACAAAGCCGCCATCTGGTCTGCAAACTGAAGTGCAGACAGTGGCACGGGGGTATGGGGTGGTGGCACCACAGGCCTCAGGACAGGTGCACCCCACCCCCACTGGCCACCCTGGGACTGCACCCCAGGCAGGAGCACCCAGAACCCTCTCTGAAGAGGCCAAGCCGGCCCTCCTGCCCACTCACTCTTTGATGGCAGATGACAGCCGGAAGGGTGCTCGAACCAAGCTGGTAATCTCATAGCTCCAGAGGGGCAGCAGCTCCGGGTCCCCCCGATACTCAATTTCAAACCTTTGCAGCCCATTGATCTAGAAACCCAGGTCATAGGGTTGGGTCAGAAAACATGGCCCTGACCAGGCGCAGTGGCTCATGCCTATCTCAGCACTTTAGGAGGCCCAGACAGGTGGATCACGAGGTCTAGAGTTAGAGACTAGCCTGACCAATACGATGAAACCCTGTCTCTATTAAAAATACAAAAATTAGCCAGGTGCCGTGGCTCACACCTGTAATCCCAGCACTTTGGGAGGCCGAGGCAGGTGGATCACGAGGTCAGGAGATTGAGACCATCCTGGCTAACACGGTGAAACCCTATCTCTACTAAAAAATACAAAAACTTAGCTGGGCATGGTGGCGGGTGCCTGTAGTCCCAGCTACTCCAGAGGCAGGAGAATGGCGTGAACCCAGCAGGCTGAGCTTGCAGTGAGCCGAGATTGTGCCACTGCACTCCAGCCTGGGCAACAGAGTGAGACTCCATCTCAAAAAAAAAAAAAAAACAGCCAAGCACGGTGGCATGCGCCTAAAATCCCAGCTACTCAGGAGGCTGAGGTGGGAGAATCGCTTGAACCCGGGAGGCAGAGGTTGCAGTGAGCCGAGATCTTGCCACTGCACTGCAGCCTGGGCGACAGAGGGAGACCTTGTTTCAAAAAAAAGAAAGAAAAGAAAACATGGCCCCTGCACACAGCTCAGAAGAGCCAAGCCATCTCTGCTCACAGCACAGGAGGGAGCTGGGGTCCAGCCCATGCAACTCTGGGACTTGGGCCTCTTACCTGGTACTGGCCCAGGGGCGTAGGGATGAGTCCATCCTCACCCGCAATGTAGTCGGGAGCTGCTGCTTTCCATTGTCATCCTGGATGGTGTCCAAGGCAAGTGTGAACTGCGTGAGCTGTGCTTCACTGAGCTGCCAGAGAGAAGCGCCTCTGCCCTCAGTGTCAAGGTGAAGAAAGGGACCAGTCTTCACCCCACCAGCTTCTAACGGTGGCAACGAGGGCACCCGGACTCGGGGTGTGGGCCTGCCTCCCACAACACTGGGTTCGTCTGCATGGGGCCTGGGACAGGTGCGTGGCAGACCACGGGCTAAGGGGGAGTGGACGCTTCGGGGAAGGGGACCCTAATGGCCGTGGGGTAGGCCCCATTGCTCATACCTGGAATATCTGGTGCAGATACTCCAGGGCCTCCTCCAGGCACTCGTCTGTCTTCTAGATGCTGTCATGCCCCATCTCGTCCAGGTCATTGGCTGAATAGGAGCCGTTGGTGTCCGTGGGGCCAAAGCCCGGCCACAACAGGAAGGAGCAGCCGGCCGGACTCTCCACACACGGGTCCGAGATGGACTTGGCCATGTGCTTGGCCTGCGTGATGAGCTGAGTGAGGTGCGGGACCTGCAAGGGAGGCAAGAACAGGTCACTGGCAGGAGAGGCCTGTGCTGCCACCAAGGCAGGCTGACTGGGGGCCCTAAGATGGATGCACAGCCAGATCACTGAGTGATGGGAGGAGCAGCTTCTGCTGGAGGACTTTTAAAGACTAAAGGATGATCTTCTAAATGTGAAATTTCCCAACACTGCCTTCATTATCAGAAACAAATCAGACTTTACTGAAACGGGAAGGAGAAGTGCGTCAACTCCACGCCCAGCCTCCCTCCCTCCAGCCAGAACACAGCACTTTCCTGCCTCTGCTCAGCCCCATGGCTCCAGGGGCCCTGTGGATGGGCACCACCGACCCACTCACCAGGGTGTGGGCCTCAGGCCCGAAAATCAGGGTGTACTTGCAGTCCTGGCCCTCCAGGCTGTAGACGTGGCTCTTCACCTTGAAGGTATCAGTGACCACTGGTGGCCACGATGACAGGAAGCCGCTGGCGAATGTGCAGGCTGTGAAGAATTGGTGCTGGCAGCAGGGCATGACAAGCTCCGGCTCCAGGAACAGCTGCTCGAACTGGAAGGCAGGAGATGAACCTAGCACCCACTTCCAGAGGCACAGAGTACCTGGTTACTGCCCACAGGTTTTCAGGATGCCTCCAAGGTATCTGGGGAGCCATGACCCAGGGGTGTCCTCCTGAGGCCCTGCCTGGCAGTGTCTCCCATTTAGTAGGTGGCTGACATGGGGAGGGCAAGTGAGGGAGCTGGTGGCTCACAGAGCCCCCAGCAGTATCTGCAGGAGGGCAAACACTGGGAGGAGCGACAGAAGCCAATGTCCAACCCAGCCAAGACAAACGCACGCCAGAGACCAAGACAGCCTCCCCAGGCTGCTGCCACGAGTTGCCAGGGAGAAATTGTGGTGCCATGGGGCCGCAGCTTGGTTTGTGCAGCCCCCTCTGTGGGTATACCTGCTGTCCTCCACCCAGTGCCTGGTGCCTGGTGGCTGCAAGGCAGGCAGCATCCAGCCGGTCTCAGCCTTAACTGCGCAGATGTGTCCCAGGAATCTCTACAGCAACCTTTGCTGGGGCCCACTCTGGACACGTGGGTCCCTCTTGAAGAGGTGTCGCCCACCAGCTAAGGGACTGGCTCTGGTCTGGCTGGGTCGGGGTCTGCCGGGCTGGCCTGGGCCGAGGACTTACCGTTTTGGATCATCTTGGCTAGGTTGGGCTGGGCAAAGACTCTGGCCATTCGGAACACCATGAGCAGGGCTTGGGGCTGACCAGGTCTGTGTGGAGCACATGGTTCAGGAAGCCCACGAACAGCTTGGTGTACATCAGCAGGTTCTCCTGGACAAAGGGCACCCTGGGGACCGAGGTGTCAGGTTGGGGCCAGCCCTTCCACTGGAGGTGGAGGTGGGGGCTGCGCCCGTCCATGCCCCAATATCCCTGCTTGTTCCCAGGCTTTCAGACTCTCCCTGGCCAAGGTGACAAAGTATCATGGATGTTAGCTCAGAGGACTGTTGGCAGGCAGGCAGGGCAGGACACAGGCAGGTGAGACCCAGGCCCTCTGAGGATGCTGAATCCTTAGCAGGGCTGAGGCCCCTTTCCAAGAGGACTGAAGCCACCATAGCAGAGGCTGGCCCAGAGCCTGAGGGGGCTGAGGGAGGATCCCCCAGAGGGTCCAAAGGGGAAGGCCTCGGGCAAGGAAGGGAGATGTCGGTGGCTATGCCAGGTGCCACAGACGCCTGGGAGGTCTGCTGTGAGGATCAAACAGGAGATGAGGGGAAGGCAGCCACTGGTCTGCTCTTTGCTGGTAAGGAAGCGTCAAGGCACAGTCTGCAGGTCACTATGAAAATCTGGGCCAGAAGGGAGAGGGGACAGGTCATCCACTGCTTCCATGAGAAACTCATTCTAGGGCCTGTCAAAGTTGAGCCTAGGAAGGGCTGGTCTGTGCTCTACTCAGCAGGGGCTGGGAGAAGAGCCCAGGAGGCCGCCAGAGCCAGGTCCTGGCTGACCCCAGCATAGGCCGCTGTCCTAGCCTCCACCCACTGGAGCAACATCTGCCCAGGGGAGCCAGTGGCATGGCTGTGAGGAGAGGGGACCAGGGCGTACCGTTTCTCAGGCACACCAGGGCTGGGAGTCGCTGCTGGGAGCCTGCTTGTCAGCCGCACATCGCCACGGCTCCAGGTAGCTCAGCCACACCTCCAGGACCTGTCGGGGAGGTGTGTGCTAAAGGCCCAGTGGCTGGGGCCAAATCCTCCCATGGTCTGGAGGCCAGGTCCCCAGGCGGCAGCTACACTAACTCTTCCCACATCCCCCAGAGGGCGCAGGAGAGACGCGCAGCCCTGTGAGGTTTGGCTCTCTCACTGTCGCTTCAGAAGCCAGGGTCATGGGCGGGCTTTTCCTAGCCCACAGGACCCAGTGCTCCCTGGTTGTGTAAGAGCAGAAACCCGTTTGGCACCAGACAGATGGGACAGGGCAAGGCTTTGCTGTACCTGAGGATTGGCTTTGGAAACTGAAACAGAAAGAACAATGTAACCTCCAAGGCCCCTCCTCTCCAAGGTCTCTGTGACAACATTTGTTCTCCTCCTTCATCCACCCCAGGGGACCTCCCTTACTGGGGCACACAGAGGACTCAGGCACGCATGAGATGGGGCCGACACTCCTAGCTCCGAACAATGGGTCCAGGGGCCAGTGGCCAAAGCAATGCTGCAGGAACAGGTAGAGTTTCTCCTGGATGAACCCCAGGACAGTGGCCTGCAGGGGAGGGGAGGGACACCACTGCTTGCACAGTAAGGTGGCCCTGCCTGGGGCTCCCATTAGCGAAGGTTGACTCTGCCAGGGGAGAGCACTGGGCACCTCTGAGAGGTAAGAGCTGGTTTTAGCCCCATTCTTCAGAGGAAGAAACCAAGGTTAGGGAACATCCCAAGGACACACCCAGCATGCAGGCGGCCAAGCCATTGCATCCCCTGCACACACCTCACCTCAGCCCCACACAAAACAGCCCACTCTGCCAGCCCCAGTGGGGAGAGATCGCTGTGGGCAACACCAGAGTGGGGGAAAGAGGAGGAGACACTGAACTCCTCCAGGGGGCTGCTGGTATGGGAGTGGCTGAAAGGTGAGGTCTGCTCTGGCTTCAGGTTATTGGCAAAGGTGTGCAGGTGCTTCAGTGGCAGGCGCAGCACCATCATGTGCTCCTTGGTGGGCATGAATGATTCCTCGGTGGAGGAGGAGGGGTCAGGGCCTGGGAAGGGCTGCAGCACGTGGCCTCCAGGTCTGACCATATCCTGCTCTGGGGCAGTTGATCTGCCTCCACACAGGAGGCACGAACCAGGCAAAGAGTGGGGCCACTACTGTGCCTGGCACCCAGCGGATGTGCCTTGCACTGCTTGGTCTGAACTGCGGCCAGCTTTGTGGTAGGGAAGTGCTTGGCCCAGCGCCTGCACAGCCCACCTGAGGAGGACTCGCTGAGACAGACACATCTGCTTCTGTACCGCTGCACATTCGCAGTGGGTGGCACAGGGCCATGGCCCACCAGGTTGCGCCCTTGGCCATTGCTGCCTATCTTGATCCTCAGGGCAAGAGGAGGCGGGTGTCACCCCCAAGCTCTGGATCCAGGGTCTCCCAGGTAAGATGGCTGAGGCCAGGAATTTGAGATTAGTTTGGGCAACATAGGGAAGCCCTGTCTCTACAAAAAATTTTAAAAGTTAGCTGGGCATGGTGGTGTGTGCCTGTAGTTCTAATGACTCAAGAGGCTAGGGTGGGAGGATCACTTGAGCCCAGGAGTTCTTGGCACAGTGAGCTAGGATCGTGCCACTGCACTCTAGCCTGGGTGACAGAGTAATACCCTTTTCAAAAAATAAGAACCTTCGCTTTCCTCCCCAATTCCTTCCAACTGCTTCTCATTCTGGACACAGACAGATAAGGGCTCAGCCCAGGAGAAGCTCTGGATATCAATTCCTCTGTTGCCCACAGACCTGTGGTCAGGAAAACCCCAAGACAAGAGCACAGTCAAGCTAACAGGCCAAGCTTTTGATTTATAATGTACAAGCAGGATCCTGGAGACCTACACCCGTAAGGAAAGCCTTTTTGCTGGCCATGGGCTTTCTCTGGTTGCCCAGCATTGGGAGGGCAGGTGGGAGCATCAAGAGTGGATGAGGGCAGGGGAACAGGGGCACTGAGTCCGAGTGGACATGCTCACCTCTCCATGCTTACCCTAGCCCTTTGGGCCTCAACACATCTGTGATGCTGAGGCTGGTGCAGGGCCCGGCCTCTGGGTATATCTTGTGATGCTGCAGACCCCGCATGGACCACTGCTCACATCACTGCCCACTCAAGTCTCCCCGTCAGGAAAATGTCCCCACAGGTCCAGGTGACACACCCCACAGATCAGTGGCCGAGGCTGAGAATGGAGCTATAGGGTGGGAGGTATTTTTTTTTCTTCTTTCTTCTTCTTTCTTCTTCTTCTTTTTTTTTTTTTTTTTTTTTTTTGAGACAGAGTCTCACTCTGTCACCCAGGCTGGAATGCAACAGCATGATGTCGGTTCACTGCAACCTCTGCGTCCTGGGCTCAAGGGATCCTCCCACTTCAGCCTCCCGAGTAGCTGAGACCACAGGCACACACCACCACACCCAGCTAATTTTTTTTTCTTTTCTTTTCTTTTCTTTTTTTGTAGAGGCAGGGGTCTCGCCATGTTTCCCAGACTGGTCTCAAACTCCTGAGCTCAAGCAATCTGCATGCCTTGGCCTCCCAAAGGGATTACAGGTTTGAGCCACTGTGCCTGGCTATTTTCTTCTATCTATCTGTATCTTTAAGTCTTTGGGCAATGAATTTGCATTGCTTTGGAAGAAAGGAGAAAACCAGTACCTATACTGCCTGACTAGAAGGGCACCAGCGGGTGGGAAGTCAGACCAGCGTCCTTCTCCTCCAGTCTCACCCCGGCCCTCCCTCCCATCCTGGCCTGGGATCCTGAGCCATGACATCCTCCCTGCAGCTCACGGGAGGGGACGGCATCCACATGGGAACTGGGAACCTGCCTTCCCTGCAGGTGCACTTACCCAGCCTCACCTGGTTCTTCCAGAGGGTCTGGAGGGGCCGGTGTCAGGCCCTGTCCCCGGCAGTCACATGAAAGCCTCAGGCTATTTTCCCACAGGTTTGCTGAGCCACAGATTTCCCTCAGCTCTGCACCCCTTTTGGGCCACAGTCCCACGTGGAGTCCCTGGCCACAGTCGTACCTGCTTGCTTCTTAAAGATGTGTCCCCAAAGCCCCACATTTCCCACTGGGCCCAGCCTCACAACACCTCAGCTCACCCCTCCAGGACCTCCCTGGTCACCCCTACTGCCATGAGGGTTACTAGATGCTTCCTGGACACTGCCCTCCCTCCCTGACCGAAGTCTTCTCCAGTGGCTCCCACAGAACAGGGATGCCACCACATGCTGTGGTCACCACCCCATCCCACCGGCACTCAGGGTCCACATGTTTATCCATCCTGTGCTCAAATTCCCATTCAATCACGTGTGCTCCTTCGCAGGGTGAATGGGGCAGGCCCCTGGCTGTGGGCACGGCTCGTCCCCTGGGCTCTCACAGACTCGCTAACTCTGTTGTCTCCGAAATCCCCCATGGGCCTGAACTCTGCTTCACTGACCTCAAATCCATCCATACACTTGTCATTTGTGCCTAGGCAGACCACGACCTCTTTGAGGTCGCTACCTAGTCTCATCCCCCTCTGGAGGTGTCTACGAATGGCCGAGGCTCCCTAGGTGAAGGCGGGGCCCAGGCCGGGCCGTCAAGGACTGACAGCCTCTGTGGGCTATAGGGCCAAGCTCCAGGTCCTCGCCAACCCCCTGCCTCACACACACAGTCTCATAGAATCTCCAGCGTGGGTGACAGTTCTGAACAGGGCAGCACCCACATTACTGTAAGTCCCAGGCCTCTGTGTCTTCAGCTCCTTCCTGAGCACCAGGCCCTGCAGAGTGGGGGTGAACCAGGCCACTGCAGAGGCCTCACGACTCCAGCTCTTCAAACCAGGGCCAAGCATGGAGCCTCAACACCAGAGACCTTGGGACTCCTCCACTGGTGGGGAGCTGGCCAGTCCGGGCCACGTGCCTCGTTCTGCCACACAGCCACACCCCATCCCCACAAACCGGGCCAGTCTGCAAAGCCAAGGGCCAGGCCAGGCTGGAGGCTGATCTCTGCCTCCCACAACACAGGGGCTTCGCTCTGCCTGAAAGTAGCTTCTGTCACCCGCAGCTGGGCCCAGCCAGCCCCTTGCTTTGCCGGGCACGGACACGCACTCTGGGCAGGGGAAGGGAATCAAGGAGCGCAGCATGTACTTGGTAGGTGTGGAGGGCCTGGAGGCTGGGCTGTAGGGGGCTGTGGTGGGCGCTGGAGACACAGAGTCGGTAGTGCAGAACCTCCAGCTGAGACGGTGAACAGACAAAAGCCGGAAGACGCAGAAGAGGAAAGCATGAGAGGACAGGGTGGGGAAGGGGAAACATGGGACCGGACATAGGAGGGGGAGGTGGAGAAAAAAAGCAATGAGAACGAGCCCAGAAGTGAGAAGAAAAAAACAACAAAAGCGTGGTCAGTGACCATCCAAACAATTGCAGTCCCAGCAGCTGCGACCAGCGCAGCACCCTCCTCGGCAGCCAGGCCAGGGCTGTGGCGGCACTCTCCTCAGCCTTGGAGGCTGGGGGTGGATAGACCCTCCAGCTCACCGGGGTGGCCTCGCAGTGTCGCTGAGGCCTAAAGGCCTCTCTAGCTCATTGGAAGGGCCCAACTCACTGCCCTTCCAGATGGGACCCGCTCTCCCCAGTGACTCTGAGGCCACACTGTGTGTGCCATGTGCACACCACAGCCCTTCAAGTGCTCAGGGTCTTCTCTGGGACATGCTGTCAGCCACCAAGGCCTCAAGATCCCGAGGCCCAGAAAAGAAACTGTCAAAGCATGTTCCAGGAGAAGGACTCTGCCCAGAGAAGATACATATGTAATTGACTGGATTTCCCTGGGTTGTTTTGAGAAATATATCAAATTTGCATAAGACATGATCAATTCCTATGTGTCTAAAACCCAAGCAATGTCCCCTCCATGAGTGGATCTCTCTGAGAGCTGAGGATGAGGACAGGTCCCCAAGGGTAGCACAGACAGGAGCACAGGCTCAGGCCCCCAGGCCCTGCCGTCCGCACCCCCAAGTCTGGAGGTCAGCCGAGGTGGTGTGTGCATCAGCTCTGACTTCAGGAGGCAGCCTCTCCTAACGCACCAGGAACTCCCACCCTCCAGATATGGAGGGCTCGCAAGGGCAGAAGCCCCCGAAGACCTGGCCACAGCCACACAGACTTAGAGGCAGCAGGAAACTGAGGCTAAGCTGGCCCCCAGCCAGGACCCTCCAATCTACCGCCCTACAGCGCTGCAGCCTCCGAAGCACCCCTTCAGCCCATCACAGCCAGAGCTGGCCTGGCGCATATCCTGCCTCATGAGCGCCATGCCTCCTGCCCAAGCAGCATGGCCACTGGGCTCCACACAGGAGAGATCAGGATACACCTGCTAGATGCCACAGCACACAGAGCAGGGCGGGAAGGAGCAGGGCAGGAAGGTGTCACCTTCACAGCCTTCCTCTGTGCCAGACCTGGGGCTCAGGCAGGAATCAGACACAGTTCTCCAGTGTGTCTCTGCCCTCGCTTAAAGGAACACAGTGGCCTGTGGGGCCGTTGGCCATCTTTACGGCCCACAGGGCCACCAGGGAGCAAGCACGCACCTTGGATTCAACTAGGGAGTGCAGGGCAACCCCGGGAGCCTCACTTCCTGCATCTGGAAATAAGGGCTAGCAGGGACGGGCAGGGATTTCTGTATGGCAGGTGCAGCATAGGCCTGGGCAAGTGGCAAGGGGCCTTGGGGGACACGGACTTCCACAGCTGCCTTTCTCTGACTCCTACCCACTCAGTTTTCTCACATTTTGTTTTTTGCCTCAACTGGAAGAGGCAAAAAGTGGAGTGTCTCTGGGCACTTTGTCCCACCACTGCAAGTCATTCTGAGCAGGGCTCACCCGACCCAAGGTCTGGCCAAGAGGAAGTGAACATTGGGAAGAAGGGAAAGGCACCTCCTGCCCTCTGCAGGGACAACCCCCTGCCAGTTCCCTTGGCCCGTGAGGACACAGAATCCTCACAGGCAACAGCCCAGAAGAGCCTTTCTGGCTGGCCCTTGAAAGTAGGTGTATTTCCACTCACTAAGTAGGCAGAACCAGCAGACAAGAAGGTGACACAGTGCAGCGGCCCCTGCCCCTGCCAGGTCAAGTCACATGCAAGAGCGCTGAGCAAGCGCCCTAGGGCCCCAGGGAGAAGCGGGGCCCTGGGAACAAACCAGGCCCCCAGGCACCAGCCAGGCACACGCAACAAGTCTGCTCTGGAAGCAGGAAGGGCACTGCAGGCTCTTTGTGACTCAGGAGGCCCCAGATGGGGTCCCCAGCTTTTCCTCGTTCTCTTTCCAGGTGATGCCGAGGGTGAGGATTTGGGGGAACCTATGCTCTGAGAGATCCTTCACATGGCAAAGCATGGGGCCACAGAACTGGCTGCAGAGACTGTGGCAGAAGCAGGCCCACAGCTCTTCCCCAGAACCAAAGGAAAAGTGACAGGAGGCTCTTTTGTAGTTTAACTCCATCACCCACAGGTCCTTCATTCTGGAGAAAGCCCTCAAGAATTTTGTCAGCAACAAAGCCAAAGTCTCCCAAGCACACTGATGCACAGACGCCATGGGCACCAGACTACAGGTTGTGTGCCTAGGGCACACTGCCCAGAGAGAGAGTGGGGAGAGGCGAGGCGGAGGGGGAGGAAGCAGGCCAGGCTGCATGTAGGAGGGCGCCAGGCCCCCACACACCATGAGTACAGCTGCTTGCTCATACTCTGGAGGAGGTGGGAGAGTGGGGGGCAGACAGGAGGCTAACTGTGGTGCCACTATGCTGGTCATGGGTCTGCCCCGGGCCATCACTTCATGGGAAAACACAAAGGCACTGCTGATGGTGGAGGAGACACCACCATTGTTTAATTGTTCAGTTTCTTTTTTTAATTAAAAGAGATGGGGGTGCTGGGCACGGTGGCTCACGCCTGTAATCCCAGCACTTTGGAAGGCCGAGGCAGGTGCATCACGAAGTCAGAAGTTCAAGACCAGCCTGGCCAAGATGGAGAAGCCCAACTCTACTAAAAATACAAAAATTAGCCAGGCACGGTGGCAGGTGCCTGTAATCTTAGCTACTCAGGAGGCTGAGGCAGCAGAATCGCTTGAACCTGGGGGGCAGAGGTTGCAGTGAGCCGAGATCGCACCGTTGCACGCCAGCCTGGGTGACAGAACGAGACTCTGTTTAAAAAAAAAAAAGAGAGAGAGACAGGGTCTCACTATGTTGGCGAGGCTGCTCTCAAACTCTTGGCCTCAAGCAATCTTTCCCACCTCGGCCTCCCAAAGTGCTAGGATTACAGGATTGAGTTCCCACACCTCGTCCCGTTCAAATTCAGTTTTGCAAGATTCTGGAGATTGGATGCACAACAACGTGAAATGTATTTAACACTACTGACTGTACACTTGGAAATGGTTAAGACAGTAAGTTTTATGTTATGTATATTTTACAATTACAATTTTTTTCTTAATTAAAAAAACGAAGCATTAATGCTTTGGTCCAGGAAACAGCAGAACCTTCCAGTTCTGTCCTATAAGCCTGTGTCATGGTCTCCTGTCCTCTTCATGGCCAGCACATCCCACTGTCCACACAGCCAAGAGCTGTCTGGGTATCATGGTCCCCTCTGTGAACAGGGGCAACGGTTCCTACCATTCTAGCACCTGAGGCTGCTGTGAAATGGTTTGGAGGCTTCAAAAAGCACAGCACCCCACATATTAGGAGTTATGTACGAGGTCAGAGACAGAATCCTGTCTTATCTACATACCAGGCGTCAACAGCGAGACTGTGGCTACCAAATCAGTCCTAGGATCCAGTATCAGAAGCAGCACCTGCCAAATCTCTCTCAGGTGTGCTCAGAAGACACAGCCAGGACTTGGTGGACAGTACTCAGGGAGTGAGCCAGCCCACACCATCGTGAGAGGCTGGAGCCTCCTGGAAAACAAAGGATTCTGTCACCTACTATTGGATCCCCTGAATCAACAGAAGGCCTGTAGAGGCTGCACAAACCCCTCACCATTCCGTGTCACAAAAGTGCTACTGGGGCAGTGCTGAATATCCACATGACGGTAGTCATAGGAAACATCTCCAACAACACGAGAGAGGGGCACCGAGAGACTCTGCAACGACTGTATCACCATGGGCAAAATGAAACAACTCCGATGGACACGGGGTCCTGGGATGGAAAACACCATCCATGGCATGTAAGTTAGGTGGGTGGGCAGATTTATTTTCATGTTTTCTAAATGTCATCGCAGGAAAATACCAACAATTTAGAATCAGCCCCAGGCTGAGGGGCCACCTCTGGGACTCTGCCCCAGCTGAATAGTTTCTTTTGAAACAGGAGCTGAGACCAGCTCAGCTCTCACCTGGAGCAGACTTTCTGACCTCCAGACCTCCTGGGAGGCAGGGTCTGCACTCACAGACGTCTGAGGAGAGACGTGTGGCTTCAGGAGGCTAGCGTGTGGAGGCTGTAGGAAGCAAAGGACACGGCTGGTGTCCTGAGGGAGACACGGAAACAGGCCCAAGTTAGGCGCTCCCACTGGCCAAGCCAGGGGCAGTCTGGACATCAAAATCAATGACAGCAGGGACGTATCACAACTTGTTCAATTGCACAATGTGCAAACTTCACCCCCGCCCCCGATCCACACGGATATACCTGAATAAACAAACAGCAAAGAGAAAAGTCTTCCCTACCACAGAATGACCACTGACCCAGTAATCAATACAGGAAGAATGAAGTTAGAGAACCACCACTTGGCAACTGCCCTATTAATAGGTTATTTGGTCAAGAATCAAGTGAGGCCAGGCATGGGACCTGCATGAGGCCAGGTGTGAGACTCCTGAAATCTCAGCACTTTGGGAAACCGAGACAGAAAGATCTCTTGAGGCCAGGCATTTGAGACCAGCCTGGGCAACACAGTGAGGCCCCTGTCTCTACAAAAACATTAAAACATGAAATAGCTGGGCATGGTGGGGTGTGCCTATGGTCCTAGCTACTTAGAAGGCTGATGTGGGAGAATGGCTCCCTCCTTGGGCCTAGGAGTTGAGGCTACAGTGACCTATGATGGCACCATCTGCACTCCAGCCTGGGGTGACAGAGCGAGACTCTGTTTCTAAAAAAATAAGATGTCCAGCCTGGGCAGCATGGCAAAGCCCTGTCTCTACAAAAAAAAAAAAAAAAAGTATTCAGGTGTGTGGGTGCACCCCTATAGTCCCAGATACTTGGGGGGCTGAGGCAGGAGGGTCACTTGAGCCTAGGAGATTGAGGCTGCCATGAGCCTAGATCATGCCACTGCACTTCAGTCTTGAGCAAGAGAACAAGATCGTGTCTTTTTTTTTTTTTTTTTTTGAGACGGAGTCTCACTCTGTCGCCCAGGCTGCCAGGCTGGAGTGCAGTGGCGTGATCTCGGCTAATTTTTTTTGTATTTTCAGTAGAGACGGGGTTTCACCATGTTAGCCAGGATAGTCTCGATCTCCTGACCTCGTGATCCGCCCACCTTGGCCTCCCAAAGTGTTGGGATTACAGGCATGAGCCACTGCGCCCGGCCCCAAGATCCTGTCTTAAAGTAAAATAAAATCAATTTGAAAAAAGGAAAGAATCAACTTCTCTGTGTATGGAGTAGCCCTTCTTCTATTCCTTTACTTTCTTAATAAATTTGCTTTCACTTAAAAATAAAAAAGAAAAGAATCAACAGTTGATGTTAATACTAGTGATAATTACATAGTCTCCATACATATTTCTGGTAAATCATTATTACCAATTTTTCTTTTTTTTTTTTTTTGAGACAGGGTCTCATTCTGTTGCCTGGGCCGGAGTGCAGTGCTGTGATCACAGCTCACTGCAACCTCAACCTCTTAGACCCAGGCCTCCCAAGTAGCTGGGACCACAGCACACACCTCCATGCCTGGCTAATGTTTTTCTTTCGTTTCTTTTCCTTCTTCTTTTTTTTTTTTTTTTTTTTTTTTTGGTTGTTGTTGTTGTTGTTTTTGAGACAGAGTCTTGCTCTGTCGCCAGGCTGGAGTGCAGTGGCTCGATCTCGGCTCACCGCTTCCTCCGCCTCCTGGGTTCAAGCGGTTCTCCTGCCTCAGCCTCATTAGTAGCTAGGACTACAGGCTCCCGCCACCACGCCCAGCTAATTTTTTGTATTTTCAGTAAAGACGGGGTGTCACCATGTTTGTCAGGCTGGTCTTGAACTCTAACCTCGTGATCCACCTGCCTTGGCCTCCTAAAGTGCTGGGATTACAGGTGCGTGCCACCACACCCAGCTAATTTTTGTATTTTTAGTAAAGATGGGGGATCACCTTGTTGGCCAGGATGGTCTCGATCTCCTGACCTCGTGATCTGCCTGCCTCGGCCTCCCAAAGTGCTGGGATTATAGGCAGGAACCACTGTGCCTGGCCAGTGTTTTTCTTTTTAGTACAAACAAGGTCTTGCTATGCTGTCCAAGCACTCATTACTAATTTTTTTTTTTTTTTTTTTTTTTTGAGTTGGACTCTCACTCTGTAGCCCAGGCTGGAGTGCAGCAGCATGATCTTGGCTCACTGTAACCTCTGCCTCCTGGGCTTGAGTGATCCTCCCACCTCAGCCTCCAAGTAGCTGGGATTACAGGCACATGCCACCACGCTAGGCTAATTTCAAGTAGCTGGGATTACAGGCGCATGCCACCACGCTAGGCTAATTTCAAGTAGCTGGGATTACAGGCGCATGCCACCACGCTAGGCTAATTTCAAGTAGCTGGGATTACAGGCGCATGCCACCACGCTAGGCTAATTTTAAAATTTTTGGTAGAGATGGGATTTTGCTATGTTGCCCAGGCTGGTCTCGAACTCCTGAGCTCAAGTGATTCACCCACCTTGGCCTCCCAAAGTGCTGGGATTACAAGCGTGCACTACTGCACCCTGCTCATTACTATTTAATCCAGGCACAAAGTACTAATTTTTATAGGGGATGAACCTGGCCGACACCCTTTCCACCCAGTGATAAAACTAACATCACCAGTAATGAGGCAAAGGGGCACTGCAGGCCTCCGGATGAGGCACCTGGCAAGGACCAGGTGTCCCCACTGCAGTGCTCCTGCCCACAAAGCCCGAGCTGTGTCTAATCACCCGCAAATACCAGACAGCCCAAGGGGTGGCCACATGCTTTGGAGGGGTCAAGGTCAGGAAAGACAGAAAGGCTGAGGGACCATTCCAGACTGAAGGGGAGTAGGAACAGCACTGCACGCAGTGGGTGAGCCTGTGCTGGACCCTAGCCAGGTAACGGGCATGAGTGCGGTAGCTGGTGGTGAACCCTGAGGTCTGATGACTAGGTGTGGTCTGGTGGCAATGCTAACTTCCTGGTGTGGTGGCACATGCTGGCTTGCAAATGGCAGCAGATCTGGGGTGGGTCAGCACCTGCAAGAAGGGGCCTGCATGCAGCCTGCCGGGGAAGGCGATGGGGCAGCAAGATTAAGGAGGGTCAGAGGAGCACAGGCAGCTGCTGCTGGGGCAAGAGGGTCTCCTGGGAAGTCAGCCAAGAGGCCCTGGGTTAGGGCCCATTGAGGCCCCAGCACAGCTAGGCACAAGAGCCCCCAGTTCACATTTCCCACCTGTGCAGTCTGCCAACAGGCTCGGCTTGTTTGGACTGACCCACAGGCTCTTTGGCCCAAGGCATCCCTGTCAAGACCTGGTCCTGGGGTCCAGAGAGATTTCCTTTTTTTTTTCCCCATAGAACAACCCTTCCGCCGTGCTCATCACCTCAGACACTGCAGGTGGGGAGGGCTGCTCCACGCAGAACACGGCCCATTCCCATGCAGGCTGTGGAGGCCTCCAGAGACCTGAGAGCTTCAGTGATGACCACAGACGCTGTCAACTAAAAGACAGATCACCCTCCTCACCCCCACCCTCCAGTCTGTGCTAAGAAAGCTAGAGGTGGGGAATGAGGCATAAGAAAAATCTGGGAACCCTGGACAAAGGGTAGCACCATGGTCCCGGTGGGTGATGCAACTGACTGGGTCACTCCCTTATGGAAGGGCCAGGTCTTCACAATCAGGGTAGCCTTACCTGGGAGCAGGTGAGGGACTGGCCCACCCTGGGCTGGAGGAGAGTGACGGTAGCAGGCTGCCTTTGGTGGGCAGGAACCATGACAGGTACCTGTCCACCAGGAGGAAACAGGTACAGTCTGAAGTATGGACATGGAGGGACACAGGGAGTGGCTGGAAAACCAAGCTAGTTCTTAGCATGGGGTCTGGGCACTGCCTGGCCCCAGAGCACCGGCAAGTGCAGGGAAGCCCCGGACCATGCCCCCACCCCTCCCAGCAAGAAGCATCCCTTCCCTACCTTTAGAGTGTTGATGCTCAAGGCAAAGAAGAGTGTGTAATACTCGAACGGATCTGATGGCAGCATCAAGGGCAAATACACAGGGTTGCTGGGGCATCCCCAGTGTTGAGAGCTGAGCCACCCACAACCTCCCTACCTCAAGGCCACCAAAGGATATTCAGGGCCAGGTTCAGACCAAGGCCCTTAGTCGGGGGGATCTGGATCTTGTGGTACCAGGGACTGTCAGGAAGGACGCGCCCCTGGATGGATGCCTTCATGGGCCCTGCAGAGAGAGGCAGTGTGGGCAGGCACTGGCGCGTAGTGCCCGGTACGCAGTGCCCCACATGCACAGCAGCCCTTTGGGAAAGCTGCTGGGGAAGAGACCCGCACACACAACCCACCTGTGGAGACAGTGCCCTGCCTCTGAGCAGTGTCTCAACAAGAGACTTTGCTTAAAACTTCCATCTCATAAGAAGCTGCAGACACGACGGGTACAGTGGCTCACGTCTCTAATTCCAGCACTTTGGGAGGCCGAGGCAGGCGGATCACAAGGTCAGGAGTTCAAGACTAGCCTGACCAATATAGTGAAACCCCATCTCTACTAAAAAAATACAAAAATTAGCCGGGCATGGTAGCACGCACCTGTAGTCCCAGCTACCAGGGAGGCTGAAGCAGAAGAACTGGTTGAACCCAGGAGGCGTAGGTTGTGGTGAGCCAAGATCGTGCCACTGCACTCCAGCCTGGCAACAGAGCAAGACTTCACTTCAAAAAAAAAAGGCTGCAGATGTCAAGGGTAGCAGCCATGCCGTACCCATCTCCTTTGCCTCTCATACCCCAGAGCAAATCACTCCTTAATTTGCCCTCAGAGGACCGGAGGAGACTGCCCATCGCCACAGGGCTGTACAAGGTCCAGTGCCCTGAGCACCACTCTCACCACTGTGGTTTACTTATGGGCAGGTAGGAGACGGGAAAGTCAAACTTAAGTTTTCAGCTTGAAGCTTATAAACTAACTTCATCATTGGGCCACTGAACATGAAATTGAACAAACAAAAACAGGGTAAATAAACTGCAAATTATCTTGCTCTGATTGTATCTTAACCTTAAGAAATTGAGACAGTGACTTAAAAGTGGAATCAGCATGAGGAAGCAGTCAAACTCTCTCAAGTGTCAAACCTACCTACGCAGGGTCAAGAAATTCCATCCCCATGCTGTACTCCACGGGATTCACGTGCCTCTGTAAGCAGTGCAGGTTCCAGCCAACAAGGACACCATCCAGGCTGCCAAAAATGCTACCAGCCATGGGGAGATGACGTGCAGCTCCTGAAACAGTGTGTGGTGAGGCTGCAGGCAGGACCAGCACCCACTCCTGCCCCAGCTCCAGGCCTGCACCACCTGCTGCCCAGCTCCCTCTGAGGAGGCCACTCCCTGGCTGAGACCCATGGGAATCAGCCCTGCACCCAAAGGAACCCTGGTGTGGTGGTGCCAGTGAGAAGAGCAGCTTTGGGTTCTTCCACTGAGGAACATGGCACACCAAGCAGTGCTGCTTTAGACGTGGGCCAGTTAAGTCCGTCAGCCTCTGATCGAAATATATTTTTTGTGTGTGATAAAAGCCTAAATTAAGAAAAAAAATTTTTAAATGAAAAAAATAAAATAAAATAAACAAAATACATAATTTTTTGAGACAGGGTCTCATTCTGTTGCCCTATCTGGAGTACAGTGGTGCAACACACAGCTCACTGCAGCCTTGACCTCCTGGGCTCAAGCAATCCTCCCGCCTCAGCCTCCTGAGTCGCTGGGACTATGGGCACACACCACCACACTCAGCTAACTTTTAGATTTCTTGTAGAGGTAGGGTCCCAGGATGTTGCCCAGATTGGTCCCAAACTCCTGGGCTTAAGTGATCCTCCCACCTCAGCCTCCTAAAGTGTTGAGATTACAGGCATAAGCCACCACACCGAAAGATTTTTTTTTTTAATGTCAGAAACTTCTGATGGATGTGAAGGATGCTCTATTAGAAAGGAAAGCAACACCCTTCCCAGAGTGAAGCCCTTGAAACTTAACTGACCTGTTGCCATTTGGTATTAACTCGTTGTCTAGGCCAGTTCCTGGGGTTGGCAATTCCAGGTGTGATTTGAATACATATTTTTAGCATTTACATCAGGGTTCCTCAGTGTTGATGCTATTGACATTTTGGGCCGGATACTTCTTTGTTGCAGGGAACTGTCCTGTGCTTTGCAAGATGTTTCCAGCATCCCTGGCCCCTACTTACTAGATGCCAGTAGCACACACTCCCCATCACCCCCAGCTGTGATAATCAAAAATGTCTCTGACACTGCCAAGTGTCCCCTGAGGGACAGAGCACCTATGGTTGAGAACTCCTGATCTGCAAGTTCACACATTTAAATGTGTCCATAAACATGACGGTCATGATAATGGGCCAGGCCTCTGTGTCAGGCAGTGCTTGGGGTGGGGGTGGTGGGGGGAATTAGGAATTATAATAAAGTTTTTTAAGGAATGTATAAGACATGCTCCAAAGAGAGATGTTAGCAGAGCTATACCTCTGCTGGAAAATCCTCAATGACTTTAACCAGTCTCTGGCATCACTGTGCAAAGGGTTTATTTACACAGTCAGCTTTCAGGCTAGCCTAGAAGACAGTACAAAGTGAAAAAATCAGGAGGACATTCACTCTGCAGCTTTTAGTGATACTCTGGCTTGAGTCAAACAGAAATCCAAGCGATAGGTTATGAGTCAGACAGAAAACCACTGGCCTGATTCCCCAGCCCCTCATATGTGTCAGTGGCCCAAAGGATGCTACTAGGAGAGGCTGTGGTTCCATGCTCTCTGGACCAGGAACTCTCACACTTGCTTCCCAGTACCAACTCAGAGTGCTGCCCATCTTCAGAACAGGACTGACTTCCACCAATCCATAAGTAGGGGTTGGCCCCAGGGTCAGCCCCAGAGCCAGAAGAGGATCTCGATTGTGTAAGGGCACCTCTCACAGACCAGAGTACCACTGAGTTTGTTCGTATCAAATGGAAATTTCCCACCTGATGGACCATCATGATTACACTGTTATGAAATCAATAAGAATGCCAACAAAATCAGGGTAACGGCAGAAGCTCTCTTGACTGAGCTGTCTTTTATTCAGTAGACAGTGAACCTACTACCAATGACCTTAAAACACAGGACGGGGCCGGGCGCAGTGGCTCATGCCTGTAATCCCAGCACTTTGGGAGGCCGAGGTGGGCGGATCATAAGGTCAGGAGTTCAAGACCAGCCTGGCCAATATGGTGAAGCCCTGTCTCTACTAAAAAAAAAAAAAAGACAAAAAAATTAGCCGGGCGTGGTGATGCATGCCTGTAATTCCAGCTACTCTGGAGGCTGAGGCAGAAGAATCGCTTGAACTTGGGAGGCAGAGGTTGCAGTGAGATGAGATTGTGCCACTGCACTCCAGCCTGGGCGACAGAGTCTCAAACAAAACAAAACAAAACAAAACAAAACAAACAAAAAACCACACACAAGGCAGGTAAAAATTATAGATGGCTTGCGCCAAGTAAACACTAATCATGAAGGCAATGTAGAGGCCAGAAAAGACTCAGGACAAGGACTAATAAAATCTACCCACAGTCATGGGATATACGGAAAGCATCCTGACTACAAGGATAAAAATGTCATCTGTGCAAATGGATTAAGATTAGGAGAAACTGCTAGAATTTGTCTACCTCCAAATGCCTTGTCTACCTCCAAATGAGGGTGATTTCACAGGATTTGAGATAGAGATGGAGACCTGAGTTGTCTGGCCATGCGGCAGACCTGTGGACTCTAGTGGGGTATACTGGGGAAGAAAGTCCTTCCACACAAATGCTTACAAAAATACCTCCTAAGAACTAAAATTAGGAACTCTCCTCACCAACACTTGCTCATACGTAACTTCTCACTTCTCAGTATCATTTTTTCTTTTTTTTCTTTTTTTTTTTTTTGGAGTCTATGTTGTCAGTATCATTTTCCTTTTTTTTTTTTTTTTTTTTTTTTTTGGGTCTTAAAACTTCTAGGCTCAAGTAATCCTCCTGCCTCGGTATCCTTAGTTTAGAACTACAGGCATGGACCATTGCACCCAGTTCTCAGCATCATGTTTAATACTTAAAGTGCAAACCTAGCACCCCCCAGAGCATAAGAGTGTCTCCATTTTTCACTAAAGACAGTTATGATTATTAGAATGCTTCCTGTCTATTTAAGAATTTACAGATCACGAGCCAGGTGTGGTGGCTCACGCCTGTAATCCCAGCACTTTGGGAGGCTGAGGCAGGTGGATCACCGGAGGTCGGGAGTTCAAGACTAGCCTGACCAACATGGAGAAACCCCGTCTCTACTAAAAATACAAAATTAGCCAGGGTGGTGGCACATGCCTGTAATCCCAGCTACTCGGGAGGCTGAGGCAGGAGCACTTCAACCCGAGAGGTGGAGGTTGTGGTGAGCCAAAATCGCACCATTGCACTCCAGCCTGGGCAAAAAGAGTGAAACTCCGTCTCAAAAAAAAACAAAAAGAATTTACAGATCATGAACATTCTGATGTACATCATTCTCATTTGCTCCTCCCCCTCCTCCTCTTCATAACCCCTTGGGAAGTAGAGAAAATAGCACTTGAATGAACTTGTCTTATATGGGAAAACCCAGAGCCCAGAGCCCAGTGGTTGAGTAACCCCAAGGTCCTGTAGTAATAAGGGGGCACAGTCAAGCTTAAGGAGTCTGGCATTGCTTCCATCACATGCTCCTAAAAAACAACTACTAGAGAATTATTCAAATCAATGGGAAGAACACTCAAGTCCCGCAGCTACAGAACTATGGCCATACTGACACTCATCCAGACAGCTGATATTTACCAGTAGAAAGTTGGGCTGCTGCAAGTGAGGAAATGCAGTAACAGCCTCCAGTGGAGAGTCGAAAATGGCCTTCTTAGCAAACCACTGTGGAAAACAGAGACAAAATCTCAACATCCGCAACACAGCAGAATCTTTTTATTTTTCTAGAGACAGGGTCTCATTCTGTTGCTCAGGATGGAATGCAATAGCACGATCACAGCTCACGGCAACCTCAAACTCCTTGGTTCAAGCAATCCTTCCACCTCGGCCTCCTGAGTAGCTGGAACTACAGGCACACACCACCATACCTGGCTAATTTTCTTCCTATTTTCTTTTTTGTAGAGACAGGGTTTCACTATGTTGCCCAGGCTAGTTTCAAATTCCTGGCCTCCACTGGCCCTCCTGCCTTGGCCTCTAAAGTGCTGGAATTACAGGTGTAAGCCACTGCACCTGGCCCTAACAAAATATTACATAGTTTCACAATGCCCAGGAGAACATTTGTGTAACCCAACATGCATTACGATACCAATTCTTATGTCTTCTTTATTTATTTATTTGTAGAGACAGGGTCTTGCTTTGTCGCTTAGGCTGGAGCGCATTGGTGTGATCATAGCTCACTGCAACCTCAAACTCCTAAGCTCAATCGATCCTCCTGCTTCAGCCTCCCAAGTAGTTGGGGCTAGAGGCACACACCCCCAGTCCCTGCAGCTGGGAGCAGCTGGGACTAACAGCGTGTGCTACTGTTGATGCTTGGCAGTTTCTTATAAGACTGAACATGCGCCGGGCGCGGTGGCTCAAGCCTGTAATCCCAGCACTTTGGGAGGCCGAGACGGGTGGATCACGAGGTCAGGAGATCGAGACCATCCTGGCTAACATGGTGAAACCCCGTCTCTACTAAAAAATACAAAACACTAGCCGGGCGACGTGGCGGGCGCCTGTAGTCCCAGCTGCTTGGGGGGCTGAGGCAGGAGAATGGTGTAAACCCAGGAGGCGGAGCTTGCAGTGAGCTGAGACCCGGCCACTGCACTCCAGCCTGGGCGGCAGAGCGAGACTCCGTCTCAAAAAAAAAAAAAAAAAAAAAAAAAAAAAAGACTGAACATGCAACTACTGTATGACCTAGCAATTACATTCTGACTCATTTACCCCCGAGGAATGACAATTTATGCTCATACAAACAACCGTACATGAATGTTCATTACAGCTTTAATAGTAATAGCCAAAAACCTAGAAATAACTCAGCCATCCATCAGCAAGTGAACAGTTAAACTGTGCTACATCCATCTTATGGAATAGCACTCAGCCATCCAAAGGAATCAACTCTCGATACACCCAACCAGCTCAGCCTTCCCCAGAACACACCTGGGTGGGAAGGTGCACAGCAGATTGGGCCACCAGATTTACCCAGTGTGGAGGAAACAGGTACCTCCTCCTAGATTTTGTTTTTGGCAGAGATAAACCATGCTTCTCAAAGTCAGTTCTGCTTTTCACTAGCCCTGGCAGGTATTTTCCAATAAAGGTTTCTATGACCAAATGCATGTGAAGGAGTGTTCCATACGCTCTTCCACATGCTTTCAATTTCCTGAGAGTGACAAGCATATCAGAATAGCCAAGGCTCTCAGATGTCCTGCAGGATACCTGTTTAACTTAAACTTCCCCAACCTATTCGATTATGAGACTCTTTTCAAGCATAAACATTTTCCTTCCAGGAACATTTGTATTCTTGTAAGAAAATATTAGAAAGCATTCCAGGTGAATTATCTAATGGGAGAACCTCAGGTGCCAAGACAGATGAGATAAAAGTCTCAAACAGTGCTAGACAAGGTTTTCTTGGTTCAGCTGCCTCCCTCTATCTCAGCTGCTCTCATACTTCTAGGTAGTTTTGACTGGACTGTAAATTCCTTCTGGCTCGGGCTATGTCTCAGCACCTTGTGCAAGAGTGACACAAATGATGCTTCATGATACATGCTTACTCACTGTCTTTCTCTTTTTTTTTTTTTTTTTTTTTTTTTGAGGCGGAGTCTCGCTCTGTCGCCCGGACTGGAGTGCAGTGGCCGGATCTCAGCTCACTGCAAGCTCCGCCTCCCGGGTTTACGCCATTCTCCTGCCTCAGCCTCCCGAGTAGCTGGGACTACAGGCGCCCGCCACCTCGCCCGGCTAGTTTTTTTGTATTTTTAGTAGAGAGGGGGTTTCACTGTGTTAGCCAGGATGGTCTCGATCTCCTGACCTTGTGATCCGCCCGTCTCGGCCTCCCAAAGTGCTGGGATTACAGGCTTGAGCCACCGCGCCCGGCCTTTTCTCTTTACTCATCACAGGCGAGCATGTTTTCCATCCCCTTCAATCTCCACACTCATGGGCAAAAGCGAGTTGTGGGTCTTGGAGCTCTCAAGAAGAGTAGGAGATCTTCAATTTGCATATGCAGAATCCAAGCAAGTCATCCTGAGTTCCCACAAGTAGGTGGGCTTATTTCTCAGATAACAAAACCACCCCTCCTTTGCAGCCTCTGGACCACTGCAGACCAAGCCCGGCTAAACCTTCCTGTGCTATCCTGAAGGTATTGCTCCCAGATCCCGGCTGTCAGCCCCTGTCCAGCATCACAGGGTGAGTCCAGACACATGATCATGTGATTGACCAGGACTGACAAGTGGGTCCTCACGGTGGACAGGTGTCTGCAGTAGGCAAGCTCTATTGGGAGAGGGAAGAAAAGCATCCTCATCTACCACCTGCTACCCTTTGCCTTGTCTCATGGAGTCCCCAGAGTGCTGTCCCACATTCCTATCTTTTTTTTTTTTTTTGAGACGGAGTCTCACTCTGTCGCCCAGGCTGGAGTGCAGTGGTGTGATCTCAGCTCACTGCAAGCTCTGCCTCCCAAGTTCACGCCATTCTCCTGCCTCAGCCTCCCGAGTAGCTGGGACTACAGGTGCCTACCACCACGCCCAGCTAATGTTTTTTTTCTATTTTTTAGTTGAGACGGGGTTTCACCGTGTTAGCCAGGATGGTCTTGATCTCCTGGCCTTGTGATTCACCTGCCTCAGCCTCCCAAAGTGCTGGGATTACAAGTGTGAGCCACTGCGCCTGGCTACTGGATCTTATAAATCACAGGATTTCAAACGCAATGCGGCCCTGGATCAGATACTAACATCTCTTGTCTTCCCTTGAGTGCTGGGAAAGGGAGGTTGGAGACTGGGAAACATTTTGCCATTTGCAGTCTTAGGAGATCTTTGTAAAGATTTCTCCCTCTGGGTGGTTTTAACCAGGGCATTGCCAAATTCCATGTCCTAAGAGTCTTGGTTTCTGGATCCTCCTGAACCTTTGAGTTTCCCATGAGGCCACAGCTGCAGCGAGGCTGAGCCAAGTGGCTATAACAACCAGGCAGAGTAGTGGGCAGAAGCAGGGGCAGGGTGCAAGCCTCCTGCCCCCAGGAGAGGAACCTCCCTGTGCCAAAGGGAATGAAGGGACCTAGGGGATGCAGGGTTGACCCAGTGCTCCACCTCTTTTTATAGTCCAGGTCCCCCCCAGACCCCTTCATTAGCTGGCTTACTGTTCACTTCAAGGTCACGACATTGGCTGTCTGATGCAGGGATACAAATCCCTGGCTTGGCCTCCATGTTGTCCCTCTGCAGAGACAGGACTCAGGCCTGGCCATGATGCTGGAGTCACTGTGGATATAGGCCCTGGCCCATCTGACTCAAGAACACATACATAACTGGAACCAGGAGGCTGGGTGAATCCCCTCAAGGCCCCGGTCACTTGGAAGACCCCAAGGCTCCTTCCAGGTGGCCATTCTAAGCAAACCCACTTGCAGCCACCCTTTCACGATGCATTCTACATCATCCAAATGTGAAAATCGCCCGCCCCCATCCTTTCACAGTCATGCCTTCCTCCTGACCCAAGGGGCCCTGGCTCAAGGTTCCTTTAGAACCTGGAAGGATGTTTTGTCCCTCTGAAAATCATCCTTTTCAAACAGAAGGCATTTATCTTGGCCAGGCTTAAAAGACAAAGAGATGGCAGCTGAGCTCTGGGGCCCATCCCACAGACAATACCCAGAGACCTTCTCCCCACAGCTCCCACACACCAGCCTCCCAGCAGCTGGACCTTTTCTCCACGGGATTTGCCTACAAGACTTCTCTTCTGCTTTATCTCAGGTGGGTTTGTCAGGGGAGCAATGTCACCATCCCTCCACCAAATTCACCTCAACAACATTTACTGAGCGCCAAGTGAGTCCCTAGCATGGCTCAGGCTTCACATGCACTGTCCTGATTTAACCCCACGTGCTTATAATCCAAGGGAGGATCACTGCAGTATTTTATCAATGTAAAGACACACATCTCGACTGTCCACATTTTTATGTACCTGAAATTTTGGCGGGTCTTCTAATCACAACGGTGACGTGGCTGTCCCGCCTGGTCTCATACAGACCGAATCGCAGCAGTTCACAGCACTGTCACTTCAATTACGTTTTGGGCACGGTTGCTACTTCACACGTGGAGTGTAGGTGCTACTTTAAATGTCTTCAAAAAGATTCGACTGTGATTCAGCTTTGAATCGAAAAGCTATTGTGCACACAGGAAGGCTGGGAACAGAGCAGCAGAATGCCTGTGCAATGCTGGCAAGGCAGACACATACTCATCCCCGTAGAGAGGCCCAGAAGCCCAGGTTTTCTTGCAAAGCAACAACCAAGTACTTAAAAACTTAAGCCGGGAGCGGCGGCTCATGCCTGTAATCCCAGCACTTTGGGAGGCCGAGGCGTACAGATCACGAGGTCAGGAGATCGAGACCATCCTGGCTAACATGGTGAAACCCCATCTCTAATGAAAATGCAAAAAATTAGCCGGGCATGGTGGCGGGTGCCTGTAGGCCCAGCTACTCAGGAGTCTGAGGCAGGAGAACGGCGTGAATCCGGGAGGCGGAGCTTGCAGTGAGTCAAGATCGCGCCACTGCACTCCAGCCTGGGCGACACAGCGAGACTCCATCTCAAAAAAAAAAAATTTTTTTAAATGGGACTTAAAAACCATACCAGGCTGGGCACAGTGGCTCACAACTTGTAACCCACAGCTTTGGGCGGCTAAGGCAAGAGGATTACTGAAGCCCAGGAATTGGAGACCAGCCTGGACAAGATGGTGAGACCCCCATCTCTCAAAAAAAAATAATAATAACTTAAAAATTACCTGGACATGGTTGTGTCTGTAGTCCCAGCTACTCAGAGGCTGAGGTGGGAGGATCGTTTGAACCCAGGAGTTCCAGGCTGCAGAAAGCTAGGATTGTGCCATTGCATTCCAGCCTGAGCAACGAGACCCCATCTCAAAAACAAAACAAAACATCCCCGGTATGAGTGGACGCACTTGCAAGAAATGCTTCACTTCCTGTGCTTCTCCATCAGGGGCCACCAAATGTTTTGTGCAAAGAGCCAGATAGGGAGTATTTTTGGTTTGTAAGCTACACAGGCTCAACTGCCACCACTCAACTCTGCCATCAGGGCCTGAAAGCAGTCGTAGGGTTGTAACTATGCTCCAACAAAACTTTTTTTTTTTTTTTGAGACGAAGTCTCGCTCTGTTGCCCAGGCTGGAGTGCAGTGGCGCGATCTCGGCTCACTGCAACCTCCACCTCCCGGGTTCACGCCATTCTCCTGCCTCAGCCTCCCGAGTAGCTGGGACTACAGGCGCCCGCCACCACGCCTGGCTAATTTTTTTTTTTTTAATATTTTTAGTAGAGATGGGGTTTCACCATGTTAGCCAGGATGGTCTCGATCTCCTGACCCTGTGATCCGCCCGCCTCGGCCTCCCAAAGTGCTGGGATTACAGGCATGAGCCACGGCGCCCAGCCCCAACAAAACTTTATTTGCAAAACCGAGTGGAGGACCACATCTGGCTCACGGGTGGTAGTTTGTTGTCCCTTTCTCTTGATGGAACAGAAAACAATGTGGAAAAATGAAGGCGCTGATGACTTTAAGTCAAAAGTGATACAGAAGATGAACTTTGAACTAAAAAAAAAGTTTTAAGAATATCTTACTTCGATGATATTTTACCTGTGTGTACTTATAAAAGTGACATGTGATTAAAATACAAGGGGACTGCCATCAGCAACAGCCCCAAAGCCCACTGGGCTCCTCACTGGGTTGTGAGTTCAGCAGCCCCAGCAGGGTGCATCAGTCAAGCACAGCTGGGACTCCCCACAACATGTGTGTCCCAGGCTGGCATTGAGACACAGCAGTGATGTTGCTGCTGGGGGCTGCTGATGGCACTGGCGCCGGTGCTGGGGTGGCTGCTATGGGTGAGGGGGTGTCAAGGAGGAGCACAGTAGTGTGCATAATGTGAGCCAAGGCTCCCAGGTGGTCGCCTTTGAACAGGCCAGTGTCCAAGACCTATATATGATTGTGCTCTGCATCCTTGAGGCCAGCCTGGCCAGGACTGGTTCTACCTGTCCCACAAGGTCACCAGCACGGTCCCTCAGAGCACCCTGCTCATCGTCCTGGGCCTGGTGCTGGGCAGCCCATCTGGGTGGCCAAACACATGGCATCCTTCATGCTGACATTCCCCATCATGCTAGACACCAGCTACTTCATCCCCAACCGACTCTTCTTTGGCAACCTGGGCACCATCCTGCTGCACAAGGTCATCAGCACCATGTGGAATGAAGCCACCACCATCCTGTCCCTCTATGGCGTCTCCCTTAGTAGGCTCATGGGCAACCTGCAGATAAGGCTGCTGGACTGCCTCCTGTTCGGCAGCCTGATCACCACTGTTGACCCAGCAGCTGTCCTGGTTGTGTTTGAGGAGGTTCATGTCAATGAGGTCATGTTCATCATCATCTTCAGGGAGTAGCTACTGAATGACTCTGTCATTGTGTTTCTGTACAATGTGTTTCAATCTTTTGTGACACTGGGTGGTGACGTGACCAGCGTGGATTCTATGGAAGGTGTAGTCTCCTTCTTTGTGGTGAGCCTGGGGGGCATGCTGGGGGTGGTCTTTGCCTTTCTGCTGTCACTGGTGACCCACCTCACCAAGCACATGCACATCATTGAGCCTGGTTTCATGTTCGTCATCTCCTACCTGACCATCCTGATATCTGAGAAGCTGTTGCTGGAGGCCATCCTGGCCATCATCTTCTGTGGCATCTGCTGCCATAAGTGTGTGAAGGCGAACATCTAGGAGCAGTTGACCACCACCATGTGCTACACCATTAAGATGCTGGCCAGTGGCACCAATCCCATCTTCATGTCCCTGGGCATCTTAGCCATGCACCTGCTCATCTGGATGTGGAACAGGGCCTTTCTCCTCCTGCACTGCCCTTCACCTTCATGTACCAAGGCCATCAATGTCATCCAGTCCTGGCTCCTGGACTGCTATTGGACGGTGTGGCTGCAGATCATAGACCAGGTGGTCATGTCCTACAGAGGCCTGCATGGGGCCATGGCCTTCATTCTGGTCATGCTTCTGAATGGAAACAAGGTCAAAGAAAATAATCTGTTTGTCACCACCACCATCATCATTTTCAAGGTCATCTTCTGGGGCTTGACCATCAAGCCCCTGGTGCAGTAGCTGAAGGTGAAGAGGAGTGAACATCGGGAGCCCAAGCTCCATGAGAAGCTGCACTGCCACGCCTTCGACCACATCCTCTTGGCCATCAAGGACATATCCAGGCATATCAGGTACAATTATCTCAGAGAGATGTGGTCCCACTTTAACAGGAATTTCCTCAGCGGAGTCCTCATGAGAAGGCTGGCTCAGAAGTCTCCAGATGGGATCCTCAATGTCTTCCACAAGCTGAACCCGAAGGATGCCATCAACTAAGTGACCAAGGGAGAGTGCCTGAGGTCCCTGGCCTTCATTGGCTCCCCAAGTACTGACAATGTGGTAAACGTGGACTTCACACCACGATCGTCCACCATGGTGGCCTCCGTCTCCTACCTCCTGAGGGAGAACCCCAGCGCCGTCTGTCCGGACATTCAGTCCCTGGGGCAGCATGGCAGAGCATTTGGTACGGGGAGCACACGGTCATGCACCACATGCTGCAGCAGTACCTGTGCAAGCCAGGAAAGGAGTACGTACATCACTACAGCCACACCAGCTGAGGACAAGAAGCAGGACTGGGATATCTTCCACAGGTCCATGAGGAAGTGCTTGGAATCCTTCAAGTAGACCAAGCTCGGGATCACCCAGAACAAGAAGGCAGCCAAGCTCTACAAGCCAAAACACGACCAGAAGTGGGGAACTCCCAAAGCTCTGCGCCCGCTCCAGTAGAGCCACACTAATGCCAACCCAGGCCAGGAGCCTGAGCAGCCATCCTGTGCTGCTGAACAAAATGAATTTGCAAAAGTGATACCCTAGACAAGGCTCCAGGCCCCTCCCAGCCCAGCGCTTCTCCCCAGGGACGGTGGGGTGCGTCCGCAGTGCCAGGACTCAGGGCGTGACCCTGGAGTGGATGCAGGCCCAGCAAGTGGCCCAGGCTTAAGTGCTATTTTCAGGTCCTTAGCAGTTTGTTGAACTGCTGGGTCACCTCGTGGGCTGCAGGTAAACTTGCAGCCCAGCAAGTTTGCTCAGCACTTGTGGGTTTAGACTCCTTGAACCAGCATCTGCCCCGTTTCCCTCCCAGTTTCTATCCTGCCCTCCCCAGCCCTGGATGGCTGCCATGCAAACGCGTTTTCTGGATCTGGTAGCGCAAGCGGGGATGGAGGGATGAGGCCTGAAGTGACCTTGAGGTCATTTAAATTTTCTAAATTAGACAAAACAATTTTAAAAAACCCCATATTCCCATGCCTTTTAAAAATCAAAAACACATACTGTTTCTTTTCAGTGTAAGCAGTTTTAATTACGTACCAGGTGCAGAGTCTAGGATACAAGACAGAACTGCAGATAAAGTCTCTTTCCAACATAGTTAGGAGACATGGCTCACTCCACCTGTTCCAGGTGTCACCTAGAAATCTAATGGCTCCATACCAGGTAAACTAAACAATTTTCCAAAGTCAAAGAAGCAGTTTATAACATTAAAGCACTTAGCCAATTTAACTTCTGACTTAATTTAGAACAAATGTCTAAACTTTAAAGATTTTTTTTACCAATAATTTTAAAACTGTATTTCCCACAGATTACTTAAGTCATGTGAAATAAAAGGCATGAGAGTGTCTCTTTTTCTGACAAAATATTTAAGACTTTTCATTTTCCTTTAATCCAATTAATTAGAGCTCCTTCATATAAGCATCACACACAACACTTCTAGACAGGAGAAGATCTAGCAGTTGTAAGTTTTTCTTTCCCATCTTATGACTTTCTGACTTGGCCTATATTTCCCTCTTTCCTAGTCATTCTACTTTAGGACAAGAATTTGCCATACAAGATGCTCCCTCACATAAAATTTCTTTCCTTAATAACCTATCTTACCATAAATACATCTTCATATCTACAACTTTTTGTTTTTGTTTTTTGGTTTTTTTTTTTTTTCTGAGACGGAGTTTTGCTCTTGTTGCCCAGGCGGAGTGCAAGTGGTGTGATCTCTGCTCACTGCAACCTCTGCCTCCTGGGTTCAAGCAATTCTCCTGCCTCAGCCTCCTGAGTAGCTGGGATTACAGGCATGTGCCACAACACCTGGCTAATTTTGTATTTTTAGTAGAGATGGGGTTTCTCCATGTTGGTCAGGCTGCTCTCAAACTTCTGACCTCAGGTGATCCGCCTGCCTCAGCCTCCCAAAGTGCCTGGAGTTACAGCGCCCAGTTTCCACAACTTTCTTTAGATCTCTCTCTTCTACTAATTTCTGATGCCCACCCAAATCAAAAAGGTCAGATAAGGCAAGGCAAAACAGAGTAGAGCCTTAGATTTTTTTTCTTATTTATTTATTTTTTTTGAGACCGAGTTTCACTCTTGTTGCCCAGGCTGCAGTGCAATGGCTTGATCTCGTCTCACTGCAACCTCTGCCTCCCAGGTTCAAGCGATTCTCCTGCCTCAGATTCCCAAGTAGCTGGGATTACAGGCACGCACCACCACGCCCGGCTAATTTTTTTGTATTTTTAGTACAGACAGGGTTTCACCATGGCCAAGTTGGTCTTGAACTCCTGACCACAGGTGATCCGCCCGCCGGCCTCCCACAGTGCTGGGATTACAGGCATGAGCCACAGGGCCCTGCCGAGTCTTAGATTTTCAGAGGGACCTGTCTGCTTACAGTTCTTGGGGTTCCATGAGGAAAACAGAGAAACAGAGGTTTCTCCTAAAATGGAGTCTGCAGCACCTTCTGTTTTTCCCAAGGAGTCCCAGGTTGTCAGAAACTACCTTAGGTCCTCTCATATGAGCATCAAGAGTGGCAAGAAGACAGACTAGGGAAATAATTCAGTCAACTGAGAAGAAAAAGAAAACCTTAGTACTGCTCCCATTGTAAAGATGGATAAACTGAGGCACCATGCATACTGTATGGAACCCACCCAGGCAATGCAACCCGGGATAGTGTGCCCAACCTGCCCCCGCAGCGAGCAGTGCAGTCCCAGATACCACACCTACCCTGCTACCTTTTCTACCACTCTGGCCATACTCCCGCTGTGGGCTGCCTTCTTACGGCTCTCGCCGCTGCAGTCTCTACCGCCACCACAAACCACAGCAAAGCCAGCCACGCTGTCACAGACTCAAGCCTCCAGCATCCAGCAGGTGTCTTCCTCTTCCCCTTCCCCTTCTCTAAGATGAGCACCAAGCAGCAGAGTAGGAACACACAGAAGAGCCTAGTAATGGCCTGTCTCCTGGCCCCTCAGCCGGCTTTATATAGGGAGGTTTTGCAACTGAATTCCCAGACTACATGTTCTGATTGGATGAGAGAAAACCTCTAGGCCTACTCTGATTGGACTTTATCATCGTGTTCTGATTGGTTGGCTAAAGAATTGCTCTCATCCAATCAGAACATGATAATAAAGTCCAATCAGAGTAGGCCTAGAGGTTTTTTTCTCCCATCCAATCAGAACATGTAGTTCAGGACACAGGTGTATAACTTCCGTATATAAAGCATGCTGAGGGGGGTCAGGCCATTCCAGATTCTTCTGTGTATGACACCCCAGTAGCTCCCGCCTGGCTTAGAGGAAGAAGAGGCCAAAGGAAAGACACCTCGCTTATGCTGGTCTGTGGCACCGCGGCTCGCCTAGCTGTGATTGGTGGCCACAATGAAGACTGCAACCTGGCCTGAGCGGTAAGAAGGAGAAAACAGTTTTTGGGTAAATGGAGGGGGAAAAGAGGGTGGCAAGTGAAAGGAGAAAAGAGAGTGGTAAAGGGGGTAAAACGGCGGCGAGCGAGAGGGAGAGAAGGTTTTGTGAAAAGACAGTGGGGAGGGAGAAAAGTTTTTGGGTGGATGTAAGGGGAAAAGAGGGTGACAAGCAGGAAGGGGGAAGGAGGGTTGGGAAAACGACGATGAAAAAATAGTTTTGGGGGGTAGATGGAGGGTGAAAAGTGGGTGGTGTGTGGGAGAGGGGCGGGAGTGGGGAAAAGAGGTTGTTGAGCAGGAGCGGGGAGAAGGCTTTGTGAAAAGATGGTGAGGGGGGAAAGAAAGTGAGGAAAAATGTTTTTGGGTAGATGGAGGGGTAAAAGAGGGTGGTGAGTAGGAGGGGGCAAGAGTGGTGAGCGAGGGAGACAAGGTGTTCCAAAAAGACTGTGGGGGAAAATGTTTTTGGGTAGATGGAGGGGGAAAAGAGTGGTAAGTGAGAGGAGAAGAGAGGGTGGCGAGAGGGAGGTAGGAAAGAGGATTGGGAAAACGTTGATGGGGAAAATAGTTTTGGGGTAGATGGAGGGCAAAAAAAAGGGTGGCAAGCAGGATAGGGGAAAGAAGAGAGCGAGCGGGAAGTGGGAAGGGCTTTGTGAAAAGACGGTGGGGGAAAATGGGGGTGGATGGAGGGGGGAAAAGGGTGCCGAGCAGAAGTGGAGAGAAGGCTTTATGAAGAAACAGTGGGGAAACGTTTTTGGATAGATGAGGAAGGAAAAGAGGGTAGCAAGGAGGAGGGTAAAAAACGATGGGGAAACAGGTTTTGGGTAGATGGAGGGGGAAAGGGTGGTTAGCAGCAGGAGTAGGAAAAGGGCTTTGGGAAAAGATGGAGGGAAATTTTTTGGGATTATGGAGGAGCAAAAGGCTAATGAGAGTGGAAGGGAGAAAAAGAGGATGGGTAAAAACAGTGGGGAAAGTTTTTGGGTAGATGGATGGGGAAGAGAGTGGTGAGCAGGAGAGTAGAGAAGGTGTTGCGAAAAGACGGTGGGGAAAAAATGGTGGGGAAGAAGTTTTGGGGTAGATGGAGGAAGAAAAAGGATGGTGAGTGGGAGGGGTCCAAAGGGGGTCAGGAAAAGAAGGCGGGGAAATAAATGGTGGGGTACAGAGGTTTTGGGTAGATTTTTTTTGATTTTTAAATCAGATTATTTGTATTTTTGTTTTTGAGTATTGAATTCTTTATATATTTTGTGTATTAACCCCTTGCTTGATGCATAGTTTGCAGATACTTCCATTCTCTGGATTGTTTCTTCGTTCTATGGATTGCGTCCTCTGCTTTGCAGAAGTTTTGAAGTTTAATGTAATTCCATTTGTCTATTTTTGCTTTTTTTGCTTGTGCTTTTGATGTCTATTTGAAAATTCCTTGTCCTAACCAATTTCATAAAGCATTTTTCCTATGTTTTCTAATCTAATAGTTTCATAGTTTCAGATCCTATATTTAAATCTTTATTTTAAGTTGATTTTCTTTCTTTTATTTTTTTTGGTTGAGACGGAGTCTCGCTCTGTAGCCCAGGCTGGAGTGCAGTGGCCAGATCTCAGCTCACTGCAAGCTCCGCCTCCCGGGTTTACGCCATTCTCCTGCCTCAGCTTCCCAAGTAGCTGGGACTACAGGCGCCCACCGCCTCGCCCGGCTAGTTTTTTGTATTTTTTTAGTACAGACGGGGTTTCACCGTGTTAGCCAGGATGGTCTCGATCTCCTGACCTCGTGATCCGCCCGTCTCGGCCCTCCCAAAGTGCTGGGATTACAGGCTTGAGCCACCACGCCCGGCCAAGTTGATTTTCTTTTTTTTTTTTTTTTTTTTTTTTTGAGGCGAAGTCTCGCTCTGTCGCCCGGACTGGAGTGCAGTGGCCGGATCTCAGCTCACTGCAAGCTCCGCCTCCCGGGTTTGCGCCATTCTCCCGCCTCAGCCTCCCGAGTAGCTGGGACTACAGGCGCCCGCCACCTCGCCCGGCTAGTTTTTTTTTTTTTGTATTTTTAGTAGAGACGGGGTTTCACTGTGTTAGTCAGGATGGTCTCGATCTCCTGACCTCGTGATCCGCCCGTCTCGGCCTCCCAAAGTGCTGGGATTACAGGCTTGAGCCACCGCGCCCGGCCCAAGTTGATTTTCTTACATGGTAAGATAATGGTCTAGATTTATTCTTCTACCTGTGGGTGTTGGGTTTTCCTAGCGCAGTTTATTGAAGAGATTGCCCTTCCCTAATGTGTGTTCTTGGTGCCTTTGTTAAAAATGAGTTGACTGTAAATGTGTGAATTCATTTCTCAGTTCTCTATTCTGTTTCGTATGTCTGTATGTCTGTCATTTGTCTATGGCTGTCTCTCCCTGCCCCCCCCCCTTTTTTTGCCAGTACCATGCTGTTTTGGTTACTATAGATTTGTAGTGTATTTTGAAATCAGGTAATGTTATGCCTCCAGCTTTTTTCTTTTTATTCAACATTCTTTTGTCATCTGAAGATATTTTGCATTTCCATGTGAATTTTAGGATTTTTTTTTATTTCTATGAAGAACATCTTTCGTAATTTAACATGGATTGCATTGATTCTGTAAATCATATATTGGATGACATAGACATTCTAACAATATTCTTCCTAGTGCGTGGACATGGGATAACTTTTTTACTTGCGTCTTCTTTAATATCTTTTAACAATGTGTTTTATAGTTTTCATTGTGGGATCTTTTGCCTTTTTGGGTAAGTTTATCCCTAGGTATCTTTTTTTGGTGAGTACTGTTAATGAAATAGCTTTCTTGATTTTTCTTAGGTGTTTCACTATTGGCTCATGGGTGTGCTGCTCGTTTTTGTATATTGATACTGTGTCTTGCAGTTTTACTAAATTTATTATTTAGTAAATTTATTATTTAGTAAGGTTTTTGTGGAATCTTTAGGGTTCTCTTTTATATGATCATGTCACCTGAAGACAGAGAAAACCTGACTCCTTTTTTCCCAGTTTGGATGCCTTTTATTGCATTCTCCTGCCTAATTGCTCTAGCGAGGACTTACAATACTATGATGAATAAAAGTGGTAAAAGTAGCCACCCTTGTTCCAGATCTTAGAGGAAGAGCTTTTACATTTTCCCCATTGATTATGTTAGCGGTGGGTTTGTCATATATGGCCTTTATTGTGCTGAGTAATGTTCCTTTTGTATTCATTTTGTTGAGTTTTTATCATGAAGGAATGTTGAATTTTATTTTTTTCAGCATCCACTGAAATGATTATATGGTTTTTGTTGTTGATTTGCTGCATATGATGTATCACATTTATTTGTGTTTATTGAATCATCCTCATTTTCCTCAGATGAATCTCACTTGATCATGGCAGATTATCTTTTTATTGTATTGTCAAATGCAGTTTTCAGGTATTTTGTTGAGGTTTTTTACATCTGTGTTCATCAGGGATATTTGTCTGTGGTTTTCTTTTTGTATTGTGTCCTGGTCTAGCTTTCGTGCCAGGGTAATGCTCGCCTTATAGAACAAGTTTGAAAGTATTCCCTTCCTGTTCATTTTTTGGGGAATATTTTGAGCAAAATTGGTATTTGTTGTTTAAAAAACGTTTGGTAGAATTCAGCAGTAAGACCATGATTTGTGTGTTTTTCTTCAATTGACAGGAGACTATTACTGCTTTAATTGCATTACTCATTATTCGTTTGTTCAGGTTTGTTCGTTTGCATTGTCTTTTATTTTTATTTTGTAATACTGGCAGTGATGAGTTCTCTTTTAATACTGATTTTAGTAATTTGAGTCTCTTCTTTTTCTTGCTTAACCTAAGTAAACAGTTGCCCATGTTGGTATCTTTTCAAACATCTACTTTTGGTTTATTGATTTTCTCTGTTTTGTATTCCCTGTCTTTCTGTTGGCTTAACTCTTACTATGAATTTTTGTCTTTAAAAATATTGTATTTGGCTAATTAAAATTTAAGTTGATTTTGGAGTATCAACTGTTCTCTTATATGAAAATAAGAGCGTAAATCGGGAAATAATGGGTTCCCAAATATTGCAGTGGAAACACATTTTTGTCGGGGGGCGGGGGGTACAAAACAAGTATCCATGTACATACAGTCCTTGGTTCCCCAAGTCGTTGAAGTCAACTTTGTCAAAATAAGTAGCTTCTCATTTCTTACCTTATGAGAGTGGTCTTGCCTTGCTTGGAGACATTATAATGAATTCACTTGATGTCGTTACTTTTAAGCATACCAGTTTACTTCATGTCCCTTTTTCAACCAGTTATCGTACCTGGAATAATTGCTAGAATCAAATTCCATCTCGCACAGGTAAATAAGTAAATTCTGTCATTTACTATCTAAATTAGATATATAATTATTTACACATACATGTATTTTACTTGTAATTCAGTGAACATAAGGCTTTGTATGCTGTGTAAAATATGCTGTCTATATTGCCATGATAGTAAAGAATAGAATGATGGAATGTATTTACATTTTACATGTATCTTCCATTTAGTAGCAGAAATAAAATCTTGGTACTTGATTTAGTAAATTTCTTCATTTAAATTAAGTTGTTACTTCTTCGAAACAAAATTTATCTTAATGGGATGATAGTTCACTAGTTTACCTCTCACAAGTCTCAGCTAGTATTTAATCTGTTCTGAAATTATGCAGCACCAAAATAAAATTAGTTAAAACACAAAAATTATTTTCTTGATTAATTTAGACATCAGATGTTTACATTATGAAATCAAGGTATTTTTTGGGTTTTGTTTTGTTTTTAGAATGTTAGCAAATATTACCAAACGCAAACCATAGTAAAAGTTCTTCTGTAACACTTTACCATTCCATTTTCAGATAACCTGTATTTACATGTCAGGTTGAAAAGCTTTTAGATGAGTGACTTATATTTCTATCTGTATCCAAATATTTGTATATCATGTAGACAAGCCAAGAAAATATGCAGATATGTAAGCCATTGCATAGAATGGTAAAGAATACATTCTTAAAAGAAGGAAGAGAAGATGCATTCGCTTAATGCTCCAGATAGGTCTCTAGTATTTCAAATGTAGCATTCACCCACTACTTTCAAACATTGTATCAGGGCCGGGTGCCATGGCTCATGCTTGTAATCTTGGCATTTTGGGAAGTTGAGGTGGGTGGATCACTTGAGGCCGGGAGTTCCAGACCAACCTGGCCAACATGGCAAAACCCTGTCTTTACTGAAACCACAAAAAATAAAAATAAAAATAGCTAGCCACAGTGGCACACTGCTATAATCCCAGCTACTCGGGAGACTGAGATAGAAGAATAATGTAAATGACACGGGAGGCAGGGGTTGCAGTGAGCCAAGATCATGCAACTGTACACCAGCCTGGGCAACAGAGTGAGACTCTGTCTCAAAAAAACAAAACCAAAAACATTATATCATGATATGTGATTACTCTGAATTTAAAACACTAACATATACTAGATGAAAAATACTATACAAAATTTTTCTTTGTATTTCTGTTTTGAATTTGCCAACAATTCAAATCTTGCTGAGAATTTTGCACTATAAATATTTCTATGATTATTGGTTAATATTCAGATTCACTCTTATTTTCAAAGCAATCTGTATAGTTATTAAAATTGTATATAGCTTGAAATAATACAGTGTGTTGAATATAATTCTTTGTGATACATTTATATTTAATAATTAAAAGCACATTACAACACTTATACCTAATCTTCATATTACTTAACCCTAGAAACACAGAGTAAATGATAGGAATAATATGGGAGACAAACCGTGAAAAGCCATATACTGAATATCTCTGTTGTTTTTATTAAACTTTTTTTCCTGCTGCACTTAAAACTAAATTTGCCATGGACCATTATTTTAGTAACTATTAATGTAATATTACTGTATGTGTATTCTCTACCATCTTAAGTTAAATAAAATACATGATTAAAGGCAAAAATGTATCCAAGGAAAATGTAGAATATTTAAGTTACAAAAAGCTATTCTTTTTTTTTTTTTTTTTTTCTTTGAGGCGGAGTCTCGCTCTGTCGCCCGGACTGGAGTGCAGTGGCCAGATCTCAGCTCACTGCAAGCTCCGCCTCCCGGGTTCACGCCATTCTCCTGCCTCAGCCTCCCGAGTAGCTGGGACTACAGGCGCCCGCCACCTCGCCCGGCTAATTTTTGTATTTTTAGTAGAGACGGGGTTTCACCGTGTTAGCCAGGATGGTCTCGATCTCCTGACCTCGTGATCCGCCCGTCTCGGCCTCCCAAAGTGCTGGGATTACAGGCTTGAGCCACCGCGCCCAGCCGAAATGGTATTTCTATTTTTAGATCTTTAAGGACTCTCCATACTGTTTTCCATAGTGGTTGTACTAGTTTACATTCCACCAGCAGTGTAAAAATGTTCCCTTTACACCATATTCATGCCAACATCTGTTATTTTTTTTTTATTTTCTTAATTGTGGCTATTCTTGCGGGAGTAAGGTGGTATCTCATTGTAGTTTTGATGTGCATTTCCCTGATAATTAGTGCTGTTGAGCATGTTTTCATTTGTTTCTTGACCATTTGTATATCTTCTTTTGAGAATTGTCCAGTCATGTCCTTTGCCCACTTTTTGATGGGATTATTTGTTTATTCTTGCTAATTTGTTTGAGTTCCATGTAGATTCTGGATATTAGTCCTTTGTCAGATGAATAGTTTGCAAAATATTTTCTCCTAATCTGTGGGTTGTCTGTTTACTCTGCTGATTATTTCTTTTTCTGTGAAGAAGCTTTCCACCTTAATTTGGTCCTAGCTACTTGTATTTGTTTTTGTTCCATTTGCTTTTGAGTTCTTGGTCATGAAGTCTTTGCCTAAGCCAATGTCTAGAAGAGCTTTTTGAGTGTTATATTCTAGAATTTTTGTGGTCTCGGGGCTTAGATTTAAGTCTTTCATCCATCTTGAGTTGATTTTTGTAAAAAGTGAGAGATGAGGATCCAGTTTTTTCTTCTACATGTGGTTTTCAAATTATCCAAGCACCATTTGTTGAGTAGAATGTCCTTTCCCCACTTTGCATTTGCTCTGTCAAAAGTCAGTTGACTATAAGTATTTGGTTTTATTTTTGGTTCTCTATTCTGTTCCATTTGTCTATGTGCCTATTTTTTTTTACCAGTACCATGCTGTTTTGGTAACTCGAGGCTTGTCATATAGTTTAAAGTTGGGTAATGTGATGCCTCTAGATTTTTTTTTTTTTTTCCTTAGTCTGTCTTTGGCATTGAGGGCCTTTTTTTTTTTTTTTTTTTTTTTTTTTGGTTCCATATGAATTGTAGGATTTTGTTTTGTTTTGTTTTGTTTTGTTTGAGATGGAGTCTTGCTCCATTGCCCAGGCTGGAGTGCAGTGGCACTACCTTTTGCTCACTGCAAGCTCTGCCTCCTGGGTTCACGCCGTTCTCCTGCCTCAGCCTCCTGAGTAGCTGGGACTACAGGCGCCTACCACCATGCCTGGCTAATTTTTTGTATTTTTAGTAGAGACAGGGTTTCACTGTGTTAGCCAGGATGGTCATGATCTCCTGACCTTGTGTCTTAATTGTGTGACAAGTAGATACGGTAGTTGTCGTCTTTGTCTTCGTAAACTGTCATGGATTTCTCTTGATCTGGATAACAAACCACACATTTGCAATCTTGACTCAACCAGGAGATCAAGAAAACAGTCCTAAGGACTCAAGTGCACAGACACAAGTAGGGCTGGTTTGTTTTTTTCACAGGGTTTTCTGTGCATGGACAGTCTTAAAATCTGCCCTCACTTGTGTTAGATCCCCCTGAAGCACTTCCTCTGTCCTATTGAGAGGTTCTCTGTCCTATTGAGGGACTCAACCCAGAGCCCAGATTGAGTGGAGAAAGCTCCCGGACCCTGGGTGGCCAGAAGAAAGAGTCAGAGGAAGGGAGGAGGGTGGGAGCCTGAGTCTGGCCCAGCAAAGCTCAGCAGTGACGTTCCTGCCATCTTCTGGTGGCTTCAAGGCTTAGTCATTCCTCAGTCCTTTGCATCTTGCCAACATTATGTTAAGAGACACTGTTCAGGACAAGTACGTATCTGTGGGAGAGGATCTCAGCGGAACCATGATCCTGTGGAACAATCTGTGATTAGAGGTGGAGGATGGGGAAGGCTGAGCCCTGTGTCCTACAAAGACCCTGAGAGCCAGAGCCACGGGTAGGTGAGCTCAGTGGGAGGGAGAAGGGATTCTGGAAGCCATTCTCCATGGGATGGTTTTCAGTAACAGATATTCATATGGACCACTAACTATACCCAAAGGAAACATGTTTTTGGAAATTCCTGAAGGGACTTACATATTTTTCTTTCTTTCTTTCTTTCATGGTGGAGTCTTGCTATGTGGAAGACATTGGCCTCATCCTGGCTTCAAGCAGTCCTCTTGCCTCAGCCTCCCAAAGTATTGTGATTATAGGCATGAATCACCACACCTGGCACCTAAGAACTTACACTTTTAGAAATTCCTCCCAACTCTGTCTGCATAAATCAAGTTATAGTTTTTGCTATGGCTTGAGATTTAAAATCTGTTTCTGAGTATTTGGGGGGTTTTGAATGGGAATTTAGGAGAGTAGGATTATGGAATATTAACCTGACATCATTTTAAACAGAGATCCCTGTGACTAATTTTACAATAATAAAAGTAGGCTCTTCCCAAACATTAACACTAATGAAAAATTTCATGTACAACTTGTTAAGTACAGGTTATCTGGCACTAACCCAAGATTCAGACTTAGAAGGTTTAGGTTGGAGAATTGCATTTTTAACAAGCTCCCTGAAAATGCTCCCACTTCAGTGATAAATAAAATATTAAGTCAGCCTCCATGGTCAAATTAATGAATGAGCATATGCCTGTTAATTCTCTTTGAGTAAGAAGTGTCTTCCTGGAGCACAGGGGTCTCTGTGACTCACTGTGAGCTTATATATTTTGTAGATAATTCTCCCTCCACATTATTCTCAGTGGCGAGGAAGCACAGCCATGGAACAGTCACACTGGGGAGGTGGACACACCCGGGGAGAGACTGGATGAGGCACCTGGCAGTGAACCCCTGCATCAGAGACTGGGGCAAGGAGACTCCTCACTCACCGTGTTGACCATTTCCGTCCTGTCACTTTCCCTCTTATCTGTAAGGGCTGAACTGTTGTGAGTATATAAAGAGGTTTTAGTTGCACTTCCTCATAGGTTTAAATCGCCGTGGAAATGCCACTACCCATGTACAGCACACAGTAATAATCAGATTCATCGTCTGCCTCAGCCCCCGTGATGGTGAGGGCAGCTTTGTTCCCAAGGATGGAGCCAGAGAAGCGATCAGGGACCCCAGAAGGGCGAGTGTTTGTGCTGTAGATGAGCGTGCGTGGAGCCTGGCCTGGGGTCTGCTGGTACCAGCTGGGGTAGTTACTGGTAGAGACTGGGCCAGAGCTCAGGCCACAGGTGATTGCGACTGTCCCTCCAGAGGACACTGACAACAATGGCTCCTGGGTCACCACAGCTTAGAATCCACCCCTAAAACCAGCAGGAGAGACAGTTATGATCATGAGGATGAGAGTAACCTGGACCCTGTTTTGTGTGGTCCCCGCCTCCAAGGATAGAGTCCCTTCCCTTGACCTGAATCTATGCACACAGATTGCCAAAAGGAAAGAAAACAAAAGGAAAATGTAGGAAGAGGAAACCACAGAAAATTCGATCTTGTTTCCTTTTTTTGTGACAGGACACCAAAATCACCATGTACACATGCAAATAGAAACACATAGGACTATGGAGAGCTTTAGAGATGTTCCATGGGAATGAAACTAATGAATCAAAAGAGAAGGTGTCCTGGCCGGGCGCGGTGGCTCAAGCCTGTAATCCCAGCACTTTGGGAGGCCGAGATGGGCAGATCACGAGGTCAGGAGATCGAGACCATCCTGGCTAACACAGTGAAACCCCATCTCTACTAAAAAATACAAAAAACTAGCCGGGCGAGGTGGCGGGCGCCTGTAGTCCCAGCTACTCGGGAGGCTGAGGCAGGAGAATGCCATGAACCCGGGAGGCGGAGCTTGCAGTGAGCTGAGATCCAGCCACTGCACTCCAGCCTGGGCGACAGAGCGAGACTCTGTCTCAAAAAAAAAAAAAGAAGAAGAGAAGGTGTCCTGCAGATTTGGAGACAGATCTGAAAAACTATCTATGAAAGCAGTTGTTATCTAACATGTCCAAGAAACTAACACCACTGTGTTTGGAAAAAAAAAAGACAACAACTCCACCACCACTAATGCCAAAGCTAAAACTGGGTAAAGGCCCTTAATAGACATTTCTAAAAAGATGACATGAATTGACTAATGAGTCAAAAAGAAGTTGCTCAACTTTATGACTTCTCCCATGAAGGTAAGTCCAAACCACAGATCCTCCGGGCTCCTGGAGAATGTGAATTCTGACTCAGTAGGTCTGGAGTGAGCCTGAGATTTTGCATTTCTGAAAGGTTCTTTTCTCCACAAATCGACATATATGTATTAATATTACCAAGTTAAGAATGATCAAAAATTATAAGGGAAGCCATTAGCAGATAACTTCAGTCTTCCTCCTCATCGTTGTCCTTCACTACATGGATTAGAATAGTCCTCAGTGGGCCAGGTGCAGTGGCTCACGACTGTAATCCCAACACTCTGGGAGGCCGAGGTGGGCAGATCACAAGGTCAGGAGATCACGACCATCCTGGCTAACATAGTGAAACCCTGTCTCTACTAAAAATACAAAAAATTATCTGGGCGTGGTGGTAGGCGCCTGTAGTCCCAGCTACTCAGGAGGCTGAGGCAGGAGAACGGCGTGAACCCAGGAGGCAGAGCTTGCAGTGAGCCAGAGATAGCGCCACTGCGCTCCTGCCTGGGTGATGGAGCAAAATTCCGTCTTAAAAAAATAATAATAATCCTCGGTGGCCAGCCATGGGGGCTCACGCCTGTAATCCCAGCACTTCAGGAGGCTGAGGCAGGCAGATCACCTGAGGTCGGGAGTTTGAGACCAGCCTGACCAACATGGAGAAACCCCCCCTGTCTGTACTAAAAATGCGAAATTATCTGTTCTTTGCATAGTCATCACTGTTCTGAGTGGTGTGGGATGGTATCTCGACCTGCTCTTGATTGGCATTTCTCTGTTGATGAGTGGGTTTGAGCATGTTTCCCTCTTTGCTGGTCACTTGCACATTGTCCTTTGAGAAGTGTGTGTTCACATGCCTTGCCCATATATTAATGGGATTTTTTTGTTGTTTGCTGAATGATTGGCATACGGTCCTTGAAGATTCTGGACATGAGACCTTGATCAGACGCAGTTTGGGAGCATGTTCTCCCACTCTGCCGGCTGTTTCTCTGTCACTAATTTATTTTGTTCTTTGGCAGTTCTTTAGAGTACTAAGTCTGACTTGTCAACTTTTTTGTCATTTCCTTTGGGGACAAAGCCACATAGTTTCTTTGCCAAAGCCTATGTGTAGAGAGGTATTTTGTATGTTTTCTTGCAGGATTTTAATAGTTTGAGGTTTTCCATTTACACCTTTAATTCAGGCCAGGAGTGGTGGCTCACGCCTGTAATCCTAGCACTTTGGGAGGCCAAGGCAGGCGGATCACAAGGTCAGGAGTCAAGATCAGTCTGATCAACGTGGTGAAACCCTGTCTCTACTAAAAACACAAAAATTAGCCGGGCATGATGGTGCGTGCCTGTAATCCCAGCTACTCAGGAGGCTGAGGCAGAAGAATCGCTTGAACCTGGGAGACGGAGGTTGCAGTGAGCCGAGACTGCACCACTGCACTCCAGTCTGGGTGACAGAGCGAGAGTCCATCTCAAAAACAAAAAAATCTTTCATTCATCTTGGGTTTCTTTTTGTGTCTGGTTAGAGGTAGGGGCCCAGTGTTACTCTTCCACACATGGCTAGCCACTTATCCCAGCACCGTTGATTGAATAGGGCATCCTTTCCCCCTTGCTTATTTTTGTGGATTCTGTTGAGGGTCAGACGGTTTTTGGTGTGTGGGTTTACTTCTGGGTCCTCCCTTGTGTTCCACTGCGCTATGTGGAAGCAAGTACTCGGTTTTTCCATGAAATTTGAAATCAGTGGGTGAGATGCATCTGATGTGGTCTGGATGTCTCAGGATTGCTTTGGAAGAAATTCAGGGTGATTCATGGTCCCATATGAACTTTAACATCATGTATTTATATTTATTTAAACAAATTCGCCGAATAGTAAAGCAGTACAATGAGAGAGTAGAGTGCGACATTTTGGTCTTTGCATACATTGTGGAATGACGAAATCAGGGTATTTAGCGTCTCTGTTATTTTGTACCATTGTTTATCGTTTTGTAACTAGAAGCTTCTGTATCCTCCTTTCAAGCTATCTAATACTGTTAACCCTGGTCACCCTGCTGTGGAATAGAAAAACAGGATTTCCTTCCTCTGGTGTGGAACTTTGTACACCTTTCCAATCCCTGCCCATTCCCCTTCTTCCTCCTAACCTCTGGTAAACATGATTATGCTTTCTAGGTCTTTGAGACAAAGTTTCTCAGCTTCTGCCTGAGTGAGAGGATGCAAAGTTTGTTTGTCTCTGCCTGGCTCATTTCATTTACCACGATGTCCTCCAGGTGCAACCATGTGGCTCCCGTGATGGGATTTTGTTGTATTTTTCTGGCTGAAGAGTATTCCAGTGTCTACGCATGGGACAGTTTCCTTATCCCTTCATCTGCAGATGGACAGGCAGGCTGATTTCTCATCTTGGCCATTCTGCATAGTGCTGGATTCCACCTGGGAACGCAGATAATCTCTTCCATGGCTTGATTTCATGTACTCTGTGTATACACCTAGTAGTAGAATTGCTGGATGAAATGGTAGTTGTAGTTTTAAGGCTTGGAGGAACCTCCAAGTGGTTTCTTTAGTGTGTATGCTAGTTTATGTTTCCATGAATTGAGGAGGCAAGTTCCCCCTCTGTGGAAATCCACACCATCATTTTTTGTCTTTTAATATTTTTCACCTTTTTTTTTTCTGTAGTATCCATTCCATTTAGCGTGAGATGGAATCTGAGTGGTGGTTTTGATTTTGTGTGTGTGCGTGATTAGTTATATTTGCCAAGTTATTGTTAATTTGTTTTTAATTTGATGTGTAAAAGTGGGCAGAGGACCTGAAAACATGAGGTTGATGCACAGGTAAAAGATAAGATTACCAACGTGGCTGATTCACACCAAAACGTAAGTGAAACCACACTTAGATACCATCTCACTCCAGTTAGAATGAATTCTCCCAACAGTTGATGGCAGTTTCATTGCTTATAGAGTGTATGTATATAACCGGTGCAAGGGACGTTTTGATATATACGTAGCATCATGATCAAATCTGGCATCTCTGTGACCTTCCATCGTGATTATTTCTCTGTGCAGAGAACATGCAGAACCATCCTTTCCAGCTGATTTTGAATAATTCCCTCAGAGGTTGTTGATCCTGGACACCCTGCTGTGGACTAGAACACCAGAATGTATTCCTCACCTCTGAGTGTCACTTTGTACCCATTACCAATCCCTGCCCATGCCCCCCTCCTCTCTCCAGCCTCTAGTAACACCTATTGAAAGTTCTGCTTCTAGTGTAGCGGGACAAGCTGCAGACAAAACTCCTCAGACACCGGATTAAAGAAGGAAGAGGTTTTTTATTCAGCCGGGAGCGTCGGCAGACTCGTGTTTTAAGAGCCGAGCTCCCTGAGAAAGAAATACTTGGCCTTTTTAAAGGCTTACAACTTTAAGGGGTCCACATGAAAGGGTCGTGACAAATCAAGCAAGCGTGGGAAACGTGACTGGGAGCAACATGCATCAGCTAACAGAACAAAAAGTTTTACAATGCTTTTTTCATACAGTGTCTGGAATTTACAGATAACACAAGTAGTTTAGGCCAGGGGTTGATGTTATTATTATTACTTTGTTTAACTCCTAGGGCCGGATGGTGGTGCCAAGGTTGTCTGGCTGTTTATCTTTTGTTTCTCTCTCTCTTTTCTTCTGTCTTTGAACTAGGCAAGGTGTGGGGGAGGAGGGCAGCAGGAGTAGTAGTGGTCTCCTTCCTTACTAGAAGACAGTGTTCTTGGGATTCCATTTGCCTAATGTCAAACAGTGTGGGTCTCTCTCATTTCATTTCTTTTTTTTTTTTTTTTTTGAGACGGAGTCTCGCTCTGTAACCCAGGCTGGAGTGCTGTGGCCGGATCTCAGCTCACTGCAAGCTCCGCCTCCCGGGTTCACGCCATTCTCCTGCCTCAGCCTCCCAAGTAGCTGGAACTACAGGCGCCAGCCACCTCGCCCGGCTAGTTTTTTGTATTTTTTAGTAGAGACGGGGTTTCACCGTGTTAGCCAGGATGGTCTCGATCTCCTGACCTTGTGATCCGCCCGTCTCGGCCTCCCAAAGTGCTGGGATTACAGGCTTGAGCCACCGCGCCCGGCCTCTCTCATTTCATTTCACCTAATTGTCTTCAAGGTTTCTCCAGGTGGCTGCCGATCACGTGATTTCCTGGAGTGTTGTGGCTGAAGGCTGAAGTGCGTTCCATCGTGTATCCAGTTCATTTATCTCTTCATCTGTGGATGGACAGTTAGGTTGATTGCATATCTTGGCTATTGTGACTAGTGCTTCAGGACACATGGGAAGGCACATACCTCTTCAACACAGGGATTTCGTTTCCTCTAAATGTGTGCCCAGTGGTGGGGTTGCTACCTGGAGTGGTAGTTGTACTTTGACCTTTTACTTTTTTAAGGAACCTCCAACAGTTTTGCATAGCGTGTATACTAATTTACATTCCCACAAAGAGCGTACAAGAGTTTTCCTTCCTGCAAGTCTACACCAGCCATCACCTTCAACAATTTTGATTTTTGTCTGTTGTCTTTTGTTTTGTTTTGTCATTCTAACTGGAATTATATGGTACCTGACTACAGTTTTGATTGACATTTTTGTGAGGATTAGTAATACTGAGAAACTGTTACCTGTGAGTCAATTTCCTGTCTTCTTTACACACACGTCTATTCATCCTCCTAGCTTGGGTATTCGTTGTTGTTTTTCACTTAATTTATTGTAGGTGTTAAATAACCTATTTCAGAGGTAGGACTTTCCATAATTCACTCCCAGTCTTTAGGATGCATTTTTTGTTTGTTTGTTTCATTGTTTCCTTGCCCCTGTAGAAGTTCTAAAGTGTCACTAGTGTCATTGTTTATATTTGCATATGTTAGCAGTAATTTTTGTATCAAGCCTCCACCCCACAAAACACACACACACACACACACAGAGCCAAGCCATTGCATTGTCTGTGGGGGCATTTCCCCTAATTTTTCCTTTAATGTTATGATTATTTTTTACTTTTTGCAACCTGTGTGCGTGGATACAGGTTTCTTACAACAAACGCCCAACCTATGTTTTCTTATAGGACCTTTGCAGTTTCAAGGTTGAGTTTAGGTCTTTAATTCATTTTGTGTTGATTTTTGTGTACCGTGCAAGTAAACGTCTTATTTCAGTATTTTGCATGTGAATATTGAGTTTTCTCAAAATCATTGATTGAAGTAGACTCTCTCCCGTTGTGTCTTTTTGGTGTTTTGAAAAGTATGTTCCCTACATAGCATGTTGGGTTGAGTATTTGGCTGCCTCATTCTGTCCATTGGGTCCTCGTTCTGTGTTTGTGACAGTCGTGGATTGTTTGGATAACTATAGATTGTGTTTTTTCTTTCTTTCTTTTTTTTTTTTTTTGAGACGGAGTCTCGCTCTGTCACCTAGGCTGGAGTGCAGTGGCCGGATCTCAGCTCACTGCAAGCTCCGCCTCCCAGGTTCATGCCATTCTCCTGCCTCAGCCTCCCGAGTAGCTGGGACTGCAGGTGCCCGCCACCTCGCCTGGCTAGTTTTTTGTATTTTTTTAGTAGAGACGGAGTTTCACCATGTTAGCCAGGATGGTCTCGATCTCCTGACCTCGTGATCCGCCCGTCTCGGCCTCCCAAAGTGCTGGGATTACAGGCTTGAGCCACCGCGCCTGGCCTTGTTTTTTCATTTATTATTTTCTTTGCTTCTAATCTTGATTTTTTCTTTCAATGCTCTTTACTCTTATTATTATAGATTAAAGTGTACACATGCAGGTTAGTTACATCTGTTGATTGCATAACACTGAGGCTTGGGGTGGGGTCCCAGCAACCTCATGACCCAGGCAGTGAGCAGAGGACCCACAGAGCGGGTCTTCAGCACACACTCCCTCTCCCTTTTTTGGGTGGGACATCTGGTAGTCATTCCTGGTGTCTGTTGTTTCCTTCATGTTCAGGTGTATTCGTAGTTTAGCTCCCACTTGTAAGTGAGAACATGCAGCATTTGGTTTTCTGTTCGAGGCTTAAGTTTGCTTATGATCATGGCCTGCAGCTCCATCCACGTTGCTGCCAAGGATGTGACTTTTCTTTTACAGCTGCATGGTGTATAATACATTTTTGTTATCTCATCCACTGTTTTATTTTTCTTAAGTTTTTGAGACAGCCTCCCACTCTGTCATCCAGGCTGGAGTGCAAGGGCACAATCACAGCTCACTGCTGCTTCAACCTACTGGGCTCAGGTGATCCTCCCACCTCAGCCTCCTGATTAGGCAGGACTACAGGTGCCTGGCACTGCATTCGGCTAATTTTTGTATTTTTTATAGAAATGGGGTTTTACAAACACTTTGCCCAGGCTGATCTCGAACTCCCGGACTCAAGGGATTCACCTGCCTTGGCCTCCCAAAGTGCTTGGATTGCAGCATGAGCCACTGTCCCAGCCTCATGGGGTATCACTTCTGTGGCACACTGTTAACCACACAAGTCACAGACCTGGCCCGGATTCAGGAGGAGGGGAAATAGACTCTCCCTCTCAGTGACATCTCAGTGGGACCCATAGCAAAGTATCTTTAGCCATATTTAATTTACTACAGGTACTATTTTCCAGGGCAGAGTATACACCTTAAATCAATGATTGTTATGTAACACCGCTGTGTCTTCACTTGGTGTAAGGGATAGAAAATAGAGATGGCGCCACTTTCCTCATGACTGTCTGTGACTCACTTGAAATTTATGCTTTGGTCCCTGCAATTTCAAGCTCTACATGTTAAGAAGTCCTGACTTCCAGAAGGAAATTACTTCCATCAGTGAGCATAAGAGTCTCGCTGAACTTTCAGCTATAGCTGCTGCTTGATCACTTTTAGCGCTGGTGCCGAGAAACCATCCAGAAGAGAAAAAAGTCACAACCTGCAGGGAAAATTGGCTCTGATTATCAGTGGGAGGTCGGCCTGCTGCCACGTAATACAGCATAGGGAAGAATCTCTTTGGTGCTCATTATCCCAGTGCTTTTCTCAAATGAAACGAACTTCATGTAAAAAGCAAGTTGATCTGTGCAGTGGAAGGCATTTTTATACTGTGGTGCTTTGCCAACATCCTTTCTTAGAAATGATTTGCCCATAGCCTGACTGTTGGTGGCTCCCAGCTGCACCCCATTCTATCATCATCGTTCACCATGTTGGTGAAGGAAAAATGCCCCACCCTGAATAGCACAAGGTAGCTGAACACATGACACTTCGCGCTGGACAGATGTAATCGACAGCAGTTTATGAATTACATATACTCACGGCCTGGGGAAGAGGACGCCACGCACCAGGCAGGGCCACACGAGGGGTGCACTTAGGAATAGAGTGAAGCAGAGGGGCATGGAGGCAGGCTTTCTAGGAACAAGGGGGTGTGGTGGCCTCTGGTGCCTGTGGGAGGATGTGGTTGGCTTGTTTAATGGGCTGGCAGGAGATGGAGACAAATGAGGTTGAGGATTGATGGGGGACAGTGGTTCAGCCAACAGGGGAACAAGCCAGGCAGGGAGCAGGCGAACTCACGTGGCTCCTTTGGAGCCTAGAAGCCTCAAAGATGTTGAAGCACACTGGACAATTTTTCTTCTTCACGTTTGAGTCTTGTATGTGGGTGTTTTTAGTGTTCACATCCACTCTAATTAAAGGAAGCTTTGGCCGGGCGCGGTGGCTCAAGCCTGTAATCCCAGCACTTTGGGAGGCCGAGACGGGCGGATCACGAGGTCAGGAGATCAAGACCATCCTGGCTAACATGGTGAAACCCCGTCTCTACTAAAAATACAAAAAACTAGCCGGGCAACCTGGCGGGCGCCTGTAGTCCCAGCTACTCGGGAGGCTGAGGCAGGAGAATGGCGTGAACCCGGGAGGCGGAGCTTGCAGTGAGCTGAGATCCGGCCACTGCACTCCAGCCTGGGCGACAGAGCGAGACTCCGTCTCAAAAAAAAAAAAAAAAAAAAAAAAAAAAAGGAAGCTTTACCATTCCAATAAATGCACTCCACAGGTCAGTTCTGGGGAGGAGACCCCTAAAATGCAGTGAGCATTGTATTCTGTCTTCGGAGAATTGTAGTTAAAAAGCCACAAAATTGGCTGGGTACGGCAGCTCATGCCTGTAATCCCAGCACTTTGGGAGGCCGAGGTGGGTGGATGAGGTCAGGAGTTCGAGACCAGCCTGGTCAATATGGTGAAACCCCATCTCTACTAAAAATGCAAAAAAAAAAAAAAACTAGCTGGGTATGGTGGTGGGTGCCTGTAATTCCAGCTACTCAGGAGGCTGAAGTAGGAGAATTACTTGAACCTGGGAGGCAGAGGTTGCAGTGAGCCAAGATCTTGCCACTTGCACTCCAGCCTGGGTGACAAAGCAAGACTCCATCTCAAAAAAGAAACAAAACGAAACAAAAAAAACTCTCAAAACCAAAAGAAATCTTTCTACCATGTCACGTTATAACCAGGAAGGAGATTTGGGGTTATGACCATTTAGAAGAAAGATGAAGATACATGCAGTAGAAATAGTATTAAAATAATTCATTAAGGCAGGGTGCGGTGGCTGAAGCCTGTAATCCCAGCACTTTGGGAGGCCGAGACGGGTGGATCACGAGGTCAGGAGATCGAGACCATCCTGGCTAACACGGTGAAACCCCGTCTCTACTTAAAAATACAAAAAACTAGCCGGGAGAGGTGGCGGGCACCTGTAGTCCCAGCTACTCGGGAGGCTGAGGCAGGAGAATGGCGTAAACCCGGGAGGCGGAGCTTGCAGTGAGCTGAGATCCGGCCACTGCACTCTAGCCCGGGCGACAGAGCGAGACTCCATCTCAAAAAAAAAATAATAATAAAAAAAAATCATTAAAACCACCTTTACACATTTATCAAGTTCAAAGTTACATTACAGATCGGGGTTGGCGAGTTTTGTTTTTTTAAATAATTTTTGGCCTTGGTTGGACACAGTGGCTCATGCCTGTAATCCCAGCACTTTGAGAGCCAAAGCAGGCGGATCACGAGGTCAAGAGATCGAGACCATCCTGGCCAACATGATGAAACCCTGTCTCTACTAAAAATACAAAAAATTATCCAGGTATGGTCTTGTGCACCTGTAGTCCCAACTACTCGAGAGGCTGAGGCAGGAGAATCACTTGAACCCAGGAGGTGGAGGTTGCAGTGAACCGAGGTCGTGTCCACCCTGGTGACAGACAAGACCCCGTCTCAGAAAATAAAAACTTCAGGTTTTGTGGGCCATGTGGTCTTTGATTACTCAGTTTTGCTGCTGATGTTGCGCAAAAGCAGCCATGGACAATAGTAAACAAATGGGCGTGGTTGTGCTTTAACAAGACTTTATCTACAAGAGCTGATGGCAGGCTGCACTGGGCCCACTGGTATAGTTTGTCAACCGCTGTTATAAAGTATCTGTCCTCAAAAACATATTTCTTAGGTCTGTATATTGCCTTATTTTTTAACCTTCCCTTGAAATGATCAGCTTGTGAGGTATCCAGGCAATATTCTCTCATTTTACAGACAAGAAGCCTGAGGTACAGTAACTTTCCTGGGAATTGCGGTGATGAGTAGCAAGCCAAAATCAGATTTCCCTACTCCTCTCCCACACCCTGTGGCTCAACCCAGCTGATTCACTGGACTCCAGTCACCAACACCAAGTTGCTACCAGATGAGTCAGTTTTAAATCACAGGGAAAAAAACAGAAAAGAAAATTAGATAACTACTTTGTAGCAAGCTGGATTTTATTCTTTGTCAGGTTTACCTTTTGTATGTATTTGTTTATGTCTGTGAATTCTGTTTCAGTAGAAAATACATTAAGTAAAAACCTACATTAAGCTTTGACCTGGTGTCTTGGTAATTGACCTAATGAGATTTGGATTTGACTGGGAGATTAGGTGCTCCAGTAAACACAATGAACAAATAAGGGTAACTTTTTCTCTTCCTGAAATTTTTAAAAACTATTTCCTCACTCAATTCTTTCTTCTTCCATTCTCATGTTTCATTCGCCATGTGAAAGGCTGTGGCCCCATGTTCCGAGAAGCCCCTTGTCTGAAGCAGCTGCTGCTCCTGAACAGGCAGATCTCGTCACAGGAGCCTTGTTTCTAGAGGGCAGCCTAGTCACTGCTGTGAAGGAAAATGTTTAATGCTCAAACCAGGGGCTACTTAGGCTTTCCCAGACTTGGCCTTTCTGAGATACTGTAATTAAACTGAAGAGGTAGTTATTCTGGGATTAAACTAGGAAATCACATCTTCTTATCTGCTTCTGACTTCATTGGGTCCTGCTGTTATTAATCTACATTAATACGGCCTTTTTGCTAAAGCATAGTTTCCCTGGATGCTGAATGTGGAGCCTTACAGTTTTGGGAATGGCTTGGCAGAATTCTTCTTTGGAAATTGGTGAAGATAGGTGAAGTATATATAAATCTAGGAAGGTGGAGGGCTCCCGCAAAAAAAAAAAAAAAAGGTGCCCTCACAGAGAACTATGCACTTAGTGTCATTATATACAATGGGCAGCACACGCAGACCCCTGCTTTTCCTTCCTGTAGGACAGGTGGGGAGGATCTCTGGAGGCGGTGCTTGCTCATCCATCAGCCAGCAGCCTCTCCACTGTCCTCTCCGCCTCCCTTATCATCCACACTCACCTTTGTGGTGCAGGACACGCTGGCTTTGTTCTTTGACCTCATTTCATTCTGAATTTTTAAAGCTTGATGTAACTGGTTTTACCCCTTCAAATCGAAAAGTTTATTTTATAAATTGAAATAATTGTTGCCACATTTTTCTTAGATGTTTAAAATGGTAGCTGCTTTATTTGCAGACAATGCATAGAGATAAATGCTGGGGATAAGGATGTTTGTTTTTAACCTTGTGTTTGATCTCTGGGTTCTAGGGTGTGTGGAGAAGGAAAGTGGTATAAATTTAATGACAAGGTTACAGAAGACTTAGACCTAAATGATGAGCCCTGGAGTGCAAATGCTTTGGTGAAGCACATTTTAAATTTAGTTTTCTATAAAATTGGAAGTAGGATTATTTACATTAAAAATAGAGTAGGCAGTTTTTTTTTGTTAGTACTGCTGATCTGGCTATATATAGAACCACGAGTAAGTGGGGGAGGGGAGGCATGCTGTCAAGATGAAATGAATATCAAAGAGAAACTAATAAAGAAATCTAACCTTAAAAGTTTCAGAAGAAGTAGTTGTCCATTAAAATTTTCAAATTTCCTTTTCACTTACATAGGAGCATAATTAGAGAACGTATTTTTAACACCTATACTTTTACCATATTCCACTCCCAGGACAAAAAATGTGTGAAGGAAACTACATCAAAAAACCCAATCACAGTTAGCTATTTGAAAACCATTTGGCAGAGATCTTAGCATTTCTGAAACCTAATTTTGAGATATTCTAGGGGCATTTCCAAATTTCTGCCTGTACTAGCTAAACTATATTCAAGTTCCAGATCATACCACTGTAGTCATGCATTCGATGGTGGTTGAATAGAGTATCATTGCCAGAAATTACCTAGATTTGGCCAGTCTGCAGAAATTGCCAAACGAAGCCAGGGATGATCCCACCCTGTGCCACAGAACATACTTTTAAATGTTACTTGCCATTTGCTTAAATTTGTCTTCCATAGGATATTTATCCTCTTTCTCTTATTACCAAACAGCTCTTATTTCCTGCCCTTCCTCCCCTTATTTCCTGCCCTATCACCCTCTAAATGAGGGATCGACTTTGGTGCCAGAACTGAGGTCCCCTGACTTCCACTCGAAGCGATACCCTAAAAAGATCCTCATTTTACTTATGCTTTGCATTCAACACATTTAGTGAGTAGTTACTTGCTGGATTCATGGGCCCTTTGTTTTAGATTGTCAAGACAAGAAAACTTTATTTAGATTTCTTAATGCAGTGCTGTAAAGCAAACACACACTTGTGTACACCAAAAATACAGAATGCCCGCATGCTCTTCCACCAGAGGGGGTGTGATGAGAACTCCCTGGGATCACCAAAGAAGATTTGAGTCAGCTCTGTGCAGCAGAAAACTGAGGGCCACTCTGTTCCATTGTGAATCCAAAATATGTGAGACAGGTCTCAATGAATTTGGAGATTTTACTTTGCCAAGGTTGTGTATGTGACACACCCTCAGGAAGTTTTGTGGATGTGCCGAGGGTGGTTGGCTACAGCTTGCTTTTAGACATTTTAGAGAGATGTGAGCGATCAACCAATATATGTAAGATGTCCATTGATATTGTCCAGAAAGGCGGGACAACTTGAAGCGTGGGAGGGGGCTTCCAGGTCATAAGTAGATAAGACAAATTGCTGCATTCTTTTGAGTCTCTGATTAGCCTTTTTCTGATTACACAATTTATATGTGAGAGGAGGGGAGAGTAATCTTCACTTATGCCTTAGTCTGGCTTAAGGAAATTCCTTGTGGGCAAATGGTGAGAGGGGAGGTATGTAGCTATCTTATTTAGGAATAAACTGGGAGCGGGTTTCCCTGATACAGTTCCCAGCTTGACTTGCCTTTGGGTTAGTGATTTGGGAGTCCCAAGATTTCTTTCTTTTCACACCATATAACTTGTTTTATGATGTAGTAGGTGATAGTGTGATCTTTGAGAATATAGTATTTGGGATTTGGAGATAATTAGCTAAGCTAGGGAGAAATTCTTAATCCTAAAAAGAAAATAAATCCCTTTTCTTGCTTATTGCTTCCTGGTCATTAATTCCTTGGGAGTAACATACTTTGCATTTAGAAACATGCACGTAAGTTATTTCCTTCTAGAATTGAGATTTTTAAAAATTTACACTTGAGATTCTTTGAAAAATGTTGGCAGCATTTATTGAATTACACTTCATGTCCGAAACAGTACTATGTCAACACTTTCAGAATGTTATTGCTTTTTTTTTTTTTTTTTTTTTTTGAAACAGAGTCTCGCTCTGTCTCCCATGCTAGAGTGCAATGGTGCAATCTTGGCTCACTACAACCTCCGCCTCCCACGTTCAAGCAATTCTCCTGCCTCAGCTTCCCTAGTAGCTGAACTACAGGTGCGTGCCGCCACGCCCGGCTAATTCTTTCTTTTTTTTTTTTTTTGTATTTTTACTAGAGACGGAGTTTCATCATGTTAGCCAGGATGGTCTCGCTCTCCTGACCTCGTGATCCGCCCACCTCGGCCTCCCAAAGTGCTGGGATTACAGGTGTGAGCCACTGCGTCCGGCTAGAATGTTGTCACTTTTTCAAGGTCTTGTTGTCAGTGAATTTGCCTTCAATATATTAAATGAGGAAAGTATATAATTTATTTTTCATGTGAAAAATGTGATTAAATATGATTTATTAAGTTTGAAAACTTGGTTCAATACTTCACTGTTATAAGACCTTGAATGTGTGGCTCTAAGATGAGTTTATTTCACTGTTATTTAATAGTTGTAATGGTGGAAACAATACCTCACAGTAACATGTAGGAAGAATTCATTTTCCTGCTTACTAAGTTATGGACTTTTAAATCCCATGTGCCAATTAAGTAAAAATTTGTGTTAAAATTTGTCCTGCAATTTTTAATTTTTTATGTTTTCAGTTCTCCAAACTAATTGGAAGATACTGAATTTTTAAAATTATGTAATTAAAACATTATAATTGTGTATACTTAATGAGGTCCAGTTTGATGTTTTGGTACAGATGCACATTGTATAATGATCAAACAATTTAAGTCTAACACCCTGTTCATTTGAGTTTGGCAAGTTTTAAAGCTACTAAAACAATAGCCACTTTCTACTAGACAAAGTTTTCTAGTCCTCTTAGGTCAGTTCCATCTTCATCAGCAATTTCATGTCAGTCATCCCCTTGGTCCCGTGGACCTAATAATGCCCAGCTGTCCATTCTAACCAAGCTGGCTTAAAAAAGAAAAGACTTTGAAAAGAAAAGCCTATTTGGAGAAAATGCCTGTTTGAATATACCAGGTAAGAACCATGTGAGAAATCCTAAAAGGGAGAATCCAGGTAGACATCAGAGTGTACCTGGTAGGTCCAGAAGCACTCCCAGTGGCCTTTTTCTGGATTAGTTATGCCTCTGGGGCCACATCTTTTCACCCACCTTATCTTACGAATCTTTTATGCCAGGCCACAGAGGTGGCTGCAGAGCTAGTACCATGGAGTGCTAAGGACACACATGTGAATATACACTCAAGATTGGCCAGCACCATCACTGAGCTGCTGTATGATGTGAGATGACACCAGACAAGAGAAGCATGGGGAGTGGGGAGTAAGGGAATACATGGCTGAAACTCACTTATTTTACCTGGAGAGAACAAGTGAAGGCTCATAATCATTGGGTAATGACTGATAGAGCGATGATGGCCATTCTTTATTGTGTACCTACTCTGAGCTATGAGCTTTAAACAAGTCTTCAACTCTTAAAAAACTCTCTCAGAGGGTGACAGGTTGCATTTCCATTTTTTCAGGTGAAAAAACAAGTCCAAAAAAGGAAAAGTGAGCATCCAGTGTCACAGAGCACGGATTTAAATTCAGAACGTCTACCCAGTCTAGGCTTCTTACACTAATCGAAAATGAGAAGCAAAGAATATATATATATGGCTGGATGCAGGGGCTCACACCTGTAATCCCAACACTTTGGGAGGCTGAGACTGACGGGGGAGGATTGCTAGAGGCCAGGAGCTGGAGATCAGCCTGGGCAACATAGTGAGGTCCTGTCTGTACAGAAAAAAAAGCCAGTTGTGGTGGCACGCGCGTATACTGCCAGCTGCTCCACAGGCTGAGGCAGGCAGGAGTTCAAGGCTGCAGTGAGCTGTGGTCACACCACTGCAATCCAGCCTGAGTGACAGTGCGACCCCTCTCAAAAATAATTTATAGGCGGGGCCCAATGGCTCATGCCTGTAGTCCCAGCACTTTCGCAGGCCAAGGCAGGTAGATCACGAGGTCAGGAGATTGAGACCATCCTGGCTAACATGGTGAAACCCCGTATCTACTAAAAATACAAAAAATTAGCCAGGTGTGGTGGCGTGTACCTGTAGTCCTGGCTGCTTGGGAGGCTGAGGCAGGACAATCACTTCAACCCGGGATGCAGAGGTTGCAGTGAACTGAGACCACGCCACTGCACTCCAGCCTGGTGACAGAATGAGACCTCGTCTCAAATAATAATAATGATAATAATAATAATTATTATTATTATATAAAGAAATAGAGATGTGGGTGGAGAGGTGGAGGGGAGTATGGGCTGAATCTAGGCAGGAACCAGAACCAGAGGGGCCATGTGTGCTGATTTATTTAAGCTCAGGAGCTGTGCGGGCCACTGAAAGACCTTGTGTGGAGACTTATGTGATCTAATTGGCTTCCTAGCAAAGCCCTAGCTAGCAGGGGTGGAGGGGATGGGTGGGAGGGAAAGAGAGTAGTTGGGAAACCCATCAGAACAATCCAGGCAGGAGATAGCATGGCCCTGGTGAGGCTTCCGGAGTGAGGATGGAGAGAGAAGCAGATTGGGGTGCTGTTTAGAAGGTGAAAAATGGTGTGAATGCAGACATGGAGTCTTTCACTGAGGTGGGAACAGGTGGATCAGGTGAGAGAAATGTGAAGAAACCAATAGGACTCGTGTCTCCCTATGCGTGTGGTGTGAGGGAGAGACCCTGGGGATGACTCCTGGGCTTCTAACAGGGAGAGTAGATGACTGGTGCCTTTGGCTGAGACACAGGACCTTCTGGAGGAGTAGCAGAGGGTGGGGAAGAAGATGCAGGGTGAGCCTGGCTTTCCACCCAGTGAGTTAGGTACCTGTGGGTTTTCCAGAGAAGGGAGCTGGGGGGGTGGTTTTGTGTGTGGACGTGAAGCTCCATCTAAGGCCCAGCAGCCTGGGGGAACTGATGTGACAGGCCCATGGAGTATGCAGAGTGATGAGAGTGGAGCACAGGGCTGCTTCATCAGGGGAGCACCGTGGCCCAGAGGCTCCGACCCCTGAGCTTTCTGAAGGTCTGAGAGAAGATCAGAAACCTGAGTAGAAACCTCTAGTTTATTAGAAAGAAACCAAAATACCAAGAAAACCAAAATGTAACAATCCTGCAAAATATATTTCAAAAGCAAAATTAGAAAAAGGTATTCAGTCTCTCATCTCCACAGTGAAAATGTTTCCTGGGATGTGGATGCATTTTAGTGTATTTAATACATGTGATGTGATGTAGGCGAGGCGTCTTCCAAAGATGTCACTCCTAACATCTAGGAAAGGAGGTGGGGTGTGAGAAGGCATCTATTCCTTCACTGGGACCCACACCCTTCATTCCACAGCCACCAGGACTCTCTTATTTTTTCCGTGGGAGAACTCCCTGTTCTGGCCTTTCCTCGATCTTACCAGACCCATCACCCTTGCAGAGGGCATACATGTGATGCTCCGTATAGAGTTTGTGGGTTCATAACTGAAGTGCAGTTCCCACAATATCTGCTCCTGATGAACCCTATCTGGGGTCACCTGCTCCCTCAGGTGTCCCACTGTGGCCTCCACATGGCTTGATCTGCTCCCACAGTCCCCACAAGATCTGATGAACCTCATCTGGGGTTGCCTGCTCCCTCGGGTGTCCCACCGTGGTCTCCACACGGCTTGATCTGCTCAGGTGGTCCCCACAAGATCTGATGAACCTCATCTGGGGTCGTCTGCTCCCTCGGGTGTCGCACCGTGGCCTCCCCACGGCTTGATCTGGTCAGGCGGTCCCTACAAGATCTGGTGCCAACGAACCTCATCTGGGGTCCCCTGCTCCTTCGGGTGTTCCACCGTGGCCTCCACACGGCCTGATATGGTCATGTGGCCCCAAGATCTGGTCCTGATGAACCTCATCTGGGGTCACCTGCTCCCTCGGTTGTCCCACGGTGGACTGCACACGGCTTGATCTGGTCACACTGTCCCCACGAGATCTGATCTCAACGAACCTCATCTGGGGTCGCCTGCTCCCTCGAGTGGCCCACCGTGTCCTCCACACAGCTTGATCTGCTCATGCGGTCCCCACAAGATCTGACGAACCTCATGTGAGGTCATCTGCTCCCTCGGGTGTCCAACCATGGCCTCCACATGGCTTGATGTGGTCACACAGTCCCCACAAGATCTGGTCCTGTGAACCTCATCTGGGGTCGCCTGCTCCCTCGGGTGTCCCATGGTGGACTGCACATGGCTTGATCTGGTCACGCTGTCCCCACAAGATCTGATCTCAACGAACCTCATCTGGGGTCGCCTGCTCCATCAGGTGTCCCACCGTGGCCTCCACATGGCTTGATGTGATCATGCAGTCCCCACAAGATCTGGTCTTGTGAACCTCATCTGGGGTCGCCTGCTCCCTTGGATGCCCCACCGTGGACTCCACGTGGCTTGGTCTTCTCAGGCGGATTTCACAAGATCTGACGAACCTCATGTGGGGTCGCCTGTTCCCTGGGGTGTCCCACCGTGGTCTACTCAGGCTGACCCCCACAAGATCTGACGAACCTCATCTGGGGTCGCTTGTTCCCTTGGGTGTCCCACCGTGGACTCCACACGGCTTGATCTGGTCACGCTGTCCCCACAAGATCTGGTGTCAACAAACCTCATCCGGGGTCTTCGGGTGTCCGACCTTGGCCTCCACACAGCTTGATCTGATCATGCAGTCCCCACAAGATCTGATGAACCTCATCTGGGGTCGCTTGCTCCATCGGGTGTCCCATCATGGCCTCCACACACTAGGTCTGCTCAGGCGGACCCCACAAGATCTGATGAACCTCATCTGGGGTCGCTTGTTCCCTTAGGTGTCCCACCGTGGCCTCCACACCGCGTGATCTGGTCAGACAGTCCCCACAAGATCTGGTCCCGATGAACCTCACCTGGGGTCGCCTGCTCCCTCGGGTGTCCCACTGTGGCCTCCACATGGCTTGATCTGCTTAGGCGGTCCCTATAAGATCTGGTCCTGATGAACTTCATCTGGGATCGCCTGCTCCCTCGGATTTCCTACCATGGATTCCACACTGCTTGATCTGGTCACGCGGTCCCCACAACACCTGATGAACCCCATGTGGGGTCACCTGCTCCCTCAGGTGCCCCACCGTGGCCTCCACACCCGTTGATCTGGTCAGGTGGTCCCCACAAGATCTGATGAACCTCATCTGGGGTCTCCTGTTCTTTTGGATGTCTCACTGTGGCCTCCACATGGCTTGGTCTGCTCAGGTGGACCCCACAAGATCTGACGAACCTGAACTGGGGTCGCCTGCTCCCTCGGGTGTCCCACTGTGGCCTCCACATGGCTTGGTCTGCTCAGGCGGTCCCCACAAGATCTGGTTCGGTAGAACCTCATCGGGGGTCGCCTGCGCCCTCAGGTGTCCCACCATGGCCTCACACAGCTTGATCTGCTCATGCGGTCCCCACAAGATGGATAAACCTCATGTGGGGTCACCTGCTCCCTTGGGTGCCCCACTGTGGCCTCCACACGGCTTGATGTGGTCACACAGTCCCTACAAGATCTGGTCCCGACAGACCTCAACTGGGGTCGCCTGTCGCCTCGGGTGTCCCACCTTGGCCTTCACACAGCTTGATCTGGTCAGGCGGTCCCCACAAGATCTGGTTCGGTAGAACTTCATCTGGGGTTGCCTGCTGCCTTGGGTGTCCCACCGTGGCCTCCACATGGCTTGATATGGTCAGGCGGTCCCCACAAAATCTGATGAACCTCATCTGGGGTTGCCTGCTCCCTCGGGTGTCCTACCGTAGCCTCCACATATCTTGATCTACTTATGCGGTCCCCACGAGATCTGATTAACCTCATCTAGGGTCGCCTGCTCCGTCGGGTGACCCACCGTGGCCTCCATATGGCGTGGTCTGCTCAGGCGGACCCCACAAGTTGTGACGAATCTCATCTGGGGTCGCTTGTTCCCTCGGGTGTCCCACCGTGGCCTCCACACGGCGTGATCTGGTCAGGCAGTCCCCACAAGATGTAGTCCAGATGAACCTCATCTGGGGTCGCAGTCCAGATGAACCTCATCTGGGGTCGCCTGCTCCCCTGGGTGTCCCACAGTGGACTCCACACGGCTTGATCTGGTCACACTTTCCCCACAAGATCTGGTCTCAACAAAACCTCATCTGGGGTCGTCTGCTCCCTCAGGTGGCCCACCGTAGCCTCCAGACAGCTTGATCTGCCCAAGCGGTCCCCACAAGATCTGATGAACCTCATCTGGGGTCGCCTGATCCTTCGGGTGTTCCACTGTGGCCTCCACACGGCTTGATGTGGTCATGCAGTCCCCACAAGATCTGATGAACCTCATGTAGAGTCACCTGTTCCCTCGGGTGTCCCACCGTGGCCTCCACATGGCTTGATCTGCTCAGGCAGTCGTCCCCACAAGATCTGGTCCCGATGAATCTCATCTGGGGTCACCTGCTCTCTCAGGTGTCCCAGCGGGGCCTCCACACGGTGTGATCTGGTCAGGCGGTTCCCACAAGATCTGGTCCCAGTGAACCTCATCTGGGGTCACCTACTCCCTCGGGTGGCCTACCGTGGACTCCACATGGCTTGATCTGGTCATGCTGTCCCCACAAAATCTGGTCTCAACAAACCTCATCTGGGGTCGCCTGCTCCCTCGGGTGGCCCACCGTGGCCTCCACACAGCTTGATCTGCTCATGCAGTCTGCACAAGATTTGATGAACCTCATGTGGGGTCACTTGCTCCCTCAGGTATCCCACCATGGCCTCCACACAGCTTGATGTGGTCACGCAGTCCTCACAAGATCTGGTCCCAATGAATCGTATCTGGGGTCACCTGCTACCTAGGGTGTCCCGCCATGGACTCCAACACATCTTGATCTGCTTCTGCGGTCCCCACAAGATCTGGTGAACCTCATCTGGGGTCGCCTGCTCCATCGAGTGTCCCATCGTGGCCTCCACACACTTGGTCTGCTCAGGTGAACCCCACAATATCTGACGAATCTCATCTGGGGTCGCTTGTTCCCTCGGGTGTCCCAGTGTGGCCTCCACGTGGCGTGATCTGGTCAGGCGGTCCCCAAAGATACGGTCCCAATGAACCTCATCTGGGATCGCCTGCTCCCTCAGGTGTCACACTGTGGCCTCCACACGGCTTGATCTGGTCAGGCAGTCCCCATAAGATCTGGTCCTGACGAACCTCATCTGGGGTCGCCTGCTCCCTCGGGTGTCCCACCGTGGCCTCCACACGGCTTGATCTGCTCAGGTGGTCCCAACAAGATCTGGTCCTGATGAACGTCATCGGGGATCGCCTGCTCCCTCGGATTTCCTACCATGGACTCCACACTGCTTGATTTGGTCACACGGTCCCCACAACACCTGATGAAACCCATGTGGGGTCACCTGTTCCCTCAGGTGCCCCACCGTGGCCTCCACACTCCTTGATCTGGTCAGGTGGTCCCCACAAGATCTGGTCCCGATGAACCTCATCTGAGGTCGCCTGCTCCCTCGGGTGTCCTACCCTGGCCTCCAAACAGCTTGATCTGCTCATGTGGTCCCCACAAGATCTGATGAACCTCATCTGGGGTCTTCTGTTCCATCGGGTGTCTCACCGTGGCCTCCACACAGCTTGGTCTGCTCAGGCGGACCCCACAAGATCTGACGAACCTGAACTGGGGTCGCCTGCTCCCTCGAGTGTCCCACCATGGCCTCCACATGGCTTGATCTGGTCAGGCGGTCCCCACAAGATCCGGTTCGGATGAACCTCATCTGGGGTCTCCTGTTCCCTCGGGTGTCCCACCGTGGCCTCCACACGGCGTGATCTGGTCAGGCAGTCCCCACAAGATCTGGTTCAGATGAACCTCATTTGGGGTCGCCTGCTCCCTCGGGTGTCCCACCGTGTCCTCCACACGGCTTGATCTGGTCAAGCGGTCCCCACAAGATCTGGTCCCGATGAACTTCATGTGGGGTCGCCTGCTCCCTCGGGTGTCCTACCATGACCTCCACACAGCGTGATCTGATCATGTGGTCCCCACAAGATCTGATGAACCATACCTGGTGTCGCCTGCTCCATCGGGTGTCCCACCATGGCCTCCACACAGCTTGGTCTGCTCAGGCGGACCCCACAAGATCTGACGAATCTCATCTGGGGTCGCTTGTTCCCTTGGGTGTCCTACCATGCCCTCCACGTGGCATGATCTGGTCAGGAGGTCCGCCACAAGATCCGGTCCTGATGAACTTCATCTGGAATCGCCTGCTCCCTCGAATTTCCTGCCGTGGACTCCACACTGCTTGATCCGGTCACGCAGTCCCCACAACATCTGATGAACCTCATGTGGGGTCACCTGCTCCCTCGGGTGTCCCACCGTGGCTTCCACATCCCTTGATCTGGTCAGGCGGTCCCCACAAGATCTGGTTTGGATAAACCTCATCTGGGGTCGCCTGCTCTCTCGGGTGTCCCACCATGGCCTCCACACGGCGTGATATGGTCAGGCAGTCCCCACAAGATCTGGTTCGGATGAACCTCATCTGGGGTCGCCTGCTCCCTCGGGTGTCCCACCATGGCCTCCACACGGTGTGATCTGGTCAGGCAGTCCCCACAAGATCTGGTCCTAATGAACCTCATCTGAGGTCTCCTACTCCCTCGGGTGTCCTACTGTGGACTCCACACGGCTTGATCTGGTCATGCTGTCCCCACAAGATTTGGTCTCAACTTCATCTGGGGTTGCCTGCTTCCTCAGGTGTCCCATGGTGGCCTCCAAACGACTTTGATCTGCTCATGCGGTAAACACAAGATCTGGTCCCAACGAACCTCATCTGGGGTCGCTTGCTCCCTCAGGTGTCCCACCGTGGCCTCCCTATGGCTTGATAGAGTCAAGCGGTCCCCACAAGATCTGATGAACGTCATCTGGAATCACCTGCTCCCTCGGGTGTCCCACCATGGCCTTCACACGGATTGATCTGGTCAGGTGGTCCCCACAAGATCTGGCCCCGATGAACCTCATGTGGGGTCATCTGCTCCCTCGGGTGTCCAACTGTGGCTTCCACATAGCTTGATCTGATCATGCGGTCCCCAGAATATTTGATGAACCTCATCTGGGTTCACCTGCTCCAGCAGTGTCCCACCGTGGCCTCTACATGGCTTGGTCTGCTCAGGCGGACCCCATAAGATCTGATGAACCTCATGTGGGGTCGCCTGGTCTCAGGTGTCCCACCGTGGTCTCCACACAACTTGATCTGGTCCCAGTGAACCTCATGTGGGGTCGCCTGCTCCCTCAGGTGTCCCACCGTGGTCTTCTCGTGGCTTGATCTGGTCACGCGGTCCCCGCAAGATCTGGTCCCGATGAACGTCATCTGGTGTCGCCTGCTCCCTCAGGTGTCCCCTGTGGCCTCCCCATGGCTTGATCTCATCAGACGGTCCCCAGAAGATCTGGTCCCGATGAACCTCCTCTGGGGTCGCCTGCTCTCTGGAATGTGCCACCATGGACTTCACACGGCTTGATCTAGTCAGGTGGTCCCCGTAAGATCTGATGAACTTCATCTGGGGTCGCCTGCTCCTTCGGGTGTCCCACCATGGCCTCCACACGGCTTGATCTTGTCATGCGGTCCCCACAAGATCTGGTCCTGATGAACCTCATGTGGGGTCGCCTGCTCCCTCGGGTGTCCCACCGTGGCCTCTACACGGCTTGATATGCTCATGCAGTCCCCACAAGATCTGGTCCCGATGAACCTCATCTGGCGTCACCTGCTCTCTTGGGTGTCCCACCATGGCCTCCACGTGGCTTGATATGGTCACGTGGACCCTACAAAATCTGGTCCCGATGAACCTCATCTGGGTTCGCCTGCTCCCTTGGGTGTCCCACCATCACCTCCATGCTGCTTGGTCTGGTCTGGAGCACTCTGGGTGCCCTCTTGCTCCCTACCTGCTCCGCGTCTTCTGCCAACTCCAGGCAACTGCATCCTTTTCTGTCTCCAGGCAACTGTCCCTGTGGGACCACCCTTCTGGAGTAGGTCTTGTTTTTATTGCCCATCCACCTCACCCCGCTCCCACTTCTCAGGGTCTTATTTCACACCCCGCCTGCTTCCAGTGGTCAACTCACCTGCCTGGGGCTTCTCAGCTCCTGCCTGGTTACTGGAACTGCCCCTGCACATGGCCTGGAAAGGACTGACCACCAAGTGGATGACCCAGGAGGTAATGGACATATGATTGGATCTCATCTTGGCCAATCATTCCCTAAAAGAAATTTTGTAAGGAGTCAGAAATCTCTCCCACTTAAAAGCAGATGTCAAGAATCCAAACTCTGTGTCTGTCTCAGAAAACTGGAGGTTTTCTATATGAAGAACATTCTAGTCAATGTGGCCAGTATCACCAACATGATAATATAGACAGAATAACTCCAATTCTAAGTAACATGGTGACTTGAGAGGTTTTTTAAATATTTATTTGTAAAATACACATAATATAAAACTTACCATCTTAGGCATTTTTTTTTTTTTTTTTTTTTTGAAACAGAGTCTAGTCTAGCTCTGTCATCCAGGCTGGAGTGCAATGGTGCAATCTCCACTCACTACAACCTCCGCCTCCTGGGTTCAAGCAATTCTCCTGCCTCAGCCTCCCGAGTAGCTGGGACTACAGGCGTGCACCACCACGCCCAGCTAATAGTTTTGTATTGTTGTAGAGATGAGGTTTCACCATATTGGCCAAGCTGGTCTCGAACTCCTGACTTGTGATCCGCCTGCCTCGGCCTTCCCATCTTAGGCATTTTTAAGTACACAAAAGTATATTCACATTGCATTAAACCAGTCTCCAGAATATCTTTGCATGCATAAAACAACTCTGCATTTCCCCGTCCCTCCAGCCTTCATTATATGAAGTATCCCTATCTTAAGTTTTGTTTTTATGAATGACTCTGGATACTTCATATAATATCACTTACTTTAAAAGGTCCAAAAGTATCGCTAGGATGGGTGAATTAGCCATCTGATTTAGTGTGCGCCTAAACACTCTTCCCGGCCATACATTCATTCATTCATTCTGACATCATGTGCTGCGCGATGCGTTTGGGTGTTTGGGAGACTCTGTTGAACGTGTTTTTCTATTGGATTGGTTGCCTATTTATTAGCTTGTTGAAGTTCTTTATTGAGAATCATGTGTGCTACAAATACATTTTCTCTGTTTGTGGCTTGCCTTTTTATGTCTCTTAATGCTGTCTTTAGACACCAAAACTTTAAATGTGGTCAAATATATTAGTGTTTCCCTTTATGGTTATTGCTTCTTAATTGCCATTTATGGCATCTTTTCCTGATTTGATGTCCTGAAGATATATTTCTGTTATCTTCTAGATCAGTGCCATCCGATAAAAATATGAAGTGAGACATGTATTGCCTATCTAGACTAAATATTGTCTATCTAGGCTAAATATCTAGTGTCCACATCAGAGAGAAAAAGGAACCTGATAAAGCTAATGTTAATAATGTTTTATTTAACTTGGTATATCCAATGGTATATCCAAATTATTTTACTTTCAAAGTTTCAGTATAAAAATTGACACATGGCTGGGCATGGTGGCTTATGCCTGTAATCCCAGCACTTTGGGAGGCTGAGGCGGGCAGATCACATGAGGTCAGCAGTTGGAGACCAGCCTGATCAACATGGTGAGACTCTGTCTCTACTAAATACAAAAAATTAGCCTGTCGTGGTTGAGCATGTCTGTAATCCCAGCTACTTGGGAGGCTGAGGCAGGAGAACTGCTTAAACCCAGGAGGTGGAGGTTGCAGTGAGCCGAGATTGCGTTATTACACTCCAGCCTGGGCAACAAGAGTGAAACTCTGTCTCAAGAAAAAAAAAAAAATTGAGACATTTGACATTGTTCTTTCTAGTTAATTTATTTATTTTCTCCTGCCTCAGCCTCCTGAGTAGCTGGGATTACAGGCGCCTGCCACTGCTCCTGGCTAATTTTTTTTGTTTGGTTTGGTTTGGTTTGGTTTGGTTTTTGTTTTTTTTTTTTTTTTTGAGACGGAGTCTCTCTCTGTCGCCTGGGCTGGAGTGCAGTGGCCGGATCTCAGCTCACTGCAAGCTCCGCCTCCCGGGTTTACGCCATTCTCCTGTCTCAGCCTCCCAAGTAGCTGGGACTACAGGCGTCCACCACCTCGCCTGGCTAGTTTTTTGTATTTTTTAGTAGAGATGGGGTTTCACAGTGTTAGCCAGGATGGTCTCGATCTCCTGACCTCGTGATCCGCCCGTCTCGGCCTCCCAAAGTGCTGGGATTACAGGCTTGAGCCACCGCACCCGGCCTTTTTTGGTATTTTTAATAGAGATAGGGTTTCACCGTCTTGGCCAGGCTGGTCTCGAACTCCTGACCTCTTGATCCACCCACCTTGGCCTCCCAAAGTGCTGGGATTACAGGCGTGAACCACCACGCCCAGCCCGTTTTTCCTACTGTTTAAAATTCCAGCGGGGCGGCAGCAGGGGCGCCTCTGGAGGCTGCAGTCCAGGTCCTGGCTTCGGCCCCAGCCCCACCATGGTGACCCTTGCTGACCTGCTGCTGCTACTGGCCGGGCTCCTGGCCATAGCTTTAGGCTACTTTGTTAGCATCAACCCCATGCCGAGGAGTGCTTCTTTGAGCGGGTCACCAGATGGCCTCATCTCTGAGGTGGTGGAGGGCGGCTTCCTGGACATCGATGTGGAGGTAACAGGACGAGATAATAAAGGGATTTACAAAGGAGATGGAGAATCCAGTGGGAAATACACATTTGCTGCTCACATGGATGGAACATGCAATTTGTTTTAGTAACCGGATGTCTACCATGACTCCAAAAATAGTGATGTTCACCATTGATATTGGGGAGGCTCCAAAAGGACAAGACATGGAAAAAGAAGCTCACCAGAACAACTTAGAAGAAATGATCAGTGAGCTAGCAGTGGCGATGACAGCTGGAAAGCACAAACAGGAATACATGGAAATCCGGAGAGGATACACGGAGCCATCAACAACACCACAAACAGCAGAGTGGTTCTTTGGTCCTTCTTTGAAGCTCTTGTTCTAGTTGCCATGATACTGGGACAGATCTACTACCTGAAGAGCTTTTTTGAAGTCCAGAGGCTTATTTAAGAAGCCTCTTCCTGGCTGGTCACGGTGGCTTACGCCTGTGATCCCAGCGGATCACGAGGTCAGGAGTTCAAGACCAGCCTGACCAACATGGTGAAACCCCCTCTCTACTATAAATACAAAAATTAGCTGGGCGTGGTGGTGTGAGCCTGTAATCCCAGCTGCTCAGGAGGCTGAGGAAAGAGAATCCCTTGAACCCGGGAGGTGGAGGTTGCAGTGAGCCGAGATCACACCACTGCACTCCAGTCTAGGTGACAGAGACTCTGTCTCAAAAAAAAAAAAAAAAGCCTCTTCCTGATGATCCTAAACTCTGAATTCACTGTTTACCAAACATCTTGGTCATAATAATATCATTAGTTTCTCCATTTTTATTTTCTGAACTATATATTCACAACTTATGTTTCTTTGTGATTAATAGATATTGGGATATTGGGGGGGAAAACACCTTTTCAGGAAAGTTACAGTGGAAATTTGACAGTTGATTGGCATAATTTCTTATTTGAATGCTCCCTCCATTAAGTGAAATATGGGGTATAGTGTTTTATTATTTCTTCTTTTTGTTTTCACAATAAAATGCAGTTTGTTCAGGAAGTCAGCACAAAGCCTGTACTGTACTAAAATGACTGCATTCTTTGGACTCCCTCCATCTGTGGTTCAGGTCACTAAGATTTTGTTGAGTCCTTATGAGAAACAACAGTATGAATCTTGATGGTTTCTGCCCATCCTAATGGCAGAGCTCTCTGACTTGGGCGTATGCTGCCAGGCTGGGTACTTTTCTACTTTGTTTTTTTGTTTTGCTTTAAAGCTGTAACTCAGCATACATTTTGCCCCATACATTTCTTCATTGAACCTTAGGACTGAATCACCTCCAGTTAAATTGATGACACAAGTAGCTAATAATCATTTTTGGGTTTCTGCCTGACCTTCTAATTGTCTGTTAAAGCTAGTTCCCTGGGTGAGAGAATCGAAATGACTTTCTCTTGTTCTCTGATGATGGGTTTAAAATTGCCAGTGAGTGGTAGCTCTTTTTCTATTCACACTGGCACATCCACTTCCCTCACTCGGCACATAAGAAACATGCATTTACATAATTGGAAAAATCTGGATTTCTGATGCCAAAGGGATAAAGCCTCTTGGATTTCATTGCAGTGATATATAGCCACTATTATATTTTTGATCAGTGGTCTTTGTTTTGGGCATCAGTGTCCGCCCCAGGGTTTTTGTTTCGGTCTTTCTTTAGGTCTTGCTTTTTCAGCACATGTAAATTTTGCTTTGTGTAAAATGAAATGACTTTCTCTTGTTCTCTGATGATGGGTTTAAAATTAGAAGAGCCTCTGGTTTTGGTATGGGTACAATCCAGGATTACATTATGACTCATATATATTAGTTGTACTTTTTTTTATCTTTGCAACAGGAAAACTACAAGTAATGACTTTTACATAATTAAGTTTGTTACAGGTTTTCATGTGCAGGATAAACAATTTTTCAACCTTGGGTGAGAACACTTGCAACAGTTTATTGAGAAGGTGACTTTCACCTTAGGACAACTGTTGCATGCATGCGTGTGTGTGTGTGTGTGTGTGTGTGTGTGTGTGTGTGTGTGTAACACTTCAAAATTGATTTAAACTATGTAAACTTAAAATTGGTTGTATCTAATATGTCTCAGGTTTGGTAAATAAATAATTCTTTTTAAAAACAACAACAAAATTCCAGTGTAAGTTCTACACTTAATAGCACGTCTCAAGTGTTCAATATCCATGCATGGGCACAGCAATGTGGCAGTCTTTCTGCTCTCGTTCTGTAGCATTTGTCTGCTTGTCTATGTTTTCCCCACTCCTACACTATCTTAATTACTATAATTTTCATGATGAGTTCTGATACCTAGTAGGCAAAAATGTCTTAGGAGAATGTGGACTAACCTTGGCTTTTTGCATTTCTGTATAAATTTTAGTTGTCAAGTTCTCAAAAATATAGTGGGATTTTAATTGAGATTCTGTTGAATCTAGATATCTGAAGTCCCTGCCATGGTTCTGGAATCCTAGGGTGAATACAAATAAATTATGGAATAAACAAGACCCGAAAAACATGAACAAAATCAAAACTGAGTCTCCGTCTGTCTCTAGCAGGGGACTTGTGCCCTGTGAGCTCTCAGGGGTAATGGTTCTTGCCCTTACTTTAACCCAGGGCAGGACTTACCCTCCTTGGGAACAGATGAGGTGCTTCCCACTCCTTATTCACCTCTACCTTCTCTGTCTCTGGCCCTATGGTTTGTTCTGTGGCTACAGACTGAGTTCCATGGAGAAGCCAGGGACAAATGTAGAAGCTTAGACCATCTGGCTGATCAGGCAGGGAAGGAAAGGAGCAGACTGTTTCGAGAAAGAAAATCGAAGAGGATTAACAAGATGGGAGTGAAGGCAAAATACAGATAGCAGTAGGTGACCAGGACCTGGCCATGGAAAGGGCTTCTGGGACTTACTGAGGCTGAATGCAGGTTTGCCATTGTCTTGCTTCTCTTTATCCACCAGGTCAGGCTGCTGAAGCCATGGTCTTGGCCATTCTGAACTACACCAAAACTGCTCCAGGAGCAGGAAAAACATCTCCAAGATGAGATCTTTGAATCGCCAGGTCTGGTTGCAGGTGCCGGGGCTGGAGGCTGAGTTCTAGAAAGAAGGGCTACAAGGAGGAGTAGGGGGATTGATAGGGGAGTAACAGGAAAAAGTTCAGGGACCACAGCATTCGCAAACAGAGCTAGAAGTAGTAGAGGAATAGATAGAGGAGTCACAGGAAAGAGTTCTGGGACTAGAGTATTGGGAAGAAGTAGGGCTAGGATAAGGAGTAGGGGGATAGACAGGGGAGTGACAGGAAGGAATTCTGGGACCACAGCATTGGCAAGCAGGGCTAGGAGGAGGAGTAGGTGGATAGATAGGGGAGTCACAGGAAGGAGCTCTGGAACCACAGCTTTGGCAAGCAGGGCTAAGAGGGCTAGGGGCATAGACAGGGAAGTTGCCAGAAAGAGTTGTGGGACCACGGCATTGGCAAATAGATAGTCCGTAATGACTAGCAGAGGAGCAGGGCAGGAAGAGTTTTAGGGTAGGGTAGTGGGGAGGGCAGGCTTGAGCCACAGTGGGATAACAGTGAGAGCAGAAAACTGAAAAATCTACATACTTCTGGAGAGGAGAAAGAGTCCTGGCAGATTGAGGAAAAAGAGGGGGTAAGTGGGTTGCCTTAGGAGAGCGGGTTGGATTACAAGGGCGGGATGGATTAGGAGGGTGTGGAATCAAACTGGGTATCGGGCGGGGTGGAAACTGAGAAATTGGAGGGAGCCTTCTTGTCATTTCTTCATTGAGAATTCTAGTTAATCACTTGTCCCAGTGAGTCCAAATGAGTAACTGGGGTGTTGCCCAGACCTACTCCAGCATTTATCTCGTGGCCACCGCTCGCATCATACCATGTCTGAATGCCCATTATGATGCTTATGTGCCCCTCCCTTTTGGTCTAGGGAGAGGATCCCAGTCTCCAGGTTTAAGAGTATCATGGCAAATAGCAAAGAGAAGAAATGGGGGCTGTAATATTAGTCCCTGTTCTGGGGATACCATATAGTTATGCCCCTCAGTAGGCAAAGTTTGATTAAAGGGCCAAGAAGGAGTTAGGGGCTTGGGGTCTAGGAGAGTGGTTCTGAAGCAGGACTTGGGAAAATGGGAAGAAGTCAGTGCCCCAGTCTTTCACTTACGTTTTTCAAAGTACTTTCACATCATTTATATCACTGTATGAATATATGTGATTAGAAGAGAGATGCTATGTTCACTGTGTCAATGAGGACACTGAAGACCAGAGAGGAAGCTGCCATAGGAGGGGGTGACAAAGCAAGTGGGACTAGAACTTGGGCCAAAAGGAGGGGCAGGTGGGAGGGAGCACAAAATAGCCCAGAGTGCTGACCAGCGGCCTCAACTGTTCCTGTCTCTCTACACAGGGTCCTGCAGGGGGCTCTTCAGAGCACAACTTGACTTTCTGTAGTAACCTCTTGGTCCCTGTGCCCCTGTACTCTTAACGGGAACCATAAACATAGGGCCAATGCTGGCAGGAGGACTGCCCACTCCTGGACACCTAATGACTAGATTTAAACTTTCTTGCTATCTGATTCCATGTGGGATGCCTAAGAAGGCCCCTGCACACTTCTCCATTCTTTTGTCTGATGGAGCAACCCTCTCTGCTGAACATTCCTAGTTTCTGTGATCACTATCCAAACCCTAAGCCCCTTTGTTCTCCTATTCTCTCCTGCATTCTTATCACTATATTCTGAATTCTCTCCCTTGGTCCAGCAACCCTTTCCTCCCACCCTGCAGAAAACATTCAGTTGTCGTCTCTGGAAGTCCAGCTGTATGACAAGCCAATGTCCTGATTTCCGTTGGCTGCTCTATCATTGACAGTTCCTTGCATCTCCTGGCTGTAACTGTAACCTGGATTTCCCTTGAGGGCATTGCTTCCCTTGGATGTCAAGTAGAGATTACACATTCTCTCAAACTCCAAAGTACTTAAAGTACTTCAGGTGGGAATGTGGTTTATAGAGTCTCCTTGCTCCTTCGAATTCCTTGGGAATCATTATTTCTCTCTTCCTTGTAGAAAATCTCTTGCTCTTAGAAACATGTGCTACCCACCCCCACTGCTAGTTCCCTGGCACTGCCACCTTCAGATCTCTTGGAGATTTTCAGTGAAAACTTTCACACTTCTCCTAAAGTCTTATACTTGAGTTCATCCTGACTGACTTGAACGTCCATTTAAATGACCTGGTTTCATTCTATGGCCTCTGCTTTTCCTGATTTTTGTTTGTTTGTTTACTTTTAAGAAGTTTTGCATATTTTAGAAGTTTTATTTTAATTGATATGTGATTATTTTGGATATTTGTAGGATACAGTGTGATGTTTCTCTACATGTGTGCATTGAGCGATAGTCAAATCAGGGTATTTAGTAGATCTGTCACCTCAGCACTTAGCATTTCTTTGTAGTGAAAACCTAAGTCTTTCCTTGGAGTTATTGTGAAAGTTTTCTCACATATTCTGAACATTAACTCTCCTTGTTGTATGCATAGTTTGCATTTTGTCACCAAAGTCCATCACCTACATTCTAGTCCTTTTCATTACCCAAGAATTATCCCACTTACATGCTGTTCTGGCCACTGCCTCCTGTCCTTAGAGTATAATCACTAAACTGCTCTCACTTCGCTGGGGCCTCCAACTCACCCCTTTTATTCTTTTCTTTTTTCTTTCATAACAGGGTCTGACTTTGTCACCCAGGCTGGAGTGCACTGGTGCAATTTCAGCTCACTGTAGCCTCGACCTCCTGGGCTCAAGTGATCCTCTCACCGCAGCCCTCCAAGTAGCTGGGTCTACAGGCCCCTGCCACCACACCTGGCTAATTTTTGTATTTTTAGTAGAGACGGGGTTTCAGCATATTTCCCAGGGTGGTCTCAAACTCCTGAGCTCAAGCAATCTTCCTGCCTCAGTCTCCCAAAGTGCTGGGATTACAGGCATGAGCTACAACACCGAGCCTAACCACACTGACTCCTTCCTTTATTTTACTCTTCTGAAGAGAAAAACCCAACCTGGTTGATTCCAAGTATTTGCCTTCCCTGTGGTGCTGAATGCTGCTGGACAAAATTTCATACAACCTGAAAATTTTCACAGGTCCTGGAAGATTGATACTAGATTAGTTATCTAACCTTTATACTCTATCCTAAATAATATCCACAATACTCAATACCTATGAGAATTTTCATAGAAATACTGTGTATTAAAATAGAAAAATTAAAACAATCTGAAAGCTTATAAATAAAGGTTTAAGTAAATTATCATGCAGCTATACCATACAATGTGAAAAGAAAATTTACAAATACAAAAAATAAATAGAAGTAGATAGTTGAGGTGATATTGTGGCAGTCGAGGATGGGGGTGGGTGAGTTATTAAAGTTGACAGTTACTAGCAGCTTAAGTTTTTCTGCCTATCTAGATCCAACTAAAAAACTATTCTCACAGAAAAGGTCTCTAGAATCTGGATTTTTTTTTTAATTAAAGTTTATCTTACCAAATTGAAACCCTGGAAATACATCTTGCCATAGTTTTGTGTCCAAAATTTAAATTACTTAGTGTGGAAAACTACAGGTGACAATTTAAATTGGTTCCAGGACAGTGTCAACTCAGGTGTTAGGAGGATGCACAGTGTATCACTCTCTAGGAGCATAGCCATAACCTAGGCCCCAGAACTTCCCACAGAAAAGCCCCACTTAAGATGACTTCACAATCCACAATTACAAAACACATGAGTAAACAAGTCACATGAGGGATGGTCAGCAGATTCACAAAAGAACAGATTTACACATAACCCACCAAGAGTTTTACATAAGTAAAGGCAAATATAAGGATTTAAAGTTCAAAAAAAAAAAAAAAAAAAAACCAAGATTCTGAAGAACAGATGGCAAAAAAAAAGAAATGCAGAATGAAAAATATTGTAATTAAAATAATAAAACCTAGTGGACAGGATAAACTAAAGATAAGACACAACTTTCTAATATCAGAATTAAACAAAGATCATTGAAATACTAACTTAGTGAACAGGATAAAATTGACATTAAAAAACCATTATAGGCCGGGCACGGTGGCTCAAGCCTGTAATCCCAGCACTTTGGGAGGCCGAGACGGGCAGATCACGAGGTCAGGAGTTCGAGACCATCCTGGCTAACACGGTGAAACCCCGTCTCTACTAAAAAATACAAAAAGCTAGCCGGGCGAGGTGGCGGGCGCCTGTAGTCCCAGCTACTCGGGAGGCTGAGGCAGGAGAATGGCATAAACCCGGGAGGCGGAGCTTGCAGTGAGCTGAGATCCGGCCACTGCACTCCAGCCCGGGCGACAGAGCGAGACTCCGTCTCAAAAAAAAAAACAAAAACCATTAAAGACAGAAAAAGAGAATACATTTGAATACATTATCAAGAGATAGCAGAAACAGATGAAAATTTAAAAATATAAAAGGTTAAGAGGTATGTAGGATATAGAATATAAAAGTCCAGCATATGTCGGTAGAAATTACCAGAAGGAAAAACTGGAAAATGAACAAGAGGAAGCATTTAAAGTGATACTGGCTGACTTGACTTTAGAAATAAAATAACTCATTTTCAGATTCAGAACACACAGTGATAGCAGAAAACATAAGAAATTCACATCTAGACAAAACAGTGAAACTTTCAAACATTAAAGACAGCAGAATCAGTAAAAGGATAGTCAGATTATTTATAAAGAAATTAAACTAGAAGCAAACTTCATTAAAAAAAAAAAAGACAAAAGTGAGTGGAATCATATCTTGTAAGTCTTGAGAGGAATTAACTGCCAATCTAGAATTTTATACCCAAATTATCATTCAAAAGTGGGTGCTCAGGAAAGACATGTTCTTCATTGAAGATCAAGCGCTAAACAAAGACAGAATTTACTACTAATAAGCCCTCCTTAAAACAATAAAAGAGGCCAGACACAGTGGCTCACGCCTGTAATCCCAGCATTTTGGGAGGCTGAGGCAGGCGGGTCACCTGAGGTCAGGAGTTCAAGACCAGCCTGACCAACATGGAGAAACTCTGTCTCTACTAAAAATACAAAATTAGCTGGGCATGGTGGCACATGCCTGTAAATCCAGCTACTCAGGAGGCTGAGGCAGGAGAATCACTTGAACCCGGGAGGCAGAGGTTGTGGTGAGCCGAGATGGCGCCATTGCAGTCCAGCCTGGGCAATAAGAGCAAAACTCCATCTAAAAAATAATAATAATAACCCACACAATAAAAGAAAGAGAAGAAATTTGATCCTAGGAAGAAGAAAATGCAAGAAGCAAGGCTAGAGAGCAAGGGATTCTGAGCTCACATTGGTAAGTAGAAAGCCCCACTCCAGAGTGTCAGCAAAACTTGTTGCAGGGTGCATGCACACTGCTGCCAATAGGACTAAGAAGACAAGAATGGAAGAACACAGGAACCAGAAAGAGAAGCCACTTTCCTCTGCAGTCAACCTGTTTTCCCTTACTGACCTAGTATAACATGGCATTGTATCAGCTGGTAAAGGAGAAATCCAAGTACACAGGATCCAGCTCCAGTATCAATACACAAGACAACCAAGCTGAGTTTGGGAGCTGAGAGGCAGTAAATTTGTAACTGGCATAGCAGTGGGTAAAGAAACTGGTAAACACAGGTAAATCTGAATAAGAACCTTAGGAGCATAACCAACTTGGGCAATAGATGATAACCAACTTGGGCAATAGAAAAATTGAGGTGAAAATAAAATGCTGGACAATAGTAACAGGAAAGAGGAGGAGGTGATTAGTGGTAAATTACTCTTTCTGGCTGGGCATGGTGACTCACACCTGTAATCACAGTACTTGGGGAGGCTGAGGCAGGAAGACTGCTTGAAGCCAGGAGTTTGAGACCAGCCTGACCAACATGGAAAAACCCTGTCCCTACTAAAAATAAAAAAATAAAATAAATAAAAAATTAACCAGGCATGGTGGTACATGCCTGTAATCCAAGCTTCTTGGGAGGCTGAGGCATGAGAATTGCTTGAACCTGGGAGGCAGAGGTTGCAGTGAGCCAAGATCACACTACTGCACTCCAGCTTGGGCCCCCGAGCAAAACTCTGTGTCAAAAAAAAAAAAAAAAACTTTGAAAATGTCTTACAGTTTGCTATAAGTAAATCAACTTCCAGGATGCCTCATTCCATGGCCATTGGTGAGAAGACTCAGCTCCTTGTTGATTGGTTGTGGAAGACCTCACTCCCTTACCATGTGGACCTCTTTCCAATTATTTTTAAAAAGCCATAACAGGCCAGGCACGGTGGGTCACGCCTGTAATCCCAGCACTTTGGGAGGCCAAGGTGGGCGGAACATGAGGTCAGCAGATCGAGACCATCCTGGCTAACACGGTGAAACCCCATCTCTTCTAAAAATAGAAAAAATTAACCGGGCGTGGTGGCACATGCCTGTAATCCCAGCTACTCTGGAGGCTGAGGCAGGAGAATCACTCGAACCGGAGAGGCAGAGGTTGCAGTGAACTGAGATCGCACCATTGCACTACAGGCAGGCGAAAGACCGAGACTTTGTCTCAAGAAAAAGAAAATGAACCCTTCAGTCTTCCCAATGAGCCATGGAAGCTGACCCCACATGGAGCAGAGGCAAATTTGCCCCACCTAGCTCTACCCAGTCTTATGACAAAAATTTTACTAAAATATGGGTAGATTTTCTAACAAGAGCCATGGACTTCAGACAATCTATGCAATAAAGTAAGAGTAGATTCTTTTTTTGATGATAAACATTATCCGTGGATAAAATGAATGCCCTCTTTCGAAAATGCAGTACCAAAGATACAGTAATCAAGATATGCCCAAGTAATTAAATGTGAGAATCAGGCGAGTGCTTGGGCATGGGACCAGGATTTTCCTGGGAAAAATCTTGCATTTACCTTAACACATGAACAAATAATCAGTGTGTGGCTCAGAGCTCTATAAAGCGTAATATTAACATATTGTCACTGGAAATCAAGTTTGGTTTGGGGCATGTAAAAGGGCTTCATAAACTATTCTATACTAATGCAGAGTGATGTCATTGCCATTACTTTTAATATGATCATTATTCTCTTGGAGATTGGCTGGGATTTACAAAATCATTTCACTTGTCCTGCTTCCTTGTACAAGTATTTTAAAATGAGGGGTTTATCATTATTAATAATAGTATGAAAATCAGGAGTAAAAAATATTAAGAAGGGCTGCACTAGGAGTCTTCTTGAGATCTTGCCTTAATTATGGCCTGCCTTCTAATAGTTTTGCTTTAAGTAATTTGTAGAAATGACTGACTAATACATGAACAATAATCATTTTATGTAGTGTTCTTTTTTCTGTAGAATTCACTGTATTGAGAATTTCAATTCACTGTTTAGAAGTTAAAGTCTATTAAAAAGTTCATACGCTAAGAATAGGGAATAAATTCAAGTTAGAAAAGAGTATATACATTCATTTAGGCAAAAACATGTTTTTGTTTTTACAAAATGTACCTAATTTTTTTTTTTTTTTTTTTAAAGACCGAGTCTGGCTCTTGTCCAGGCTGGAGTGCAGTGGCATGATGTTGGCTAACTATAACCTCTGCCTCCCAGGCTCAAGAGATTCTCCTACCTCAGCCTCCCAAGTAGCTGGGATTACAGGTGCCTGCCACCATGCCCAGCCGATTTTTGTATTTTTAGCAGAGACGGGGTTTCACCATGTTGGCCAGGAATCTTGAAATTCCTGACCTTAGGTGATCCGCCCACCTCGGCCTCCCACAGTGCTGGGATTGCAGGCGTGAGCCACTGCACCCAGCCCGAGATATACTAACTTTTTATGTTTAACTTGCCAGAGTGGAAACTCAGTTTCTGGGCCAGGCATAGTTGGCCATGCCTGTAATCCCAGCACTTTGGGAGGCTGAGGCAGGCGGATCACCAGGTCAGGAGTTCAAGACCAGCCTGGCCAACATAGCAAAACCTTGTCTCTGCTAAAAATACAAAAATTAGCCAGGCTAATTTTACAGGTGGTGGTGTGCACCTGTAGTCCCAGCTACTCGGGAGGCTGAGGCAGGACAATCGCTTGAACCCAGGAGGCGGAGGTTGTGGTGAGCCGAGATCATGCCACTGCACTCCAGCCTGGGCAACAGAGTGAGACTCCATCTCAAAAAAAAAAAAAAAAAGAAGAAGAAAAGAAAAAAAACTCAGTTTCTGGTTACATCTGATCTTCATTTTTTATATATCACCTAAGCTATAAAGTTACATTCCTTCTTTGTGATCTTAAAAGAAGGACTCCCGGAAAGTGTTGAAATATTCATATATCTAAACTGGAACATATGTTTATATTTTTAAAAGTAGCCTGAGGACTTGGCAACTAAACTCGTATGTTGAATGATAATTTCTCAGAGTTCCATTTTATGGTCTTTCTATTGTTCCGTAAAATGAGGGCTTGGATAGATACAAAGTGCCTGGTGTCCATGATTTTGTGAAATCCCTTCCTCTTCAATGTGAGTGGGACCTGTGACTTCCTTCTAACCCAGAGAATACAGCAAAAGTGATGTGATTCCTCTGATTCCACTGATTATATTGTCAAAGACTTCCCTTGACCACATTATTTAGGACTGCATCATAGGAGGCTGGGGCACATACCCTCTTTGCTGGCTTGATGTAGTAAACTGCTAAGTTGAGGATGCCCACATGGCAAGGAACTGTGGGCAGCTTTCAGCCAACAGGCAGCAAAAAGCTGAGCTCTTTGGAACTACAGCCTCAAGGAAGTTACTTCTGCTAATAACCTGAAAAAGCTTGGAAGCTAGTTTCTCTCTAGTAGAATTTTCAGGGAAGAGCATGGCCCAGGCAAGATCTTGCCTGAGCCTTGCGAGACCCTGAGTACAGGACAAAACTGTGCCACACAGGAACTGAGATCATAAATACTTGTTGTTTAAGCCAGTACGTTTGTGGTGGTTACACATCCAGAGAAAACTAATACAGGGTACAGTCTCTCCTATGATTTCTGAGATAAATAATGTAAGTGGAAAAACCTGTCAACAATAAAGATTTTAAAAGAAAAAAACTTATAATGTAGAAAGTAACTACCGGGACAAAAACAAAAAAGAATATAAGGCCTCAGGAAGGTAAAGATTGACATTTACTCCCAAACTATTCATATACGTCCACCCACCTTTCTTGTAGCAAAATCTTAACTTGATGTTTGCTTCAAATAGTTATTACATTTAGTTATAATGTCCTGTCCCAAAATATAGTAGAGGTAAATGTCCAAGGTACTGGCTTGAGGCCACTTACCCTGTATCTATAAAGCGGAGGGAGACCATCAGGGGAGGGAAGGTAAGAAAGGGAAGAAGAGGGCAAACAAGCTATTGAAAAACAACAGTAGGCAGGGTACTATGGCTCATGCTTGTAATCCAGCACTTTTGGAAGCCAAGATGGGCAAATTGCTTGCACTCAGGAGTTCAAGACCAGTCTGGACAACAAGGCAAAAACCTCCTCTCTACAAAAAATCAGCCAGACCTGGTGGTGTGCGCCTGTAATCCCAGCTACTTGGGAGGCTGAGGTAGGAGGATCACTTGAGCCTGGTAGGCAGAGGTTGCAGTGAGCTGACATCATGCCACTGCACTTCAGCCTGAGTGAGAGTAAGACCCTGTCTCAAAAACAAACACACCAGTTAGTTACTCATACTTCAGAGTAATGACAAAACATTTTTAAGTAGCTGGCAAAGGACATCACTATATTTCAGAGTAAAACAAATAGGAAGTGTTTAATCATTTGACATGTTTTTAAACATTGTATCTGAAAAGTGAACAAAGAAATGAATGTGCTTATGATTAAATTGACTTTGTTACTTGGTAAACTTGTAGCTTTAGACCTATCTCTTAGCACCACCAAGCCTCAGTCTTTTCATCTATAAAATGGACATGGTGATGCCGGCCTTGCTATGTTTATAGGTCACTTAGGAATGAGGTATGTATGGTATTGACCATGGTTTCTGGCAAGTGGCATATATTCGTTATACCATAGCTCTTTTCGGAAAGCTAAGTCACCACTTACATGTTAATGCAACCTGCTGAAAATAGGCACGGAAAAGCTAGACAAGAAAATCACTGAAGAAGATTTTCTTTAAAAAATATGTACTTTAGTGTTTTAGTCATGAAGTCCTTGCCCATGCCTATGTCCTGAATGGTATTACCTAGGTTTTTTCTTCTCAGGTTTTTATGGTTTTAGGTCTAACATTTAAGTCTTTAATCCATCTTGAATTAATTTTTGTGTAAGGTGTAAGGAAGGGATCCAGTTTCAGCTTTCTACATATGGCTAGCCAGTTTAGTTCATGTCCTTTGAACATGATGGATGAAGCTGGAAACCATCATTCTGAGCAAACTATCGCAAGGACAGAAAACCAGACACCGCATGTTCTCACTCATAGGTGGGAATTGAGCAATGAGAACACTTGGACACGGCGGGGAACATCACACACAGGGGCCTGTTGTGGGGTGGGGGGACGGGGGAGGGATAGCATTAGAAGAAATACTTAATGTAAAGGAAGAGTTGATGGGTGCAGCAAACCAACACGGCACATGTATACATATGTAACAAATCTGCATGTTGTGCACATGTACCCTAGAACTTATAGTTAAAACAATAAATATATATATGTGTATATATATACACACACACACACACTTTATCCATGTATCTGTTGATAGACACTTAGGTCGTTCCCTATCTTGGCTGTTGTGAATAATGCTGCAGTAAATATGGGGGTGCAGGTACCTCTTTGGACATACTGATTTCAATTTCCTTGGATATATAGCCAGAAGTAGGATTGCTGGGTCATGTGGTAATTTTTTTTTTTTTTTTTTCGAGACAAAGTATTGCTCTGTTGCCCAGGCTGGAATGCAGTGGCATGATCTCAGCTCACTGCAGCCTCCACCTTATAGGCTCAAGCAGTCCTCCCAACTCAGCCTCCCAAAGTGCTGGGAGTAAAGGTGTGAGCCACTGCACCTGACCTCATGTGGTAATTCTATTTTTAGTTTTTTGATTAATTTTCATGCTGTTTTTCATAATGCCTGTACTAATTTACATTCACTCCATACACTCCACAGTGTACTAGGGTTCCATTTTCTCTTCAACACTTGTTACCTTTCATTTTTTAAATATTAATCATCCTAACAGATGTAAAGTGATATTGTTGTGGTTTTAATTTGCATTTCCCTAATGATTAGTGCTGCTGGGCATTTTTTTAAAAGAAGGAAATTGTGTCATTTGCAACAACATGAATAAACCTGGAGAACACTACACTAAGTGAAATAAGCCAGACAGGAAAGATAAGTACCACATGATCTCATGTATATGTGGAATCTAAAAAAGCCAAATTTGTAGAAATAACGGGTAGAAAATGGGTTATGAGAGGCTGCGGTGTGTTGGGGGGTAAAGCAGACAGGGAGATGCTGTTCAAAGGGTACAAAGTTTTCGTTAGGAGGAATAAAGTTTTGAGATCTATTGCATAGTATGGTGGCTATAGTAAATAATAATGTATCATATATCTCAAAATTGCTAAGAGTAAATCTCAGATGTCCCACCACAAAGGTGAGCTGGATGATGGCTATGTTAATTAGCTTTATTTAATCATTCCACATTGTATACACATAACAAAACATCACATTGTACTCAAGACACCTACACAATTGATTTGTCAACCAAAATAATAAAAATAAAGTCTATAAAATGTAAAATAGTTTTGTTACACAGTTTAGTGTTCTTTAAACCATATTGGCTGAGTTTCTTTCCTCTTTGTCTTGCCCCTTTATCAAGTCTGGGTGCTGAATGGTAAATATAGAATCAGTTAATGTTTACGAGGATCTAGTATGTGCCTCACACTGACCTAAATATTTTATAACTAATTTTTTCAACACCCTGATGAGGTGGTTTTTATGATTATCCCATTTGACCTGAGCTAGCTGATCTCTGAGAGGTTAAGAAATCTTCACAAGGCTACAGACCTACTAAGAAGCAAGGCCTATATAATTACTTGTTGAAGAAATGAATGATATGAGACTAAGTTTATTGTTTTAAATTATGGAACAATTTACACTTTGTAAAATGCACGAGTTTTAAATGTTCACGTCTGTGAGCTTTGACAGTTATAGACCCTCATGTTACTATCCCAGTCAAAATATAGAACATTTCCAGAAAGTCCTCTCACGTCTCTTTCCAGTCAGTACCTTTACGAGTCAAAAACAACTACCTTCTGAGCTCTGTCACCAAAGGTACATTTTTCTTATGGCTGCATTTCAAATAAATGGAATCACACATCCACACTTTTGAATATCTGGCTTCCTTCTCTAAATACATTTTTCTGTTTTAGTATTCACCCATGCTGTTGTGTGATTCCATAGTGATTCTTTTAATCACTGAATATATACTGTTGTGTGATACACCATGGTTTTTATATATATATATATATACATATATATATATGTACTTCTAAGTTCTAGGATACATGTGCACAACGTGCAGGTTTGTTACACATGTATACATGTGCCGTGTTGGTGTGCTGCACCCATTAACTCGTCATTTACATTAGGTATATCTCCTAATGCTATCCTTCTCCCCTCCCCTCATCCCATGACAGGCCCTGGTGTGTGATGTTCCCCTTCCCATGTCCAAGTGTTCTCATTGTTCAGTTCTCACCTATGAGTGAGAACATGCGGTGTTTGGTTTTCTGTCTTTGTGACAGTTTGCTGAGAATGACGGTTTCCAGCTTTATCCATGTCCCTACAAAGGACATGAACTCATCCTTTTTTATGGCTGCATAGTATTCATGGTACATATGTGCCACATTTTCTTAATCTAGTCTATCATTGATGGGCATTTGGGTTGGTTGCAAGTCTTTGCTATTGCGAATAGTGCCACAATAAACATACATGTGCATGTGTCTTTATAGCAGCATGATTTATAATCCTTTGGGTATATACCCAGTGATGGGATGGCTGGGCCAAATAGTATTTCTAGTTTTAGATCCTTGAGGAATCGCCACACTGTCTTCCACAATGGTTGAACCTAGTTTACAGTCCCACCAACGTTGTAAAAGTGTTCCTGTTTCTCCACATCCTCTCCAGCACCTGTTGTTTCCTGACTTTTTAATGATTGCCATTCTAACTGGTGTGAGATGGTATCTTATTATGGTTTTGATTTGCATTTCTCTGATGGCCAGTGGTGATGAGCATTTTTTCATGTGTCTGTTGGCTGCATAAATGTCTTCTTTTGAGAAGTGTCTGTTCATATCCTTTGCCCACTTTTTGATGGGGTTGTTTTTTTCTTGTAAATTTGTTTAAGGTCTTTGTAGACTCTGGATATTAGCCCTCTGCCAGATGGGTAGATTGCAAAAATTTTCTCCCATTCTGTAGGTTGCCTGTTCACTCTGATGGTAGTTTTTTTTTTGATGTGCAGAAGCTGTTTAGTTTAATTAGATCCCATTTGTCAATTTTGGCTTCTGTTGCCATTGCTTTTGGGTGATACACCATGGTTTATTTATCAACTCACTGTCAAAGGACATTGGCTCATTTCCAAGTTTGGGTTAATGTAAATAAGACTGCTATGTTAGATTCTAGTACAAGTCTATGTTAGTGTACGTGTGTGTACATACATATGCACACACATACATACACACATAGACTTGTACTAGAAAAAATATACTAAGTACATTTTTATTTTTCTTGGATCAACAGCTTGGAGTAAAAGTGCTGAGTCATAGGTTAAGTGTATATTTAATATTATAAGAAATTGCTAAACCATTTCCAAAGTAGTTGTTTTACACTTCCACCAGTTTTATGAGAGTGTTGGTTCTTATCTTCATCAACATTTAGTATTATCAGTCATTTTGATTTTGCCATTACAGTGGCTAAAATGTGAAATTGTATCTTGAGATTTTAACTTGCATTCTCCTGTTAGTGATGTTGACCATTGTTTAACATGCCTACTGGCTATTTGTATGTCTTGCTTTGTAAACTGTCTGTTCAAGTTTTTCTATTTTATAATTGGCCTGTTTGCCTCTATATTACTAACTTGTAAAAGTTCTTTATATGAGAAGAATTATTTGACAAATATATGTATTACATATATTTCCCCAAGTCTGTGGCTTGCATATTCATATTTGTAGTGTCTTTTGATAACCTTTAATTTTCACTGAAGTTTAACCTACAAATGTCTTTATGTAGGGTTAGAGCTTTCTGTGTCCTTACAAGAAAGTTCTACCTGTTCCAAGATTAGAAAGAAGTACCCATTTGTTTTCCGTATGGAGTGAGACAGGGATGCAAATATTTGTATTTTGTTATTCAAGCAGCATTTGGTACAAAAATTCTTCTTCCCTCTTTGAATTCCCTTGTCAACTTCTCAATTCACTTTTTCCTCATGCACATTATTGGTAAGCATTTTGTGTAAAATAAACTGCCTTTATCAGAAGTGTACAATTTTTTCAGATATCTTTCTATAATCTAGATGTGCAAGGTGATTTTTGGTTCTCTTGCTGACATGTTATAATTATAGCTCCCTTCTACTGCCATGTGATTTGCAATTCTTTTTAATCTTTCCATTTAAGACCCTTCTTACTCCTATATAAAAACTATAATTGTGGCCAGACATGGTGGCTCACACTTGTAATCCCAGCTCTTTGGGAGGCCGAGGTGGGTGGATCACCTGAGATCAGGAGTTCGAGACCAGCCTGGGCAACATGGTGAAACCCCCCTCTACTAAAAATACCAAAATTAGCCAGGTATGATGGCTCACACCTGTAGTCCCAGCTACTCGGGAGGCTGAGGCAGGAGAATCGCTTGAAGCCGGGAGGTGGAGGTTGCAGTGAGCCGAGATCGTGCCACTGCACTGGGGCCTGGGTGACAGAGCAAGACTCTTGTCTCAAAAAAAAAAAAAAAAAAACTATAATTGCTTTGGTCATGCGTATATTGAAACACTGTGTGCAATAATTAGGCAATTGAAATTGTATATTTTTCTAAAATTCAAATGGAGAAAAGCGAATCTACTTTGTAATGATATAGATTCACTAAGGCATTTCTTTCTGTCTTTAGGATAGAGCATTCATACTAACAGGGTGAGTAGTATGGATAAACTAGCATATATATTTTATTATGTTTAATTTCCATATCCAGCCGAATTTTGTCTAGTTACATTACTTACAACATTGTGTTACAGTTTGAAATCAAGAAGAAACTTGTGAATGAGTTTTCTATAATTTCTCTGTAAAACATAGATTTGTCAGATAACATAGTACCTTATGTGATTAAATTAAAGAAATTGTTACAATGAGAACACATGGACACAAGGAGGGGAACATTGCACACCAGCGCCTGTCAGGGGGTTGGGGGGCAAGGGGAGGGAAAGCATTAGGACAAATACCTAATGCATGCAGGACTTAAAACCTAGATGGTGGGTTGATAGGTGCAGCAAGCCACCATGGCACATGTATACCTATGTAACCTGTACCTTCTGCACATGTATCCCGGAACTTAAAGTAAAATTTAAAAAGAAATTGTTATATAAATGTTTTAGTGGCTTTAATTTTTAATTAAATTTTGTTTACTTTTTAGGACACTAAAAATTGAAATATGAAAAGTAAAATCTTACTATATGCACAGAAAAATCTCATTTACTTCTCTGAGGCAGGCAGTCTCATACTCTGAGTAGGGAAATATAAATGGCACCTAACTCCTGCATTTGATTATTACTGTTCTTGGCTGTTGCCACAATAGGTTTATCTTTTTACACATCACAAAAGGAAATTATGAGGAATCATATATCTGAAAGGGATTGTTATCTGGCAACAGCAGAAACTAACACCACAGAGGGGCAAAACATACAAAACCCAATACCCCCAAAAAAACTGGGCAAAAAACCTGAATAACAGACATTTTTGAAAAGAAGGTATGATATTGATTAACAGGTTAAAAAGGTGTTTCTCAGCATCACTGGTCATCACAAAACTGTAAATAAAAACCACACTCAGATACTATCTAATGCGAATTAAAATGAATAATACCAAAACAAAAATAATTTAAAAATACATGTTCAGGGTGCTGTTAGATATCTATCGAGATCTTCTTACACACTATTGGGAGAAATTTCAATTATGAAATGCACTGAGAAAACCACTTGGAGCATCCTCAAAAATTAAAAATGCAAGAACTGTTTCATCTAGTAATTCTAACAGTGGTTATGTGCTTAAAGAAAATGAGATCGGTCTATTGAAGCAGTAGCTGCCTTCTGAGGTTTAGTGTCCTACTGCTCACTTACAGTGAGTAGCCAAGGTATGAAATCAACCTACCTGTCCATGAACCAATGAAAGGATGAAGGGACTTCAGTATGCAGACATGATGAAATGTCTTATGCATAAAAATTCATGACATCATGTCATTTGCAAAAACACAGACGAACATGGAAGACATTACATTAAATGAAATCAACTAGGCAGAGAAAGACAAACACTACATGGTCTCACTTTCATGGAATCCAAAAAACTTTACCTTCAAGCAGAAGGTACAGCAGTGGTTTCCTGAGGAGAGGGGAAGGAGGGGGATAGGAGGGATTGGTTATGGAAACAAAGTTACAGTGAGTTTGGAGAAACACATTCTGGTTTTCTATACCACAGCTTGGTAACTCTGGTTAACAAAATACTGTATTTTTCAAATAACTAGAAGGGAGCAAGTTGAATGTACTCACAACAAAGAAATAGTACCTCAATGAGGGAACAGTCATGCTAAGTACCCTGATTTGATCATTACTCAAAATATACATGTATCAAAATGTCCCCAAAGATAAAAACATGTCCCAGCATAACCTCTAATTGTGTACTTTATTATACACCAAAAATTTAAGAAATATGATATAAAATGCTAATATTCACCTGGAACCACTAATGACCCTGAACATCTAAGGAATCCTGAAAAATACAAAGTTGGGGAACTCACAATCCCTGATAGCAAATTATATTGCAAAGCTGTAGGTAGCCAATATACATGGTCCTGTGATGTGCCACTGTGCGCCAGCCTGGGTGAGAGAATGAGACTCTGTCTCAAAAAAAAGAAAAAGAAAAAAAAAATCTGAGGGAATCATGTAAGCGATAACTGGTTGTTATCAAATATGTACACAGAAAAAAACAATGCAAGGTAGCATAAAAATACATAACCAAACCAAAACAAAGAACCTGAGTAGACATCTCTGCAAAGATGACACAAAATTGACCAACACGTAAGAGAAAAAGTCCTCGGCCAGGCGCAGTGGCTCACGCCTGTAATCCCAGCACTTTGGGAGGCTGAGGCAGGCAGATCACGTCAGGAGAACGAGACCATCCTGGCTAACACGGTGAAACCCCGTCTCTACTTTAAAATACAAAAAGTTAGCCAGGCGTGGTGGCAGGTGCCTATAGTCCCAGCTACTTGGGAGGCTGAGGCAGGAGAATGGCGTGAACCCAGGAGGTGGAGCTTGTAGTGAGCTGAGATCACGTCACTGTACCCCAGCCTGAGCGACAGAGCGAGACTCCGTCTCAAAAAAAAAAAGGTCCTCAACATCTCTCTTTATCAGAAAAAAAAAATGTACCTCAAAACCACATTCAGATACCATTTTACTCTTATTGAAATAAATGTTACTAAAAAGATTTTTTTTTTAATTTTTTGAGACAGGGACTCACTCTGTCACCCAGGCTGAAGTGCAGTGTCATGATCCCAGCTCACTGCAGCTTTGACCTCCCTAGCTCAAGTGATCATCCCACTTCAGCCTCCCGAGTATTTGGGACTACAGGCGCCCGCCACCACACCTCATCCTCCCAAAGCACTGGGACTACAGGCATGAGCCAGTGTTCCTGGCCATAAACTTTTAAAAAGAATGCTGGTATGGATTTGGAGAAAAGGGAACTCTTATACCCTGTTGATGGGAAGATAAATTAGTACATATTCTATGGTAAAGAGTTGGAAGTTATCATTTTCAAAAAACTGAAAATACAGCTACCAGGAGGTCAGTGTGGGCAAATTGCTTGAGCTCACGAGTTCGAGGCCAGCTTGGGCAACATGGCAAAACCCTGTCTCTACAAAGAAATAAAAAACTTAGCCAGGCGTGGTGGTGTGTGCCTGTGATCTCAGCTACTGGAGCCTGAGGTCGGAGGGCTGCTTGGGCTTTGGAGGTAGAGGCCACAGTGAGCCGTGATTGTACCACTGCACTGCAGCCTAGGTGACAGAAGAAACCCTGTCTCAAAGAAAAGGACAGAAAATACAGCTACTGTAAGAGCTAGCAATCCCACTACTGGGTATACCTCCAGAGCAAAAGAAATCAGCACCAGAGATCAGAAAGACACAATAGGCACAGGAGAGTTTCTTCATGAAATGATTTTGAGGAAACTGATATCCATATGCAAAAAAAATAAAAAATAAAAAGAAAGAAAGAAATAGGACCCTTATGTTACACAATACAGAAAAAATCAACTCAAAATGGATTAAAGACCTGAACACAAAACCTGAAATCACGAAAAATTATAAAATTCCTATAAGAAGAGACAGGGGGAGCTTACTTTCAGGACAACTTGAATCCACGTTCATCAGCTGGAAAGAGTTTAAAAAAGAAAAAGAGGAATAGTAAAAACCTGATGGAGGATGGAATGGTTTGTGAGTGATTTTTTTTAAAGTGGGCACCAAAGTCACATGCAAGGAAAACAAGAACAACCATGTGGGGCTACAGCAAACTGAAAAGCTTCTGCACCACAAAGGAAAAAATGAGCCCAAAGTTTGGACGAAGGTTTTGGGGGATCATGTATCTGGTAAGGGGTTCTTACTGAAAATACACAACACATTAACAGTACTACATAGCAATTTAAAACAACAGCAAATCATCCACCCCAAACTGGGCAGAGGCCCCAAATTAGACATTTCTGCAAAAAGGACAGAAAACCCACACCGAGGCGTCCCTCGCTTCTGGTCAGGCGACCACAATGGGAGGGACACGAGAGGACACACGCTGCCCAAAAGTGAAGAAAAGTGACTCCTGTGTCCTGATGGCAGGAACTCAGATTTAAAAATTCAGCAAAGCCCAACACAAATCCTCCCTCTGCGGCTTGGACACGAGGCAGCCAGCCAGATCTGGGCCTGGCCCTGACTCTGACTCCAACCTGAGCGGGGCTTCCCTCTCTCTCTCCCTCTACACAGGGGAGGTTCCCTCAGAAAAAGTCTTAAACCCCTAAAAATACCACAGCCTGCTACACGTGACACCCTCAGAAGCCTTCAGAGAATGAATACCACTGTAAAATAAATACGAAAATACTACAAGAGAAAGAGGAAAACCAGGGAGAACAGGAAAGGAAAGAACAGAACATGTCAGAAAACTAAAGCTTCTGTACTCAGCATGTAGGAAAAATGCCAGGGAAAAGTGCATAGCAGCTCCCTCCTCAGCAGTCAGGGCCCAGACAGGAGCGATTTTCTCCCCAAGACACGACTCCAAGTCGTCCAGAAGCCTCCGTGGTGCCCCTCCAGGACTACAAAGATATGATGCCCTCCCAAGATGCACTGTCCCCTTAAAATCTTATGCATCCTTCAAAACCCACCTCAAAAGGATGCTGTCTTTCCCCAGCCGAGCAGACCTCTCCTGTATGCCCACAAGTGGGCACTATTCGTTCCTCTCTCAAAGTTCCTGTCCCCAAACACTGCACAATAACCTGTATACAGGTCTGTTTCTTCTACCAGACTGTAGGTATCATGAAGACATAAGACTGGTGTATCATTCAGCTCTGAACACAGTGCGCAGCTTACTTAAGACATGCAGTAAAAGTCTGATGAATGAATATGTTGGTCAGTATATATGGGTGGTTGGGGGTGGGGACGGTAGAAATCAAATTTGGAATTAAATTAGAATTCTAGCTTTGCCATTCACAGGCTGTGACTCTGGATTATTTACTTAACCTCTCCAGGCATTTATAAAATAGGAATATAAGTATGTCTCTCACTGGGTTGTTAGGTTAGCAGAGTGCCTGCCACACAGCAGGCACTCAGGAAATGGGAGGATGGATGGATGGATGCATAGATGGTATAATTTGACTTTAAACAGACTGGAATTTGAATCTGAGGTCTATCATTACAAGATGTGTGACTCTAAGAAGTACTTGTGCCAAATATCATCTCCTTACCTCTCCCGATCCACACTCCATACTCCCCCAACCTGTTATCTCCCTGAGAAGTTGGCCTCTACTAACTGCATCAGTAAGCTGGCTCGCTTACTCAGCTTTGTGTTAAGATCAGCCAAAGGACAACCACAACAGAAGAGGAAAGTGAGAAAGTGGCCGGGCACGGTGGCTCATGCCTATAATCTTTGGGATCTTTGCCATCACTTTGGGAGGCCGAGGCATGCAGATCACGAGGTCAGGAGTTTGAGAGCAACCTGGTCAACATAGTGAAACCCTGTCTCTACTAAAACTACAAAAATTAGCTGGGTGTGGTGGCATGCACCTGTAATCCCAGCTACTCAGGAGGCTGAGGCAGGAGAATTGCTTGAACCTGGGAGGTGGAGGTTATAGTGAGCCAAGACCTCGCCATTGCACTCAAGCCTGGGTGACAGAGCGAGACTCCATCTTAAAAAAGAAAGGAGAAGGCCGGGTGCGGTGGCTCATGCCTGTAATCCCAGCACTTTGGGAGGCTGAGGCAGGTGGATTACCTGAGGTCAGGAGTTCGAGACAACTTGGCCAACATGGCGAAACCCTGTCTCTACCAAAAATACAAACAATTAGCCAGGCGTGGTGGTGGGCACTTGTAATCCCAGCAACTTGGGAGGCTGAGGCAGGAGAATCCCTTGAACCAGGAGGTGGAGGTCGCAGTGAACCGAGATCATGCCATTGCACTCCAGCCTGGGCAACAAGAGCAAAACTCTGTTACAAAAAGAAAAAGAAAGGAAACTGAGGTCAGGCTATTTATTTTTCTAGCTCCCTCCTTGCCAGCTAACTGTGGACTAGCTGTATCCTTCAACCAAAGGAGCCAGCATCTTCCTGGAGACCCTCTCCCCACAGCCTTCTGTGTCTCTCAGCTCCTAATCTATTCATGACTAGGGCTTGTAATCAAGTCCCGCCACTGCTATTCCCAGGGAGCTGCAGTATTCCTGGTGGTTTCCTGCTTCCTATCTCTGTGTTGCAGAATGCTAAACTGGCCGCCAAGATTCTTGCTCCCCTGGTGAACACACCCTGCATAATGCCCTCCCCTTGAGTATGGGCTGGACTTGCAAATGTGATAGCATTTCACACTGTTATTAGGTTGATTTGAGTTCATCAAAAGGAAGATTATCCTGGGTGGGGCTGGCCTAATCAGGTGACCCTTAGAAGTCAAAGTTGAAGAGTGAGACACAGCCACCTGCTGGCTTTGAAGGAGAAAACATCCATGCTGTGAATTGCCTGTGGACTTTGAGTGTGGTCTCTAAAAGGTAAAAGCAGCTCCTGGACAACAACCAGCAAGGAAACGGGGGCTTCAGTCCTACAACCGCAATGAACTGAATTCTGCCAAGAACTGGAAAAAGTTTGAAAGAGAACTCTGAACCTCAGATGAGATCACAGCTTCAGCAACACGTTAACTTTAAACTTGTGACACACTGAGAAGAAAATCAGGCCATACCTGGCCTGTTAACTTACAGAACTATGACCTAATGGAGGGGTGTTGTTTAAAGTCACTAAGTTTGTGGTTATTTGTTATGGAGCAATAGAAAACCAATATACTTCCGGGCGCAGTGGCTCATGCCTATAATCCCAGCACTTTGGGAGGCCGAGGCGGGCGATCACCTGAGGCCAGGAGTTCAAGACCAGCCTGGCCAACAAGGTGAAACCCCGTCCTTACTAAATCAGCCAGGTGTGGTGGCAGGTGCCTGTAATCCCAGCTACTCAGGAGGCTGAGGCAGGGGGATCACTTGAACCTGGGGGCTGGAGGTTGTAGTGAGCCAAAATTGAGCCACAGCACTCCAGACTGGGTGACAGAGAAAGACTCTATCTCAACAACAACAAAAAATACACTGTCAGCATCTCTGTAAATGGTATCTTTATTAAACTCCTCTTAAACCAGACTCATATAACTGTGCCATCTATCTGCTTGGCTCTGATGGGTACATCATTTAATCTCTGCATACCTCAATTTCCTCAACTGTAACAGGAGATAATGGTAGCAAAACTCTTGTGAGGATGCCTTGTGGCCGGGCACGGTGGCTCATGCCTGTAATCCCAACATTTTGGGAAGCCGAGGAGGGCAGATCACCTGAGGTCAGGAGTTCAAGACCAGCCCGGCCAACGTGGTGAAACCCCGTCTCTACTAAAAATACAAAATTAGCCAGGCGTGGTGGCGAATGCCTGTAATCCCAGCTGCTGAGGAGACTGAGGCAGGAGAATCGCTCGAACCAGGGAGGCAGTGGTTGCAGTGAACCAAGATCATACCATTGCACTCCAGCCTGGGCAACAAGAGCAAAACTGCCTCAAAAAAAAAAAAAAAAAAAAAAAACTTGCACTTTTATTTATTTATTTATTTATTTAGAGACTGAGTCTCAGACTGGAGTGCAGTGGCATGATCTCGGCTCATTGGAATCTCTGCCTCCTGGGTTTATGCCATTCTTCTGCCTCAGCCTTCTGAGTAGCTGGGATTACAGGTGCCCGCCACCATACCCGGCTAATTTTTGTGTTTTTAGTAGAGACAGGGTTTCACCATGTTGGCCAGGATGGTCTCGATCTCCTGATCTCATGAGCTGCCTGCCTCAGCCTCCTGCCTTGCACTTTTTACGGGTCCACAACATAAAGAATGAGAAGGATGGAGTCCTCCCTGAGGTCTTGTGGTCTTGTCATTGTGGCTGAAAAGTCAAAGCCCTGAATGTGGGTAGCCCCACCCCTCCATAATTTTCAGATGCCCAGTGCCTTTGGGATGAATACACCACCTTCATGCTCTGTTTTGACTGAAGATTAGGGGGATCTTAGTGCTCCTGGGGTGTAAAGAGCCATTGTGAATGGTTTGCACATAACCCAGTTTCCAACAGAAGGACTCATTCTATGGAGAAGCCCATTTAAACGGCCTCAGCACTGCTCCCTTCAATGTCTGGTGGCTGAAAGGAGAAGGGGAGAAATGGGAAGCTCCTCTCCTTAACCAAATGTCTCAGGAGGGCTTGTACCTGGGGACCAAGTTTGTTAAGAGGCTGATCTCAGAGCAGTGGAGAAACAGCTCAGAGGAGAAGGAGCTGGAGTGCTGGCACTCATCATCCATGACTGTCAACCAGAAGTGGCTCTGCAGGCTTTCTTACTATGATGTGCTGCAGGCTTTCTTACTATGATGTGCTGCAGGCTTTCTTACTATGATGTGCTGCTTTAAATCTCTCTTCCACCCTGGTATCAATGTACCTCAATGAGCCCGGGAAGCAGAGGGCCACATCCCCTGTTCAGAGATGATCTTTAAAGACTGACTCATTTACTCAGGCTCTGCATGAGGGGTATTGCAAATAAAACAGACACTAGTCCCGCCTTCAGGGAGAGAACAGCCAGGGGATGCTACAAAATGGTAGGAGAGACATAAAAAAAACACTGGATTTATAATATTAGTATAGAATTATTAAGAGGAAATGTTGGCAAGCTCCCTGAGCGGTAAACCTTGTAAAAACAGGTGTAAAAAATATATAGAGGGAGGGATCTGTGTTCAAGTAACTTTGATAAACTGGTTCAGTGAAATGATGTGGGTGTCATTATTACAGGACTTTCTAGTGCCTTTAATGTGATGATGTGCCTTGTGAATCTCTTAAGTTTGACCAGTTGTCAGAATCCCCCTAGAAGCTTCTCAAAAGGACAAATACACCACAGGCCTATGGAATCAGAATCCTCGGAAGTCAGGCTTGGGGGAAACTGCAGGGTTAAAAGACCTGCTAGGATGATTTCTGATGGTCAACTAACTTGACCTAGAGATTACAATTTATGATTATGGGAATTTCCCAAGCTTCTCTGACTCCTGAATACATCTGTTGGTACTTGCTGAAACTCTTTAGCATGCGTCAGTCTGGATACTGTTCCTAATTATATTATTTATCTGTTGTCCTCCACTCCCCATTAGGAAATCTACTGTGGGAATATCAATTCAATCCAGATGTGTACATTAAAAGGAGCCTGGTGCACCCTTCGCCACAACCAGCCCAGTGTGAGGAGACAAGTATCCCTGAGTGCTCCAAAGCAGATCATGCACCTCCGTCCACTGGAATTTCTCCATTGCAGAGCCTCTGTTGGAAGATCTGGTTTTGTTCTGGGTTTTCCCAAGGATGGAAGGCCATGCAGAGAACCCACTAAGGAGATGTTTCCAGTGGCTGGAGCTGGGGCTATCTGGGTGGGTCCTGGGAGTCCTGAAGCAATCAGAAAGCAGTGTGTGAGTTCTAGAAAGAGATGGTCTTAAAAGGCGGGGGAGACATGGCTGTGTCTCAACTCTTGGTTCTGTCTGTACTCTACAAGATTTCAAGAGGTTGACTGCCAACGTACTAGTCACCTTCCTCTTAGGGTCCTCACTAGCTACCTCATTATGTTTCAACAGGCTCATGCTGATATCTACAACAAAGTAGCACACATTTTAAGAGGCAATATGGGGCCAGGTGTGGTGGCTCACACCTGTAATCCCAGCACTTTGGGAGGCCAAGGCGGGTGGATCACCTGAGGTCAGGAGTTTGAGACTAGCCTGACCAACATGGTGAAACCCCATCTCTGCTAAAAATACAAAATTAGCTGAGTGTGGTGGCACATGCTTGCAATCCCAGCTACTCAGGAGGCTGAGTCAGGAGAATCGCTTGAACCCGGGTTGCAGTGAGCCAAGATCGTGCCACTGCACTCCAGCCCAGGCAACAGTGTGAGACTCTGCCTCAGAAAAAAAAAAAAAAAAGGCAACATGAGGTACCTGACTAGTCATGGAATTTGTTAAAATAATTAAATACAATCCCCATTTCTTCTCTAGACAAGTTATTCAATGTATCTGAGCCTCAGTTTCCTTATCTGTAAACAAATAGAATAAAATCTACCTTCTGGCATGGTAAACATTAAATAAATGACATCCCAAAGTACCTAGCACATAGTAGGTCTTTAACAGATGTGAGTGATTTTTTCTTCCTTCTTTCTTGCCCCAAAGAACTTTGCATTTGAGAGTCAGCAGAAAGAGGATGGCTCCTCATTGGCCTGCAGTGTGACATTGGACATCTCTCAGGCTTTAAATTCCTTGGGATACTTTTGGCTGAAAGTAACATACTCACTCAAATTAACTCAAGTGGTGAAGGGGTGAGGGGAGATCTGATGCAGCCAGGTTTTGGGAGGAACCTGTGAAGAGGACCAGCCCCTCCACACCTGTGGGTATTTCTCATCAGGTGGGACGAGAGACTGAGAAAAGAAATAAGACACAGAGACAAAGTATAGAGAAAGAACAGTGGGCCCAAGAGACCGGCACTGAGCATACGGAGGACCCGCACCGGCTCCAGTCTCTGGGTTCCCTCAGTATTTATTGATTACTATTTTCACTATCTTGGCAAGAGGAATGCGGCAGGAGAACAGGGTGATAGTGGGGAGAGAGTCAGCAGGAAAACGTGAGCCAAGGAATCTGTGTCACAAGTTCAAGGGAAGGTACTGTGCCCAGATGTGCACGTAGGCCAGATTTATGCTTCCTTCCACCCAAACATCTCAGTGTAGCAAAGAGTAACAGAGCAGCATCGCCGCCAGCGTATCTCGCCTCCAGCCACAGGGTGGTTTTCTCCTGTCTCAGAGTAAAACGAATGTACCATCAGGTTTTACACCGAGACATTCCGTTCCCAGGGATATGCAAGAGACAGGCCTTCCTCTTATCTCAACCACAAGAGGGCTTCCTCTTTCACTAATCATCCTCAGCACAGACCCTTTATAGGTGTCACAGACCCTTTACGGCTAGGGGACGGTCAGGTCTTTCCCTTCCCACGAAGCCATATCTCAGGCTGTCTCAGTGGGGGGAAACCTTGGACAATACCCAGGCTTTCTTGGGCAGAGGTCCCTGCGGCTTCCGCAGTGCATTGTGCCCCTGGTTAATCGAAAATGGAGAATGGTGATGACTTTTACCAAGCATACTGCCTGTAAACGTACTGTTAACAAGGCACATCCTGCACAGTCCTAGATCTCTTAAACCTTGATTTCATAAAGCATATGTTTGTGTGAGCACAGTGTTGGGGCTAAAATTACAGATGAACAGCATCTCAAGGCAAAACAATTTTTCTTAGTACAAATCAAAATGGAGTTTCTTATGTCTTCCTTTTCTACATAGACACAGTAACAGTCTGATCTCTCTTTCTTTTCCCTACTGGCCTGGAAACAGGAACTGAGACATGCCAGGAAATCTAAGATGTATTTTTTCTCTGTCCCTCATCCTTTTTTCTCCCCTATGAGCACCACTTCCATTCGTAACTAGTTCCCTGTTCACAAGAAGAATAATGGTGTCAACAACTCCTCTAAATACTCAAGCTGGGTCAGTAGGATTCCTTCTCTTAAGCTTAATTCCAAAATCTTGAGGAAGAGCTCCATTGGTCCAGCTTGTGTTGGACCCTACCCACAGTCCAATCAACAATATCCATGAGTGGGGCCATGAGGCTTTCAGTGGCTTAGCTTAAGATGGGCTCTGCCTCTAGTCCAGTCAACAGCAGCCATTGGTAGGGCCATGTTGCACAAATATGGTGGCTCCTACTATAGCTATGTGGATGGAGAAAGTAAAGGACAGTCTCCAGAGAAGGAGAGTTGGGTATGCCAAGCAACAGGTGACTTGCTAAGAGCAATGAGAAATAATACCTGCCCTCAAGGAACTTATAGTTTCATGAGGGATTCAGACCCAGAGACACACAAACACCATTCCTACTCAGAAGATACTATTACATTGACATGACTCAGAGATGTCCACATAACCAGAGTTTAATGACAGAAGTTACCAGAAGTTGTACCAACTGCTGCCCCAAAGCCATCCTGGGAACCTGATGAGCTAAGTAGTCACAATTATTATTGATGGCAGTGCCAATCCACCTGTTCATGTTACAAGACAGTTATTGCTGGGTGAGGTGGCTCACACCTGTAATCCCAGCATTTTGGAAGGCCAAGGTGGGAGGACCACTTGAGCCCAGGAGTTCAAGACCAGCCTGGGTAACATAATGAGAGCCCATCTCTACTAAAAATAAAAACTAAAAAATTAGCCAGGCATGACTGTGGTGTGCCTGTGGTCCCAGCCCAGGAGGTCGGGCCTGCAGTGAGCCATGTTCGTGCCACTGCACTCCTGGGTGCCAGAGCAAGACCCTGTCTCAAACAAACAAAAAAAAAAGTATGCACAAAACTAATAAATTCAAACATTACAGGAGGGTATGCCATGAAAAGTGAAAGCCGCCTTCCTCCTAATTATTATGAATGTTCTACTTGTTTTTTATTTTAAGGTATATTCTAGAGTTTTTCCATTAACATTGAATGTTGATTTGAAAGATTCTTTTTTTCCTTTTTTTTTTAGAGTTTCACTCTTGTTGCCCAGTCTGGAGTGCAATGTGCAATGGCGTGATCTCAGCTCACCACAACCCACGCCTCCCGGGTTCAAGCGATTGTCCTGCCTCAGCCTCCTGAGTAGCTGGGATTACAGGCATGCGCCACCATGCCCAACTGTTTGTATTTTTAGTAGAGGTGGGGTTTCTCCATGCTGGTGAAGCTGGTCTCGAACTCCTGACCTCATGTGATCCGCCCACCTTGGCCTCCCAAAGTGCTGGGATTACAGGCATGAGCCACCACGCCCAGCCAGATTTTTTTAAACATTAAAAAAACTATTAATCTAAAGTCTAAGACTTTTAACGAGAAATCAATATTGAAATACGGCTATTCAAGAGCATCATGATTTTCGTCTTTGACTATTTATATTGTTTAGATTAATATACCTAATATTATCGAATCATTCAAGCATTCCCAGAATAAAACACTTAGCCATGGCATTTTATTCTCTGCCTGCACAGTGGAGCCTTTTGTATTCATGTTTTATTATTTTTTTAACCTATATTTTCAAATGAGGAGTAGTCTATAGTTAGTCTGTGGTCTTAACTTTTGTATATTATTCTTGGAATACTGTAGTATTAGAGTTATGATCAAGTTTTAGGAAAAAATATAAACTTTCCTGTCTTGTGTTCAAGAATGTGTTAGAGGGCCAGGCACAGTGGCTCACATCTGTAATCCCAGCATTTTGGGAGGCCAGGGTGGGCGGATCACGAGGTCAGGAGATCGAGACCATCCTGGCTAACACGGTGAAACCCTGTCTCTACTGAAAATACAAAAAAATTAGACAGATGTGGCCACGGGCGCCTGTAGTCCCAGTTACTTGGGAGGCTGAGGTAGGAGCATAGCGTGAACCCGGGAGGCGGAGCTGGCAGTGAGCCAAGATCACACCACTGCACTCCAGCCTGGGAGACAGAGCGAGACTCCATCTCAAAAAAAAAAAAAAAAAATTTAGAGAGTGAAGTTTTAAAGTATTCATTTATAAAACTATGCAAATATAGTGCTTTTCAGTGGGAGATATTCTTAGACTTCTTTCCAAATATTTTCCAAAATTAGTATTCTATTTAGATTTTCTTTTGCTGATTTTGTAATTATAGTCTCTTTAGAATACCATCAATTTTATCAATATTTTCTAGCTTACTAACATGAAATAGTATTTTAATTTCCTTTGTATCTGTGGCTGCCACTTTAAAATCCATTTTCATTTGAGAATTAGGAGTATATCAGTTTTGTGTTGTCAAAGTTTATAATGTTTATGTTCTGTGACTATAATGAAGTTTTCCTTGTTTTGTCGAAGTTGGTTGTAAGAACTGAAAGCCAATAAATAGCATTTATAATAATTATGGTAATGCACATTTTATTCACTGCAAAGCCAAGTCATGGTGTGGCTCGACCCAGAGAGAAGGCAGATAGATGTCCCACTGCCTCTGCAGGAGAGCTGTGCAGGCTTGGGTACTAAAGAGTTCCTCTTACTTTATTTGTTTTTATTTATTTATTTATTTATTTTTTGAGACGGAGTCTTGCTCTCTTGCCCTGGCTGGAGTGCAATGGTACAATCTAGGCTCACTGCAACCTCTGCCTCCCGGGTTCAAGCGATTCTCCTGCCTCAGCCTCCTGAGTAGCTGGGATTACAGGCACCCGCCACCACACCCAGCTAATTTTTGTAGGTTTAGTAGAGATGGAGTTTCACCATGTTGGCCAGGATGGTCTCAATCTCCTGACCTCAGGGGTTCCACCCACCTTGGCCTCCCAAAGTGCTGGGACTATAGGCATGAGCGACTACACCCAGCCCACCTCTTACTTTCTTGCTAACTTCCTTTGCTGCTTCTAGATCATAGTCAGCTGCCACTGTTTGATGTTCACAGCAGCCTTTTTTGGATTCCTCTTCTGATGATTTGCTAGTCTTTTCGTGGAGAGCAGGAATATCTATATGTATATGGATATATTACACATACATACTTTTTTTTTTTTTTTGAGACAGAATTGCTCTGTCGCCCAGGCTGGAGTGCAGTGGCCGGATCTCAGCTCACTGCAAGCTCCGCCTCCCGGGTTCACGCCATTCTCCTGCCTCAGCCTCCGGAGTAGCTGGGACGACAGGCGCCCGCCACCTCGCCCGGCTAGTTTTTTTGTATTTTTTAGTAGAGACGGGGTTTCACCGTGTTAGCCAGGATGGTCTCAATCTCCTAACCTCGTGATCCCCCCGTCTCGGCCTCCCAAAGTGCTGGGATTACAGGCTTGAGCCACCGTGCCCAGCCCACATACATACATATTATGTACACACATACATGCTTGATTGTGTAACATTTCTTTTTTCCGCCATAGGGATTGAGGATGGTAATGTTTTCAAGTTACTGAATGTCTGGCAATGTCTCATTGTGCCCTCAGTGTTCTGGTAGTTGGTTTGACTGAGTATGGAATTCTTGGGTTGAAATATTTCCTTCATGAAGGCTACGCTGCTTTATGATTGTACAGCTGGTGAGGTGGGTGTAGGAGGCTGAAATACCCTTTTACCTCTTTCTGACAACACCCACTAGAATTTTTCAGTTTTCTTATGCTCTCTGATGTATCTGTTTCCTCTGCATCAGTTCTTTGTTCATCTTGGAACTTTGCCTTTTTAGTTGTTTTTCTTCAAAGACTGTTAATCCTCAATTGTTCACTTTGCAATGGATTATTTAGAAAACTTCCCTAAATATAATATAGAATTGCTAGTTGTCCTGATTGAATGGTGATATTTTTTAGTCCTGCTAGATAGATCCTCAGTTGATCAGATTTTATAGTTTCTTTCTCCAATAGCATTTTGGTAATAATTGGTTTGTAATATAAATAATACTTGATTTAATATTAAGGAAAAGGCCAAGCACAGTGGCTCACGCCTGTAATCCCAGCACTTTGTGAGGCCAAAGGCAGAGGATATCTGAGCCCAGGAGTTTGAGACCTGCCTGGGCAACATAGCAAAACCCCATCTCTACAAAACACACACACACACACACACACACAAAAATGATTTTGACATGGTAGCACACACCTGCGGTCCCAGTTACTCAAGGGGCTGAGGTGGGAGAATCACTTGAGCCCAGGAGGTTGAGGCTGCAGTGAGCCATGATCGTGTCACTGCACTCCAGCCTGGGTGACAGAGCAAGAGCCTGTCACAATAAATAAATAAATAAATAAAATGAAAAAACTTGAAAAATCCATGCTGTTATGAATTAATATCCATTTGATAGTCCCCCTATATCCCTTATGGTTTTTTTCCTGCTACAGTAATTATTTGTTATTGTATTGTAACTTTAACTTAGTGATGCTTAAAATATTATTTATAATTTGAGAGAAATACTCTAAAGGAATGAACTTTAAATGCTTTTAATTTTTTTTAATTTGTTACTTTTTTGAGACACAGTCTCATTCTGTTGTCCAGACTGGAGTGCAGTGGCTTAATCTCGGCTCACTGCAACCTCCACTTCCTGGTTCAAGCAATTATCCTGCCTCAGCCTCCCGAGTAGCTGTGATTACAGGCTTGTGCCACCACGCCCAGCTAATTTTTATACGTTATAATAGACACTGGGTTTCGCCATATTGGACAAGCTGATCTCAAACGTCTGACCTCAGGTGTTCCGCCCACCTCGGCCTCCCAAAGTGCTGAGATGACAGGTGTGAGCCACCGCACCCAGCCTATGTTAATATTTTTAATATATATTTTTAATTGGGATGGGGTCTCACTATGTTACCCCATTTGGTCTCGAACTCGTGGTCTCAAGCTATCCACCTGCCTTGGCCTCCCAAGGTGCTGGGATTACAGGGGTAAGCCACCGTGCCCAGCCTTAAATGTTTTTAAAAATAAAGTTTGGTGGCTGGGCGCTGTGGCTCACGCCTATAATCCCAGCATTTTGGAAGGCCGAGGTGGGCTGATCACCTGAAGTCAGGAGTTCGAGACAAGCCTAGCCAACAGGCGAAACCCCATCTCTACTAAAAATCCAAAAAAAAAAAGAAAGAAAGAAAGAAGAGAAAAAAGTCCGGGCGCGGTGGCTCATACCTGTAATCCCAACACTTTGGGAGGCTGAGGCGGGTGGATCACGAGGTCAGATCGAGACTATCCTGGCCAACATGGTGAAACCCCATCTCTACTAAAAATTTAAAAATAATTGAGCATGGTGGTGTGTACCTGTAATCCCAGCTACTCAGGAGGCTGAGGCAGGAGAATCGCTGAAACCCAGGAGGCAGAGGTTGCAGTGAGCCAAGATCACGCCACTGCACTCCAGGCTGGCAACAGAGCGAGACTCTGTCTCAAAAAAATAAAATAAAATAAATTTTTAAAAATTAGCCCGGTGTGGTGGTGGGTACCTGTAATTCCAGCTACTTGAGAGGCTGAGGCAGGAGAATCGCTTGAATCCAGGAGGCGGAGGTTGCAGTGAGCCAAGATCACACCATTGCACTCTGTGGGGAAAAGACAGAGACATCAGCCTGTTACTGTGTCTATATAGAAGGAAGTAGACATAAGAGACTCCATCTCGTTCTGTATTTGAGATGCTGTTAATCTATGACCCTACCCCCAACCTTGTCCTTGCAAGAGACATGTGCTGTGGTGACTCAAGGCTTAACGGATTTTGGGCTGTGCAGGATGTGCCTTGTTAAACAAGTGCCTAAAGGCTGCTTGCTGGTTAAAGGTCATCACCATTCTCTCAATCTCAAGTAAGAGAAAAGCATTTGTCTCCTGCCCGTCCCTGGGCAATGGAACATCTCCGTGTAAAACCCGATTGTATGCTTTGTTTACTGAGCAAGGAGAAAACCGCCTTTAGGAATAAGGTGGGACTTGCTGGAGCAATGCTGCTAAAAGGTTTATAGAGAGTTTGCATATGCATCTCAAGGCACAGCATTTTCCTTTAAACTTATTCATGTCACAGGGATTTTTGTTCATATGTCTTATTGCTGATTTCCTCCCTACAATGATCCTATTGTCCAGCCACTCCCTTATCTTTAAGATGGTAAACATAATTATCAATAAATACTGAGGGAACTCAGAGACCGGGGCCCGCGTGGGTCCTCTGTATGCTGAGCACCGGTCCCCTGGGCCCCACTTTTCTTTCTCTATACTTTGTCTCTGTGTCTTATTTCTTTTCTCAAGTCTCTCGTTCCACCTAATGAGAAACACCCACAGGTGTGGAGGGGCAGGCCACCCCTTCAGCACTCCAGCCTGGGGAACAAGAGAAGAAACTCCGTCTCAAAAAAATAAATAAGTAAATAAATAATAAAGTTCGGCATAGAGAATTTTAACTGTTTCTCATTTTTCCTGAAGTGTTCTCTAACACCCCATTTGAAAGAAAGACTTAGGTAAACATTTTAACAGTAAGAGAATCATGAGAATCACAATAGACTTTTTTGGGGGGCGGGGGGGAGGAACAGAGTCTCACTCTGTCACCCAGGCTGGAGTTCAGTGGCACAATCTCGGCTCACTGCAACCTCTGCCTCCCAGGCTCAAGCAATCTTCATGCCTCAGCCTCCCAAGTAGCTGGGACTTCTTAAGCCCGGGAGGCGAAGGTTGCAGTGAGCCAAGATCATGCCACTGCACTCCAGCCTGGACAACACAGCAAGACTCCGTTTCAAAAAAAAAAAATTCTACCCCAGTATTCCATGTCACACCCTCAACTGTCCTCCATTTAGATATTTAAATAGTAGATGAAATCATGTATGAAAATGTCATTTTTCCCTTTTGGGGGTGTCTTGAATTTTTCAATTGTTGAAACTTTTATTTGTGTAGTCAGTATTAATAAAAGTGATAGTAATTAGTAATAAAGTTTCAAATACATTAAAAAGTAGAGTCTAGAAAAATGAACCCCATATTCACCCCAACAATTACCAACTCATAATCAGTCATATTTCACTCTTAACCCCTTTTCCAAAAAGATTATTTTGGAAATGCCAGACATCTGTCATCTCATTTTTAAATATTTCAGTATACCTCAAGAAGATAAGGGCTTTCTTTAAAAACATAGCCATAATAATATGACTTTGAAAAAACAGTAATTTTTCAAAATCATCAAATGTTCAGTGTTTGTTTAAATTTCTTCATTTAAAAAGTTGACTTGTTTTGGGTGGGCACAGTGGCTCATGCCTGTAGTCCCAGCACTTTGGGAGGCTGAGGCAGGCAGATCACAAGGTCAGGAGTTTGAGACCAGCCTGGCCAACGTGGTGAAACCCCATCTCTACTAAAAATACAAAAATTAGCCAGGAGTGGTGGCAGGTGCCTGTAATTACAGCTGCTAAGGGAGGATAATCACTTGAGCCCGGGAGGGGGAGGTTGCAGTGAGCCAAGGTCACACTATTGCACTCCAGCCTGGGAGCAAGACTCTCTCTCAAAAAAAAAAAAAAAAAAAATTTACTTGTTTTATAGGAGCCAAAACAGAGTCTGCACATGGCATTTGGATAGCACACTTCCTAAATCTCTTTTAATCTATAGGCTCTTTCTCCCTCCTTTTTTCCTATTTGCAACTTGTTTGTGGAAGAAACAGAGCATTTGTCCTGTCTTGTTCAAACGTTTTAACTGGTTTCTAGTGTTCTTCTAGCTGGACAAAGTTGGAAGTTGACAAATCATTTCTGTACTATTGGTCCAGTATGTTTTGTGGGAAAAAAACTATTCAGTGATTGATGTAAAAAAAATAGGTATGTGAGAACTAAACTCTGATTTTTTTTTTTTTTTTTTTTTTTTTTTGAGACAGAGTCTCACTCTGTTGCCCAGGCTGGAGTGCAGTGGCGATCTCAGCTCACTGAAAGCTCCGCCTCTTGAGTTCGCGCCATTCTCCTGCCTCAGCCTGCCGAGTAGCTGGTACTACAGGCACCCGCCACCAGGCCAGGCTAATTTTTTGTGTGTTTTTATTAGAGACAGAGTTTCACCGTTTTAGCCAGGATGGTCTCAATCTCCTGACCTTGTGATGTGCCCGCCTCGGCCTCCCAAAGTGCTGGAATTACAGGCATGAGCCACCACACTCGGCCCTAAACTCTGATATTTTTATCTTGCCCAAATTTCTAAGGGGTCTGGGGAGTCATCCCCTACAAATCAGAAATTCTCATATGATGGGTTTTATTTAACCCTGTATATTGTGATTTACTTTCCAACCCGACTCTGGCATAACATTACAAGACAAAGAAGATAATCAAAATATTTTACCCCAAAACATGTTTCTTTGCCATATTTTGAAATGGCCCTGCAAAGCTGTTTTTTTGTGGGGGAAATCTCTATGTGTAAAGAATCTCTATTAACATAGCTAGATCTTTTTCTTCCAGACCCTCCCAACACTAAAGAGATTAATTAAGATCTGCATAGAAAACATTTATTTTTGGCTTTTTTTTTTTTTTTTTCAGAGTTCCACTCTTGTCACCCAGGCTGGAGTGCAGTGGCGTGATCTCAGCTCACTGCAACTTCCACCTCCCAGGTTAAAGCGATTCTCCTGCCTCAGCCTCCCAAGTAGCTGGGATTACAGGTGCCTGCCACAACACCCAGCTAATTTTTTGTATTTTTTGTAGAGACGGGGTTTCGCCATGTTGTGCAGACTGGTCTCAAACTCCTAACCTTAGGTGATCCACCCACCTCAGCCTTCCAAAGTGCTGGGATTACAGGCGTGAGCCACCACACCTGGCCGGAAACATATATTATCTATTATATCTAAGGGCAGCCATTATAAGACATCAGAAGAACTTTGGTTTCCATAATCTTTATCTTAACCTGAACATTCCCTTACTATCAATCCCAAGTCCTTAGACAAACTCCACCAACTGTCAACCAGAACATGTTTAAATTCACCTACAGCCTGAAAGCCCCCATGCTTTGAGTTGTCCGCCTTTCCGAACCAAACCAATGTATTTCTTAAATGTATTTGATTGATGTCTCATGCCTTCCTAAAATGTATAATACCAAGCATGCCCTGACCACCTCTGGCATGTTCTCAGGACCTCCTGAGGGCTGTGTCACGGGCCATGGTCACTCATATTTGGCTCAGAATAAGTCTCTTCAAAATATTTCACAGAGTTTGACTCATTTGGCCAGGCACAGTGGCTCACACTTGTAATCCCAGCACTTTGGAAGGCCAAGGTGGGCAGAACACGAGGTCAGGAGTTCAAGACCAGCCTGGCCAACATAGTGAAACCCTGTCTCTACTAAAAATACAAAAATTAGCTGGGCATGGTGGTGGGCACCTGTAGTTCCAGCTACTCGGGAGGCTGAGGCAGGAGAATTGCTTGAACCCGGGAGGTGGAGGCTGCAGTGAGCCAAGATCACCCCACTGCACACCAGCCCAGGCGACAGTAAGATCGTCTCAAAAAACAAACAAAAAAAAACAGAGTTTGGCTCTTTTTGTCGACATATGACTGATTTCATTTCAAATGTTTTCATGGTCAGGTATATTGTAGTCAGCACCTGGCGAGGCATGAGGCCCGAGTGTGTGCCCAACGAGGGGGTGCGAAAAGGCTGACAAGTGGGTTACTGCCTCCCTTCTCAGTGCTCGTGGGTGAGGACGAGAGGCTGATATCAGATTCATCATTCTGAGACAGCGGAGGGGGATCAGGAGAAGTGAATGAAATGTGTGTTGCTTCTCCAGGCCTTCATGTCAGAAACACCCACGGCTTCCCTGAAGGCCCAAGGAAGTGGCCTGGCCCCACACTGACAGCTCCTAGAGTTGCTTGCTGGGTGAGAGAAGCACAGCCTCGTAGCATTTTTCTTACAAAAAAGCACGTAACGGAAGGCGAGTCTTCTATAACATAATAGTTCCTCACCCGAGACACTTCAGAGTTGACGTTAGTGAGGACTCAACTTTTTAAAATGTGATATTGAGCTTTTGGTTTTTTAATTGAACTTAAGGAAAATTAGTTGGTACTTGTCCATCTGTGCGAGCGATGTTGTATTAGCCAGTACATCCAGCCCTTTAGTTTTTTTCCCTAATTCAGCTCTTAAAAATCCAGCTATCAAAAATCAATCTTAGGCAATCTACCTACAAATCTGGCCAACAGAGGCTGTGCTTGTGACCTGGTAGGAGCTCAAGGCAATTTCTTGCTGACAGCATTAAGGGAAAGATGTGAAGGGAAAGGACTAAGTGTGTGTATGTGAATACCAAGTTCATCTGAAATCAGAAATCACCAGACATTCTGGAAAAGTACAATTTTTTAAGCAAGTAACACATGTAATACAAATATTTTATCTTCTTCACTCCAGAGCTTGTTTAAGGAGAAGCTCTTTTTTTTTTTTTTTTTGAGACGGAGTTTCGCTCTGTCGCCCAGGCTGGAGTGCAGTGGCCGGATCTCAGCTCCCTGCAAGCTCCGCCTCCCAGGTTTACGCCATTCTCCTGCCTCAGTCTCCCGAGTAGCTGGGACTACAGGCGCCCGCCACTTCTCCCGGCTAGTTTTGTATTTTTTAGTAGAGACGGGGTTTCACCAGGTTAGCCAGGATGGTCCCGATCTCCTGACCTCGTGATCTGTCCGTCTCGGCCTCCCAAAGTGCTGGGATTACAGGCTTGAGCCACCATGCCCGGCCAAAGGAGAAGCACTTTTGACAAGTCTTTTGACTTGTGGAAGGAAATGTGGACTACACAGAGCTAGATGCCTTCTTCAAAATGTTAAACATTTGCCCAGCATAAAGGTTTGATGATTATTTGGAAAGCTCTTCTCATTTGTTGTTTTAGGTGTCTCATCTCTCAGGACCTGATGGGAATGTTGGTTTCCCAACTTCCCAAGGGCTATATGAAATCAGTAACATATTAAACAGTCTTACATAAAAACATGCTTCCTTCCTATTTATTTATTTATTTATTTTGAGGATGGTAGGCTAAAGATAAAAGATACAGAAGCACACTGAGCCTCTTTCTCTACTTGGTGCCTGGGTCAAGTTCTTTGTATTTCATTTCCTTTATGCTGGCATTTTTATATTACTGAAAAAATATCAAGCACAGAGGGGTTTTTAACTTAAAAAAGAAAAAAGTAACTTAGGCCGGGCATGGTGGCTCACACCTGTAATCCCAGCACTTTGGGAGGCTGAGCTGGGAGGATAGCTTGAACCCAGGAGTTTGAGACCAACCTGGGCAACATAGTGAAACCCTGTCTCTACTAAAAATAAAAATATTAGCCGGTCATGGTGGTGTGCGCCTGTGGCCTCCACTACTCAGGAGGCTGAGGTGGGAGGATCACCTGAGCCTAGGGCAATCAAAGCCGCAGTGAGCCGTGATTGCACCACTGCACTTCAACCAGGGCAACGGAATGAGACCCTGTCTCAAAAAATAAATCAGTAACTCAGAAATCCATCAGTCCAGTTTGATAATTTAACATGCCATTGGAGGTGGACAGTGTGGCACCCAATCGGACAAATTTAATTGTTGAGGCTCAAATAAATAGCACTTAAAATGAGTAAACCAGGGGCTGGGCACAGTGGCTCACGCCTATAATCCTAGCACTTTAGGAGGCTGAGGCAGGCAGATCACCCGAGGTCGGGAGTTCAAGACCAGACTGACCAACATGAAGAAACCCCATCTCTACTAAAATTATAAAATTAGCCGGGTGTGGTGGCACATGCCTGTAATCCCAGGTACTTGGGAGGCTGAGGCAGGAGAATTGCTTGAACTGGAGAGGCAGAGGTGGTAGTGTCAAGATCTCGCCATTGCACTCCAGCCTGGGAAACAAGCACGAAACTGTCCCCCCCAAAAAAAGAAAAAAAAAAGTAAAGCCATTGTTATCCAAAATCCAAAATAATTACAAAAATTATCCCAGCGTGGTAACCCACGTGCCTGTGGGCCCAGCAAGTTGGGAGTATGAGGTGGGAAGACTGCTTGAACCCAGGAGGCAGAGGTTGCAGTAAGCGGAGATCGCATGCCATTGAAATCCAGCCTAGGTGACAGAGCGGGACTCTGTCTTTTTTAAAAAAAAAAAATCAGTGAATGTAAATACTTTTATTAAACTATTATACAATTTAAATTTTTATTAGAGGAATGTATTATTCACATCCACAACTTCTTTTTTTTTAATTTTTTGAGATGGAGTCTTGCTCTGTCAGCTAGGCTAGAGTGCAGTGGCACGATCTCAGTTCACTGCAACCTCCGCCTCCCAGGTTCAACCGATTCTCCTGCCTCAGCCTCCAGAGCAGCTGGGATTACAGGCACCCGCCACTGCGCCTGGCTAATTTCTGTATTTTTAGTAGAGATGGGGTTTCACCATCTTGGCCAGGCTAGTCTCGAACTCCTGACCTCGTGATTCACCCGCCTCTGCCTCCCAAAGCACAACTTCTTAAAGTCCTTTTTAAATTAGTATATTCCATAATAAATACACTAAAATCATAACTTATGTTTCATAGGGGAAAAAAAACTGTGAGAATCCTATTAACCCAAGCTATCTCCTTATTATGCTTATTTCTTAAACATTTGCATGTTAAGATACACTTGGTGAATAGTGATCATCCAATAGTGGTAAATTTCAGCATAATCTTTTTTTTTTTTCTTTTTTTGAGATGGAGTCTCGCTCTGTTGCCCAGGCTAGAGTGCAATGGCACGATTGCAGCTCACTGCAACCTCCACCTCCTGGGTTCAAGCGATTCTCCTGCCTCAGCCTCTTGAGTAACTGGGATTACAGGCGCATGCCATCACGCCTGGCTAATTTTTGTATTTTTAGTGGAGACAGGGTTTCACCGTCTTGGTCAGGCTGGTCTCGAACTCCTGACCTCGTGATCCACCCATCTCAGCCTCCCAAAGTGCTGGGATTACAGGCGTGAACCACCACGCCCAGTCAATTTCAGCATACTCTGAAGTGACTGGAGGGGACAGTAAAACAGTCACAGGTAGATTACATGAGCAGATACTTATTCTGGTACATGTAAACTTACTTACAAAGCAACATAAAATGAGCATTGCATAACAGCAATAACAAAATGTAAACAATTAAATGTTCATCCCTTCCCTGAAAAACGAAAGATAAAAGTGCTTCTTGTTTTATTGAAACGTGACATGATCTACTGTATCAAAAAGGTAAGACATTGATTTTACAAAATTATATTTCCAAATACAGATAAAATCTGGAGCAGTTAATTCAGACTTTATCGAGCTAAAATGTGCAAAAACTCTGATAAGACTGAAGCTTCTTCAATTCACTGTATATAGGCTGATATCATCTTAACACAAAAAAGCCTCTTGTTAAGATTCAAAATAGTGTTTAATTATCTGAGTTCAGTCCATACTGTAAAAGTAAAACAAACTTTTCTGATTATTATGACTTGAAATTCATTCCATTAAAAAAAGTATAGCCAACATTCACTAGAAAAATTAGAAGTCCCTATGAAAATTACACTAAAAGACAATTCTAAATTAAAATCAAATTTTCTGTTAAAAAATGCACATTAATTTTTAAGTTATTCAGGTTTAATATATTTACTAAGCATAGAGTTCACAGGTCATTTGGTACTTCTGTTTGGACTCAATTATTTGCACAGTACCCCCAGAGAGAGTTGGGAAGGTAAGATAAACATAAAATTGTGATACTTTTCTCCACACCACAACAAAGGCGCTTGGATTTGTGTAACTCTAGAAGAAAAAGAGGAGTAACAATTCACAACTCCAAAACATTTTCCAAATAGATAAATAGATAACAAAACTTTTTCTTTTTTTTTTTTTTTGAGACAGAGTCTCACGTGATCTCCAGTGACTGCAACCCCCGCCTCCTGGGTTCAAGTAGTTCTCCCGCCTCAGCCTTCCAAGTAGCTGGGATGACAAGTATGTACCACCATGCCTGGCTAATTTTTGTATTTTTAGTAGAGACAGGGTCCCACCATGTTGGCCAGGCTGGTCTTGATCCTGGCCTCAAGTGATCAGCCTACCTCGGCCTCCCAAACTGCAGGATTACAGGTGTGAGCCACCGCGCCCAGCCAGATAACAAAACTATTAAACTACTTAGATGTGTTATTAGTGAATCAAAGTGCAAGTGATGACAGCATTAGCATCAAATGTACTTGAAAACGCGATTTCAACGTTTTAAATGTTTTCAGTGACAAATAACTAGTTTTTTTTAAGGTAGTGAATGTGAAACAAATACTTAAAATTTTTGGGCCGGGTGCGGTGGCTCACACCTGTAATCCCAGCACTTTGGGAGGCCGAGGCGGGTGGATCACGAGGTCAAGAGATCGAGACCATCCTGGCCATCATGGTGAAACCCCGTCTCTACTAAAAATACAAAAATTAGCCGGGCGTAGTGGCGCGTGCCTATAGTCCCAGCTACTCAGGAGGCTGAGGCAGGAGAATAACTTGAACCAGGGAGACGGAGTTTGCAGTGAGCCGAGATTGCGCCATTGCACTTCAGTCTGGTGACAGAGCAAGACTCTGTCTCAAAAAAAAAAAGAAAAGAAAAAAAATTCCATGCATTGCCCCTACCCTCATGAAATTAAATTATAATTTCCCTGTTTAACATGATATAAAACTGTTTCGAATAACAGTGAAATAGAAGCATGAATTTAGATATGTACCAAACTCTATGTGATGTACTAATCTATACACAGTGTTTTTTGTAACACTTGCATGACTGGATCTTGTCTTTCATTGCTTAATAGAATTCTGAGAAATTACTTTTAACAACATACATTTATCCTACCACTTAACTCAATAGGGACATACAAATACATTTTTTTATTTCTTTTTATTTATTTATTTTTTTTTTTTTTGAGACAGAGTCTCGCTCTGTTGCCAGGCTGGAGTGCAGTGGCACGATCTCGGCTCACTGCAAGCTCCGCCTCTCGGGTTCATGCCATGCTTCTGCCTCAGCCTCCGGAGTAGCTGGACTACAGGCACGAGCCACCACGCCCAGCTAATTTTTGTATTTTTAGTACAGACAGGGTTTCACCATGTTGGCCAGGATGGTCTCAATCTCTCAAACTTGTGATCTGCCCGCCTCAGCCCCCCACACAGTGCTGGGGTTACAGGCGTGAGCCACTGCGCCCAGCCACAAATACACAAATTTTTAAAGAAAAAAATTCAAGTTATTTAAAGGGGAAATAAAACAAAGCTTCAATTATTTACCTTTTGAAGCTGCATTTAAATTAAAAGTTATCATGGGCCAGGCAAGGTGGCTCACGCCTATAATCCTGAGGCAGGTGGATCTCTTGAGGTCAGGAGTTCGAGACCAGCCTGGCCAACATGGTGAAACTCTGTCTCTACTAAAAATACAAAAATTAGCCGGGCATGGTGGTGCACACCTGTAGTTCCAGCTACTCGGGAGGCTAAGGCAAGAGAATTGCTTGAACCTGGGAGGCGGAGGTTACAGTGAACCAAGACTGCACCACTGCACTCACTACAGCCTGGGCAAAAGAGTGAGACTCCGGTTTCAAAAACAAACAAAAATAAATTAAAAAAAAAGAAAAGAGGCCAGGCACGGTGGCTCAAGCCTGTAATCCCAGCACTTTGGGAGGCCGAGACGGGCGGATCACAAGGTCATGAGATCGAGACCATCCTGGCTAACACGGTGAAACCCCGTCTCTACTAAAAAATACAAAAAACTAGCCGGGCGAGGTGGCGGGCGCCTGTAGTCCCAGCTACTCAGGAGGCTGAGGCAGGAGAACGGCGTAAACCCAGGAGGTGGAGCTTGCAGTGAGCTGAGACCCGGCCACTGCACTCCAGCCTGGGCGGCAGAGCGAGACTCCATCTCAAAAGAAAAAAAAAAAGGAAAAGAAATAAAGATGAGCTACAGATGACCTGTTAAGTTCCAGCTCAAGTGTTTTCTTTAGCTGGCCGTTTTTTTTGTTTGGTTTGGTTTGGTTTGGTTTGTTTGGTTTTTTTGTTTGTTTGTTTTTGAGACGGAGTCTCGCTCTGTCGCCCAGGCTGGAGTGCAGTGGCCGGATCTCAGCTCACTGCAAGCTCCGCCTCCCGGGTTTACGCCATTCTCCTGCCTCAGCCTCCCGAGTAGCTGGGACTACAGGCGCCCGCCACCTCGCCCAGCTAGTTTTTTTTGTATTTTTTTAGTAGAGACGGGGTTTCACTGCGTTAGCCAGGATGGTCTCGATCTCCTGACCTCGTGATCCGCCCGTCTCGGTCTCCCAAAGTGCTGGGATTACAGGCTTGAGCCAACGCGCCCGGCCATTTGTTTTGTTTTTAATAATTCAGGCCTTGTTTGGTTCTGTTCTCTGATCTCTGTGCCGATGGGCATTTACAGTGAGGGTGGGGCCACGGTCCATAACTCACTACCTGACAGGTCCCAGGAACCTTCTGTCCCTCTCTCTATTGTTACTTATGGAGATCAAACCTTAGTGGTATTGAGCAACTATTTAAGGAAAAAAAAAAAAAGAATTTGTTAGATCAATGATATGGAACTCAGTGAGAAAGAAGCCCAGGAAATGTCAGATGGCACGTTTTTGGGAGCTAATTGAAGACACTCATGCAATAGTAAGAAATAATACAGAGAGATCCCTGTACACTTTGCCCAGTTTCCCCCAACAGTAACCTTTAGCAAAACCATAGTAATGGAGAATTTGAAAAAGGCAGATAGAATTAAAATTAGCATAAAACACGTGGATTTTGCCTTAAAGGTGAAAATATGGACAGGTGTAAGAGAAGTAACTGACCACATGGATGCCAGACTGTGGCAGGGTGCACAGCGGTCAAGAAAGTGCTGCTTCTGGAGTTGGAGGGCGTGGGTTCGAGTCCTGCCCTGCCTCTCTGTCTTTCTGGGAAGAGATGACCTAACCTCTCTCTAGGAGCTTTCCAGGGCTGCTGTAACCAACTGCCACAAACTGGGGGGCTTAAACAACAGATTTTTCTCTCACAGCTCTGGAGGCCAGAAGTCCAAAGTCAGGGCATCAGCTGGGCCACCCCTCTCACAGGCTCATGGGATCCTTCCATGCCTCTCAGCTTCTGGGGCTGCTAGCGATGCTTGGTGCTCCTTGGTGTGTGGCTGCATTACTCCAGTCTCTGCCTCCATCTCCACACGGCTGTTTATTCCCCTGTCTCTGTGCCTAAGTTCTCTCTTTTTAGAAGGACACCAGTGTTGGAGTTAGGGCCACCCTATTGTAGCCTGTGCCCTTATCTTAACTTGCTTACACCTGTAAAGACCCTATTTCCAAATAAGGTCAGTCACAGATTCCAAGTGGACATGAATTTTGTTGGGAACAGTATTCAACCTGGTACACTGTCCACAGCAACCTGGCTCAGTTTTCTCATCTGTAAAATGTAAATAACAATTACTCTCAAAAGAGTCAATGTGGACAGGAAGAGCAGTGTAAACTGCCTGATCAGAGGACATTATTGTCACAAATGCCACAGGGCTTATCCGGGACTGCTGTGAGAGTCCAGGGAGACCTCCAGCACTTTTTTTGAGATGGAGTTTTGCTCTTGTTGCCCAGGCTGGATTGGAGTGCAATGGTGTGATCTTGGCTCACTGTAACCTCCACCTCCCAGGTTCAAGCAATTCTCCTGCCTCAGCCTTTCAAGTAGCTGGGACCACAGGTGCGTGCCACCATGCCCAGCTAATTTTTTTGTATTTTTGGTAGAGATGGGGTTTCACCATGTTGGCCAGGTTGGTCTCAAAACTCCTGGCCTCAAGTGATCCACTCGCCTTGGCCTCTCAAAGTGCTGGGATTACAAGCATGAGCCACTGCACCCGGCCAACCTCTGGTACTTTTAAGACCAGCATTGTCTTGAAGAATGTCTTGTGTCCCCCCAGCTGCCCCGTGGCTCCTGCTGTGTGGACAGGTGGAACTCAGGACTCACCCACCTCATGCACACGTATCCTGCACATGGGCTACAGCTGGCGCTAAGCAGCACACTGCAGCGTGCCCATCAGTTGCTCTCTCAATAGGCGAACCTTGGCTTTGACCAGATGTCTGTAGTGATGGTATTTGCTATAATACATATTGAAGTATACTGTTACGTGTTGCTTCACGATGGGGACACCTGCTGGGAAAAGCATTGTTATGTGATTTTTGTCATTGTCCAAACATTACAGAGTGTACTTCAGAAACCCAGATGGCAAAGCCTACTGCACACCTAGGCTCTATGGTACAGACAGACTGTTGCTCCTAGACCACAGAATCGCACAGCATGTGACTGTGCTGAATACTGTAGGCAGTTGTAACACAATGGTAAGTATTTGTTTATCTAAACATAGAAAAGGTACAGTAAAAATACAGCATTATAATCTTATGAGACCACTATTGTATATGTGGTCTATCAATGGCTGAGACAATGGTATCCGGTGCATGACCATATTTGTTCATTATAAACATCCGTGTTAATCACTTCCCAAAACTTTACAGATATTATTTTTAAAAGTAAACTTTTTAAAAAAGTATCACTTAGTATCACTTAGTACAACAGCCCAAATTTTTGTATAGTTGATAAGACTGATTAGACTAAATTGTTGATTTTACTTTTTTTTTTTTTTTTCAGACAGAATCTCACTCTGTTGCCCAGGGTGGAGTGCAGTGGCATGATCTCGGCTCACTGCAACCTCCACCTCCCAGGTTCAAGCGATTCTCCTGTCTCAGCCTCCTGAGTGGCTGGGAGCACGCCACCACACCTGGCTAATTTTTGTATTTTTAGTAGAGACGAGGTTTCACCATATTGGTCAGGCTGATCTTGAACTCCTGAACTCAGGTGATCCACCCACCTCAGCCTCCCAAAGTGCTGGGATTACAGGTGTGAGCCACCACTCCCAGCCTAATTTTACTGTTTTATTTATAGCTAAACCCTTTAAAGGAATGGTGAAAGAAATGCAGCTTCATCAAGATGACTTAGAAATAATCAAATAGAAGAGGTGCTTTTTTGAGGTAAGGGGAACTTCGTGTTAACTTTGCCTAAATTGTCAAACACTAATAGCTCCCATTTCACCTTTTTATGGACCTATACGTTGATTTGGGGATGAGGTAATTAGTATCATTTGGAAAGTCTTTTTTCTTATCTTTCTTTTTTTTATTTTTTGAGAAAGGGTCTCACCATGTTGCCCAGGCTGGCCTTGAACTCTTTGACTGAAGGGATCGTCCCCGCCTCGGACTCCTGAGGAGCTGAGACTACAGGCACGTGCCACTGCCCCAGGCTGGAGACCTCTTGATAGAGAGAATCTGAAAGACAGAATAAAGAAAGGGAAAAAATACCCAAAGCTTGTGACTGGTGATTACCCTGAATATCGTGGGGACAAAAAGTTTCTTACAGATGTAGTTTTAAAAAATCTGTATGTTAACTGAATTTTGGCATCTTCTGGGCTTTTCTAAAAAAAATGAAAGGAGGGTTAAATAACTGCTGTGCTTAAGATTTGTAGCTTGCTCACCATTGACACTTGTGTGGTTGAGTGTGACTGGCTTTGCGTTAGGAAGGAGGGCAGGCCATATTGAGTGCAGCTGGAGAGGCCCATGGCACGGTGCAGCCTTTACTTACAAGCCTCCATCTCCAGCGCCCTCTCCACAGACTTGCCTTGGCCTCATAGGGCAGTACTGCCAAGACCAAGGGAGAGGTGAGGCTCCTTCAGCAGCCCTAGGACCACCTAGGCGGTGTGACAGTGACTCACCAGAAGAACTTTGTTGCTTTTTTTTTTTTTTTTTTTTAACACAATCAGAGTATTATTTATACAGGCAAATACACACATAGACAATAGTATTGGCAATAGACATATGGCTGATTCATATTTGAGTTTTGAAACAAATTGTCTTTTTATAAAATCTATATTTTTTTTTCTTTGACTTTTATTTTAAGTTCTGGGATACCTATGCATGGTGTGCAGGTTTAGCACATGAGCTTTGCGTCTTAAACTGTGAAGTGTATTAGCACCTATGCTGAGGTTTGATCTAAGCTCTCCTTAGCTGAGAAATTGAGCATGTTGGTTACTGAGGGAAAATTAAACAACAAAACGCCCTGTATCTCATCACAGCAGCGGGTGTGCTCTGCCTAGAGCGAACCTACTGGACATGACTACAACGTGCTACAAAGTGTGAGATGGCATTTTCTGTGCAGGATGTATGTTTTCCAGGGTGCAGAGATGAAAGAAAGCAAATCAGTACTTTAAGCAGACAGCCCCACCTCTTTTAGCACCATCCCTGTGAGTGACTCTCATCAGAGGGATGGGGGAAGGGAAGGGAGAGCAGCTCCTCCAAGGCCTGTCCCCAGGGTGACTGGGGCTCTAGATGTATCTCAGTACAGACCCTGGATCGAGCCCTCATCAGCCAAGTTCAATTTACTATGGGCTGCGATGGAACAGAGAGCTGTTTAAATTTAAAAAAATAATAATAATAATAATTACATATAAAATGCATAGATCTAAGTGTACAGTTTGAGTTTTAACAAATGTCTACACCTGTGTAACCAGTGCCACAGTCAATATAGAGTATTTCTGCCCCCTAGAAAGTTCCCTCTTGTATCTTTTCAGACTCCCTCCTTTCCAGACCCTCCCCTCATACCCAGGCAACAACTCTTTGATTGCCACCAACAAGGAAGTTTTTATTTAAAGGTGCAATAGGAAAAAATTGATTTCTGCATAAAATTAAAAACCTCTAAGTGGGCCGGGCATGGTGGCTTACGCCTGTAATCCCAACACTTTGGGAGGCCGAGGCAGGCAGATCGCAAGGTCAGGAGATCAAGACCATCCTGGCCAACATGGTGAAACCCCATCTCTACTAAAAATACAAAAATTAGCTGGGCATGGTGACTCATGCCTGTAGTCCCAGCTACTTGGGAGGCTGAGGCAGGAGAATGGCTTGACCCTGGGAAGTGGAGGTTGCAGTGAGCCGAGATCGCGCCACTGCATTCCAGCCTGGCAACAGAGCGAGACTCCTTCTCAAAAATATCACCTTTGGGAGGCCGAGGTGGGCAGATCACAAGGTCAGGAAATCGAGACCATCCTGGCTAACACGGTGAAACCCAGTCTCTACTAAAAATACAAAAAAATTAGCTGGGCATGGTGGCGTGCACCTGTAGTCCCAGCTACTCAGGAGGCTGAGACAGGAGAATGGCGTGAACCTGGGAGGCGGAGCTTGCAGTGAGCCGAGATGGCGCCACTGCACTCCAGCCTGGGCGACAGAGGAAGACTCCATTTCAAAAAACAAACAAACAAAAAAATCCCTCTAATTGATAAATGGGTTATTTGATGATGTAAAGTTGTTTAGTGAAAAGAGAAAGCCTTTTAAAAGTAAAGCCAAGGCTGGACGCAGTGACTCACGCCTGTAATCCCAGCACTCTGGGAGGCCGAGTCAGGCGGATCACTTGAAGTCAGGAGTTCAAGACTAGCCTGGCCAAGACGGTGAAACTCCATCTCTACTAAAAAAAAATACAAAAATTAGCCGGGTGTAGCAGTGCATGCCTGTAATCCCAGCTACTCGGGAGGCTGAGGCAGGAGGATCGCTTGAACCTGGGAGGCGGGCGTTGCAGTGAGCCGAGATTGCACCACTGCACTCCAACCTGGGAGACAGAGTGAGACTCTGTCTCAAAAAAAAAAAAAAGTAAGGCCAGATTGCATTCACTGCATACTGTGATTGCCTGTCTACCTGTAGCATGAACTGTGCCAGGTGTGGGAACCTGGGAGATGAGCAGGGCCAGACCAAACACAGCTCTGCAACCATAGCTGTGCTTTCCAGAGTGCAGTTAGGAGAGAGGAAGAGACACATCAGGGCAGGGATGACTAAGGGAAAATGAAAGAGTGAGAGAGAAAATTGTTTTGTTTTGAGTCAGCGTCTAGTTCCATGGTCCAGGCTGAAGTGCAGTGGCTCCATCATGGCTCACTGCAACCTCAACCTCCAGGGCTCAAGTGATCTTCCTGTCTCAGCCGCCCAAGTAGCTTGGACTATAGGCGTGTGCCATCATGCCTGACTAACTTTTTTTATTTTTTGTATAGACAGGGTCTCACTATGTTGCTCAGACTGGTCTCAAACTCCTGGGCTCAAGTGACCCTCCTTACCTCAGTCCCCCGAGTAGCCTTAACTACAGGCACCCAGTTCTCAGCATCATGTTTAATACTTAAAGTGCAAACCTAGCTGCCCCCAGCACAGCAGTGCCTCTCCATTTTTCACGGATGATAGTCATGATTACTAGAGCAGCTTTACGTATGCATAAGGATTTACAGGCCATGAACATTCTGAGCTACATCCTTCTCACTTTCTGCTCATACCCTTGGGAAGGAAGGAAAATAACATTTGAATGAACTAGTCTTGTATGAGAAAACCAGAGCTTGAGGTTGAGTGAATCCAAGGTCCTTCATAATAAGGAGGCAAAGTCAAGCTGAAGGAGTCTAACCCTAAGTCTGGTGCTATTTCCATCACATGCCCCTAAAACCACCACTGCAGAGCCTCCAGTCAGTAGAAACAACCGTCAAGCACCTCAGCTATGGAACTATGGCCACACTGACACTCACACGGGCAGCTGATATTTACCAGTAGAAAGCTGGGCTGCTGCAGGCGAGGAAACGCTGTGGCAGCCTCCAGTGGAGAGTCGAAAGTGGCCACTGTGGAAAAACAAAGACGAAATCTCGACATCTACAACACAACAGAATCTTTTTATTTTTCAGAGACAAGGTCTCACTCTGTCACCCAGGCTAGGGTGCGGCGGCACAATCATAGCTCACTGTAACCTCAAACTCCCGGGCTCAAGCGATCCTCCCACCTCAGCCTCCTGAGCAGCTGGGACTACAAATGTAAACCAACACACCCGGCAAATTTTCTGTTTTTGTAGAGATGGGGTCTCACTATGTTGCCCAGGCTGGTTTAGAATTCTGGCCTCGGGCAGTCCTCCCACCTCAGCCTCCCAAAGTGCTGGGAGTACTGGTGTAAGCCACTGTACCTATCCCTAACAAAATATTAGTTTCACAATGCCCAGGAAAACATTTGTGTAAATCAACACACACACCACATGTTCCCATGTTGTATTTTTTATTTTTATTTTTTTTAGAGACAGAGTCTTGCTCTGTTACCCAGTCTAGAATGCAGTGGCATGATCTCAGCTCACTGCAACCTCAAACTCCTGGGCTCACGTGATCTTCCTGCCTCAGCCTCCCAAGTAGCTGCAATGCAATGGCATGATCATGGCTCACTGTAGCCTCAACCTGGGCTGAAGCGATTCTCCCACCTCAGCCTCCTTAGTAGCTGGGACTACAAGTACATGCCACCATGCCCAGCTAATTTGCGTGCGTGTGTGTGTGTGTGTGTGTGTGTGCGCGCGCAGAGATGAGGTGTTGCTGTGTTCCCTAGGCTGGTCTCCAACTCCTAGGCTCAAGCAATCCTCCCGCCTCAGCCTCCCAAAGTGCTAGGATTGCAGGCATGAGTCACTGTGCCTGACTAGCAGTTCCCATGTTTTATAGAAACACCATTCTCATGTAGCCCACAGTGAGCAGCCTCAGAGCCAAGTTTGTGGTGGTGAATCCTTGGTAATGCTTGTACAGCACTTGCTGTATGCCAGGACATACTCTGCTCTAAGGAGCAGGAGAGCTCTAAGGACTCTCCATATATTTCCTCGTTTCATCTTCAGTGGTAGGCAGAATTGTAAAGATAGCCGCCCAAGATTCCTGTGCCCTGGTTCTTCAGTCAAATACTTATCTGGGTACTGCTGTGAAGGCATTCTGCAGATACACTTAAAGAGTCCTAAGTTAGTGGACCTTAAGTTACAGACCTTAAGTTCCCAGCCAGCAAGGAAACAGAGACCTTAGTTCTACAACTCCAAGCAACTGGATTCTGCCAGCAACCTAAATAAGCCTGGAAGCAGCTTCTTCCCTAGAGCTTCCAGGTAAGAGCAAAGCTGCCAACACCTTGATTCCAGCCTTGTGATGCGCAGCCAGGCCTGCCTGGACTTCAGACTACATAACTATGAGATAATAAATGGGTACTGGTTTAAGCTGCTACATTTGTCAAACAAGAATAGAAAAACCATCTTCAAATACAGATGTAACAAAGTGCAGGTCAGTACAGATGAGGGAGAGGCAGAAAGGGAATAAGTCACTTACCCCCACCCAGCTAGTAAATGGCAGAACCAAGATTCAAATACAAAGACGGCCTCACAGATCTGAGATGAGGGCAAATCCCCTCCATACTATTGGGTTATGTTGTTTAGTGAGAAGAAGGAGAAAGCTTCTTAAAAGTAAAGTCAGATGTACTCTATGCAAATCTGTCCTCTGCATAATGAATGGAGGGGAAGTGCAAGCTCCACCAAGGGAGCCTTTGAATGAATGAACCATCAGAAAACTAGGATCAGCTCTCCAGATTCCTACCTCTCTGCCCACCCAGGTCAAAAACGAAAAATGCTGAGACCTAGACTGCGCAGAGAGGAAGTCTCCCAAGTCCCACTGGTGGGCTAGTGACAGCTTTCATGGCCCAGCTCTGCCCACTGCACAAGTAAAGGCACAGGGGTGGCACCTGGCAGTCTATGTGGAGGAAGAGAGGATGGGTGTAAGGAGGCCGTGTAGGCAGTTGGGAGGGGTGAGAGGAGACAGGAATCTCTGCCACTGGCAATAAGAACACCTCTCAGGTTTTAACCTACTTACCAAGTTCAGTGTTAAGGAAAACCTAAAACACTTCACTCCTGACGCACTCGGTCAAGAAAACACTGCACTACAGAATGATCAAAGCAGCACAAAATCGGAGACTGTTTAAGTGCAGAGCTTTCTCTGCTCTGAAGTGAGAGCATCTCTGCTCAGAGGAAGCTTTCATAGGCAGCGATTGAAAGACTGAGGCCCAGAGGAATTTCCGGGAAATTTCCAAGAGGAAATTCAGACCCGGGAGTTTCCAAGAGAGGTCGGTGTCTCCTACAGCCATTCTCTGACCCTGCCATGGCCACGCTCCCGCATCACACCCCACTGCCATGCACCAAGCGTCCGCTTCATCTCGCCTCTTCAACACTTTCTTCAGGAGCTGCTTCGGAACCCGCTTTGGAGTTTCCTCGGAAAGCGACAGCCCTCAGGCAACGCCAGTCATTCCAAGTAAATCCTGTCACTGCCAAGACCTCCCCTGAGCAGCAGCAGCAGCCCAATTGTCCTGTCAATTGGGAATCGGGACCTTCCTATCACAGATGAGGAAACCGAGGCTTGGAGAAGTCAAGCATCCCGTGTGAAGGGTCGAGCTGGGACCCACACCCGCTCATCCTCCCACAGCACCTGTTGAGCCCAAGGCTCAACTTCAACACGAAGCTCTCCTCCCCTCAATTCCTTCAGCGAATGTTAACCTTCAAGGAGCACCTACCGAAACAGAGTGTAGGCGCCGCGCGGGAAGGTGGCACAATGGCATGGCCAAAGGGGGCCGTCATGAGGACTCAACTGCGGCCCTCGCCTCCCAAGCCCGCCCGGTCGGGGCACAGTGGCAGGAGCGGGCCCGAGTCCCAGGACTCGCGGAGGAACGGAGACGGCCATGGCAGGGGCTCCGGGAAGCCGCCGGGGCGCAGGACCGTCTCACGCGCGTCCCCCGCCACACACCTGTGGGACCCACAGTGTTGCCCGCCTCTGAGCTGGAAGCCGCTATTCGGCCACCTGGTGCCGAAATGTCATCATCAAGCTGCGCGGGGTATCACGCGGGAAAAGCGGCTCTGCCTCTTTAGGAGGCTACATCAAAAGGCGCGTGTGCAAAGCGAAGGCCAGCCAGGTGGCGGCGGGGAGGTGGCGAGGCAGGAGTGCGGCGGGGAGGGTGGGCCGCCACTGAATGCGCCTGCGTAGTGGCGTCCTCTTCCCTTACCATTACGTGCAAGCACCTTCTCTCCAGCGAGGAGTGAGCGTGCGCCTAAGCAGGGCGCTTAGTGCCTCCTTGGAGCGCCCCCTAGTGGGACACCGGCGCGGATAAGACAATTGTACGCTTTCTTGCAACAGGCAAATTTTACTGAGCGTTCAGTGTATGCCTGGCACTGGGATGGGTGCTGCCCCCTAAGCGAGTATGACCAATGCTCGGCCAGGGCCTCCCTAGGCCCTGACCACCAAGGAGCGGGCCCCTGCGGTCAGCCACTGCCGCCTGGGAGGCCAGGCACTGGCGCTGCAGGGAGAGGGCGGCGGGCGCAACTGCTAGGGGGTACGGTGGGAGCGCCCGCGCAGGGCGCAGTGCCGGGGCCGGGGCGCGCGGCGCCCCCGGGCTGGAGGCTGCCCGGCAGAAGCTCTCACTGCGGCGGGAGAAGGCGCGGAGCGCTGAGGAGATGGAGCTGTAAGAGCTGGCGCAGGTGGTGGGCGGCACCATCGACCTCCAGGTGTTCAAGTGAGCTGGACAGATGGCGGCCGCGCGTCCCCCGACGCCGCGACCTGTGCTCTCCCTGTCAGTCCGGGCTCGCTGGTCGGGAGGACCCTCTCGCCCTTGTCGGGTGTTCAGGGAGGGGCCCGGGTTCGCGCCGGGCGGGCAGGGCTCACCGGCCCGGCGTCTGTCCCTGCCAGGACCCTGGTGGACCTGCTGAAGTTGAAAATGGCCCCCTGGCCGTCTTCCAGATGCTCAAGTCGATGTGTGCCTGGCAGAGGTTGGCGAGCGAGCCCCAGGACTCAGCGGCCGTGTCTCTGCTCACGTCGAGCGTGCCCGAGACCCTAAGTCAGAGCCGGGCCCGTCATCCCTGCCCCAGTGGCGGAGCGGGGAGGGGCAGGCGCGGCACAGCGACGGCTTGGCCCTGAATGATCACGCCTGTCTGTCGGTCTCAGCCGAGCCCCTGCAGGGCCCATCCGTGGGCTCTGCTCCCTGGCCTCGCTGCTATCCTTAGGAGACACGTCCAGGCCAGGTGGACGCAGAGCGCGTGTCCCAGGATGCTCCAGGCCGGCAAGGGCTCCTCTGCCTCTTCACTCATACCTTCATTCCACAAAGTCAGGAATCAAGACGACTTTGTGGAATGACGACTTTGTGCTAGGCGCGTTGGCTCACGCCTGTAATCCCAGCACTTTGGGAGGTCAAGGCGGGAAGGTTGAGACAGCGTCTCACTCTGTCGCCAGGCTGGAGTGCAGTGGCGCGATCTTGGCTCGCTGCAAACTCCGCCTCCCCAGTAGCTGGGACTACAGGCACCCGCCACCACGCCCAGCTAATATTTTTGCATTTTTAGCAGAGACAGGGTTTTACCATGTTGGCCAGGATGTCTTGATCTCTTGACCTCGTGATCCGCTGGCCTTGGCCTCCCAAAGTGCTGGGATTACAGGCGTGAGCCACCGCGCCCGGCCCCCACAAAAATAAAAGTTTTTTTTTGTTTGTTTGTTTGTTTTTGAGGCAGAGTCTCGCTCTGTCGCCCAGGCTGGAGTGCAGTGGCCGGATCTCGGCACACTGCGAACTCCGCCTCCCGGGTTCACGCCATTCTCCTGCCTCAGCCTCCCCAGTAGCTGGGACTACAGGCGCCCGCCACCTCGTCCGGCTAGTTTTTTGTATTTTTTTAGTAGAGACGGGGTTTCACTGTGTTAGCCAGGATGGTCTCGATCTCCTGACCTCGTGATCCGCCCGTCTCGGCCTCCCAAAGTGCTGGGATTACAGGCTTGAGCCACCGCGCCCGGCCAATAAAAGTTTTTTTAAAAGACAGTTTTGAGCCAGGATTGGTGGCTCAGGCCTGTGATCCCAGCATTTTGGAAGGCTAAGGCCGGCGAATCATTTGAGGTCAAGAGTTGGAGACCAGCGTAGCCAAAATGGTAAAACCCTGTCTCTACTAAAAATACAAAAATTAGCTGGGAGTGGTGGTGCACACTTGTAATCCCAGCTAGTCTGGAGGCTGAGGCAAGAGAATCGCTTGAACCCAGGAGGCGGAGGTTGCAGTGAGCTGCGATTATGCCATTACACTCCAGCCTGGGTGACCGAGTGAGACTCCTCTCAAAAAAATTTTTTTTTAATTAAAAATTTAAAAAAAAAAAAAAGCACAGTTTTGGTCCCTGTCTTGTGGCATTACAGCCACCAGGGAAGTGCCCAGGAAGCAGGGCAGGCAGAGGTCTTCCCGCCACCCCCTGCCTGTACCCGACCTGGGCCCAGGTTCCTGTGCAGGGGCTTCACCAGCCCTGGCCAGCTTCCCTCTGAGGATTGCAGGATGGGAGTCAGAGGCAGAACTCCCAGGGGGCAGAGACCTGTGGGACCTGAAGGGCCTCCTCTGTCCAGCATGGTGGCTGGGGCTGACCAGCAGATGCTGAGGCCTTGATTTGTCATGGAGCCTCGGTCCCTGCTCATCCTCCCCACGTGTTGCTTCTGCTCCTGACGGCTCCCTCTGAAAGGCAGCAGAACCTCCCAGGCCACTGGAAGGAGGCTCAGAGCTGGCTCCCTGCCTGGAAGCATGAGGACACCCACACAGGCATCCTGAGAAGGGGTGGAGAGCACGCTGTCCCTATGGGGGCAGGGCCTGGGCATCCATTACCATCCCCTGAGAGGCCCCAGGCAACTGTGCACTGGCCTCACTGACCCCATGCTCTGTTCTCTTTGTGTCTCTCTGTAACCTCCAGAGGCCTCCTTTCTCTCTGCCAGGAACAGTAGCCCCACTGCGAGGCCCACTTTTTCCTCGGGCCCTCGGCCTGCAGCCTCTCGGGTTCTGCCCCACAGCCTGGCTGCCACGCACTCACCTTTCTCTCCAGCCCTGCCCCATTCCCTCCGCCTCTCTTGCTGCCTGCTCTTTCTCAGGTCGCGTTTATTGACTTATCTCTGGGGGTTGGTGCTCTCCCTTGTTTCCATGGAAAGTGCCTGGCCCCAGGAGGCAGGAAAATCTGTAAGCTGCAAGGGCAGGACCATGTAGGTCATCGCTGCCCTGCAGCTTAGCGACAGGGCACGATTTGTGGCTCTGTTTATTAGAGACATGGTATGGCCCACAGTTGGGCTGGCATCCGGGGATAGGATCAACACCCCACACCCCAGAGGTGAACTGTGGTGAGTGAGACTTGTGCCCTGTAAAGAACTCCCCCCACCCCAGGGGAGGACAGCAGGCCGAGGGGTGGTGTGCTGTGCTGGAGAGCACAGCCCCAGGCGTGACAAACACCTCGGCCTCTTAGAAGCTATCCCCTCTCCCGACAGGAAGTCTGGAGGCTGAAACAGAGGCTCCCGCCCTCCCCAAGCGTCCTGGGCAGCACCACACAGATGCTGTGTGCTGGTCCCCTGACCACACTCCAGCACTCAGCCCCCTTGCCCGCCTCACTCCTGAGATGGGGCCACCTTCCAGGTGTCACCAGCTGTGATGAGACCAGGGACCCAGCACCAGGGGCCTGTGAGAGCCCAGGGGGTTCTGGTCACACCTCCTGTATGCTCCTCCCCACAGCGCCCACCTCACTGCCACCCAGAGCTCAGGCCCAAGGGAAGGTGGGAAGGGGCTGAGGGACAGGCCGGGGTAGTGCACGGACTGCAGGCTGAGATGAGCAATTGAAGGACAGGTTTGCAAGGGGAAGAACAAACTAGGAACAGAGTCCTTGTCATTCCAGGGGATATTGCCACTCAGTCAGGAATTCTGGGTGCTGGGCCCAGCTCTCAGTGCAGAAAGCCTGGCAGGGAAGTGAGATGGTCACACTTGGTCCAGTGAGAGGTGGCGAGAAAAACCACCCGTGATGGAGACAGGAGGAGGTTTCTGAGCAGGAGAGCAGTAAGGGTTACACAGGGTGGGATAGGAGGGTCAACAGGGCCACGAAGGTGTGAACTGTGGTGGTGGGAGGCGGTGGGTGAGGCAGAGTGCTGTCCAGGCGCTGGTGGGCCCAGGGCGGGAGGAGGGAGATGGCAGGACACAGTCAAGATGTATTCAGGGGCCAGGCACGGTGGCTCATGCCTGTAATCCCAGCACTTTGGGAGACCAAGGCGGGTGGATGGCCTGAGGTCTAGAGTTAGAGACCAGCCTGGCCAACATGGCAAAAACCCATCTCTACAAACAAACAAACAAAAATTAGCCAGGTGTTGTGGCACAATTCCAGCCACTCGGGAGGCTGAGTCATGAGAAACACTTGAACCCGGGAGGCGGAGGTTGCAGTGAGGTGAGATCACGGCACTGCACTGCAGCCTGGGAGACAGAGCGAGACTCCATCTCAAAAAAAAAAAAAAAAAAGATGTATGCGGGAGTCGTGGCTCTGGGAACACGGGCATAGAGGGACCAGAAGGATCAGGGGTGCCATATGAGTGAAGGGGGGCTCCAAGAGAAGTGGGAGGAAGCCCAAAGCACGAGGACAGGAATGACCTGGCCTGCTGGACCCCTCAGGGTCTTTGCTCTTTGAGGGCTCTGTCCTGTAGGCTGAGCAGCAGAAGGCCAGGATATGAGGGCACAGAGGCCCTGGGGGGATGCCCCGTGGGGATAGAGGGGAACCTGGGGAGAAGGTGGAGGGGAGTGGGGCAGAGATGGGGCCACTCCAGGAGTGTGCTGCGGAGTAAGAGGTAGAGCCAGCAGATGGGATACCGAGAGCTGTCTGATGCCCGCATGTTGCAACATCTGAACACACGGAGCTCTGCTGTCCCAGTAATGGCAGAATCTGGAGAACATAAGGGGATGTTGTCAGAGTGATCCACCTGGGGGACATGGAGGCCATGGATTTCACACATGACTCAGGTGTGGAGTTCTCCAGGCCGTGGGCCAGGCCCACTCAAGCCTGCCTCTGTGAACTGCAGCAGGCGCCCAGGCTTCTCTGGATGCCTGTCCCCAGCCATCCAGAGAGCCTGCAAGGACCACCACCAACAGGCTCACTCATACCCACAGGGAGGGGGAAACAGAAGACCCCGGAAGAACAGGGGGTGATGCTTGTCGTGGTGAGGCTATGGAGTCATTGAGGGAAAAGTAAATTCAGTCAAGCAGTCTTTTAAGTTTAGGGAAACTACACATTTTTAAAAGTTGTCCAGAGCCAGGAGCGGTGGCTCAAGCCTGTGATCCCAGCGCTTTGGGAGGCTGAGGCGGGTGGATCACAAGGTCGAGATCCAGACCATCCTGGCTAACATGGCGAAACCCCGTCTCTATTAAAAAAATACAAAAAAAGAAAAATTAACCGGGCATGGTGGCAGGCGCCTATAGTCCCAGCTACTCGGGAGGCTGAGGCAGGAGAATGGCGGAACCCAGGAGGCAGAGCTTGCAGTGAACCGAGTTCGCACCACTGCACTCCTGCCTGGGCGACAGACCGTGAACTCCATCTCAAAAACAAAAAAGTTGTCCAGAGCATGTAAGATGATGACATTTGCTATGTGGAAGCCGTGAGTCTCACATGAGCTGTGCTGCCTGATGCAGGAACCACGAGCTATATATGGCTGGCATGGTCACTGCACTGCGTGTTATGCACAGCAGGTGCCAAGGGACTGGTACAAAAGTGAATACAGGGCATGGTGGCTCACGGCTATAATCCCAACACTGGGAGGCAGAGGCAGGAGAATCACTTGAGACCAGGAGTTCAAGACCAGCCTGGGCAACATAGCAAGATCCAGTCTCTACAAACAAAAGAACAAAAGTGAATGCAGTCCAGGCGCAGTGGCTCATACCTGTAATTTCAGCACTTCGGGAGGCTAAGGTGGGTGGATCACTTGAGTCCAGGAGTTTGAGACTGGCCTAGGAAATATGGTGAAATCCCATCTCTATTTAAATAAAAAGGAAAAAAAAGTGATTACAACATTTTATGAATAACTTATGTACTGATTACATGTTGAAATTATAATATGTTGGATATTTTGGGTTAATTGAAATATATTATTTGAATTAATTTCACTAGAAATTTAATTTTCTAGTGGTTACCAGAAAATTTTAAATTGTGGCTGGGGGCGTTGGCTGATGCCTGTAATCCTAGCACTTTGGGAGGCTGAGGCTGGTGGATCACCTGAGGTCGGGAGTTTGAGACCAGCCTGACCAACATGGTGAAACCCTGTCTCTACTAAAAACACAAAATGAGCCAGGTGTGGTGGCGCATGCCTGTAGTCCCAGCTACTTGGGAGGGTAAGGCAGGAGAATCGCTTGAGCCTGGGAGGCAGAGGTTGTGGTGAGTGGAGATTGCACCATTGCACTCCAGCCTGGACAACAAAAGCAAAACTCCGTCTCAAAAAATAAAAATAAATAAAAAATTGCATGTGTGGCTCACACCCCTGGCTTGGGGTTGCTGAAGGCGTGTCGTGAGTGTCCGACGGGAGCATTAGGTGAGCCACAGACTAACAGGTCTGCTGGGCAGCCCCCCGCCCCGCTGGTGAGACACCACTGCTGATGCCACCTGCCCTGGCTGCGGCTGCTTCTCAAGCAGGGCCAGTGGTGGTTTCCTTCCCTCTCAGTTCTCTTACCTCACCTCTGCCCGTTTTCCTTCCTAACATAAATGTTGGTCAGCCCATGTCGCCGCAAGGTCGCGCTGCCACTACAAAACCAGAAAGGCCACCCTTGGGGACCAGCAAGAAGGGACAGATCCTCATTCCCCAGCCAGCTCTGCCCAGATGGGAAACGGTAGGGAGCCAGGCTCGCACAGGCCACACCAAAGGTAAATGGCAGAGGACGTCCCACCTTGGTCTGGCCCACTCCACAGTTTCAGGGATTCCCCAGATCATGGGAGGCTGACAGGCAGCTGCATTTTGGGGTTTGCTTCGTTAGGGGCTCACAGAATGCGGAGTGGCCACCAGCTGGTTTCAGAGTAGCAGGAGCACTGACCTTGAAGAGAATGAGCCAGGCTGTTTTTGGTTTTGTTGTTTTTTTATTTTTATATTTTTAAGTTTTGTTAATCTAATTTTTTTGTTTTTAGAGGTAGTCTCCATCCCTCCCTCCCTCCCTCCCTGCAGTGGTGCAATCATGGCTCACTGCAGCCTCAAACTCCTGGGTTCAAGTGATCCTCCCACCTCAGCCTCCTGAGTAACTGGAACTACAGGTGCAGGCCACCACACACGGCTTTTGTTTATCTTTTTTTGGGGGGGGGAGGTTAGAGATAGGGTCTCACTTTTTTGCCCAGGCTGGTCTTGAACTCTTGGCCTCAAGGGATCCTCCTGCCTCAGCCTCCCAAACCACTGGGATTACAGTGTGAAGTCTGTTTTAACATTCAGTGGACATTGACTATTTTTGGTTCATAGGAGGACCCTCCAGGGACCAGGCCTGGGGGTATCAGTCACCCCAACCTCCCACCCCAACCTGCAGCCACACTTGGTTCAACCCCACTGTCCAACCCGTCTGACTCAGTAGCCCCTCCCAAGGGAGCAGAGCTAAAAAAGCTGGTTTTCCCACTGCAAGACACTGTAGGCCATTCTCTTCCGGGCCTCCTCGTCCTTCATAAAGTGGGGAGGCTTGAACAGGGCTCCCCACTAACCCCAAGAGCACATGATTGTTGAAGGGTTCCAGAATTGTTTTCTTTTCTTTCTGTGTGTGTGTGTGTGTGTGTGTGTGTGTGTGTGCAACAAGGCTGTTTATTTCGTATTTCCCAGAATTGTTTTCTTAATATCCATTATGGCTTAAAGTTATGTTGGTTTCATATTTCCAGGGTTTGTCAGCCCTGTCAGATTTAAAGATAAGCATTATTAGTCAGGTGTGGCCACATGCTTGCAGTCCCAGCTACTGCTTGAGGCCATGACTTCAAGGCTGCACTGAACTGTAATTGCATCACTGCACTCCAGCTCAGGTGACAGAGCAAGACTCAGTCTCTAGGCCTGGCGCGGTGGCTCACACCTGTATTCCCAACACTTTGAGAGGCCAAGGCAGGCAGATCACGGGGTCAGGAGTTCGAGACCATGGTGAAACCCCGTCTCTACCAAAAATACAAAAAAAAAAAATTAGCCGGGCACAGTGGCGAGCACCTGTAGTCCCAGCTACTCAGGAGGCTGAGACAGGAGAATGGCGTGAACCCGGGAGGCAGAGCTTGTAGTGAACCGAGATGGTGCCACTGCACTCCAGCCTGGGAGACAGAGTGAGACTCGTCTCAAAACAAAACAAAACAAAATAAAAAAAGACTCAGTCTCTAAAAACCAAAAAAAAAAAAAAAAAAAAAAAAATTTAAACCCTTATTGGCCAGGCACTGTGGCTCACGCCTGTAATCCCAGCACTTTGGGAGGCTGAGGTGGGTGGATCATAAGGTCAGTAGATCGAGGCCATCCTGGCTAACACGGTGAAACCCCATCTCTACTAAAAATACAAAAAAATTTAGCCGGGTATGGTGGCAGGCACCTGTAGTCCCAGCTACTTGGGAGGCTGAGGCAGGAGAATGGTGTGAATCTGGAAGGCGGAGCTTGCAGTGAGCCGAGATCACACCACTGTACTCCAGCCTGGGTGACAGAGCAAGACTCCATCTCAAAAAAAAAAAAAAAAACTTCTTTCCTCCTTTCTGTTTCCCTCTCATGCTTGTTTCCAAAAGGGACCGAGTCATTACTGAGGGGAAGAGAGGAAGCTCAGATGGCACCAAGCTGAAGGGAAGCTAGCTCTGAGTTAGGCCCAGGTCTGCAGGCTGCCCTGCCGTGTGCTGTGGGGAGGTGGGAGTTAGTCACCCTGAGAGCACGTGGGCACCTAAACACCACGGCTACAGACGATCTGACTCCGTCTGGCCTGGCCCGCAGAGGGACTGTGGCCTCAGAGGAGGATGCTGGCCCATTGTGGGAGCTGCTGCAGGGTGGTGGGGCCCATCTGCTCATGGAAGACGGTCCAGTCAGTGGAGACTAAAATAATGGCAGTTTGTACCAAAGGAAATACGTAGTGGCCATTCTCTGCCTTGTGCCTTTTTCACGAGTCACTGGTAGACTGAGGTGGCCAAACTTCACCCACCACATGCTTCTGGCTGCGCCCCTCCTTGGTTCTGGGCAACCCTGACTCCATCTTTCTTGAGTTGAGTGTGCCAAGCTGACAGAGTTCCAAGCATGACACCACCATAACCTTCACCACTCACCGAGCAGCAAAGATCTCATTCTCTGAGGAAGAACTCCCCAGAAACTCTCACAAGAAGGTTGTCCTATCCCTGCAGGGGTTTGGGGAGAATTTTGTTTTCAGTATTGGCGTGGAAAGGGAGCTGGAGTGACCTCTGGAGTAGCCAAGATCCATGGCGTCTCAGACACAGGAGCCTCCACTTGTTCAAGGTGACAAATGGTGAAACAGAAATGTCCTGATGGATCCCTAAAACACCCGGTTACATCTTTTCTCCAAGAGCGCGGTTTCCCGTTGCCGGCTATTTGACTAAACTTGGTAAGAGGCCAGGGAAGAACCAGGATTGAGGCTGGGTGTTCTGTTGGCTGAACTGTCAGCTGGTGTCACCCCAAAAGTGGTGGCAGGAGAGCTCCCGCAAGGGACTGCCCCAGACCTTCCACTTGGGTGACCGAGAGCCAGTTGGGATGAGAGCCAGTGAGATTCCCAACGCAGAAGCATTTAACGCCAGGGTGGTCAGTCCAAAGCATTTGTTAGGGGAACTTCCATACTCACAGAGCTGCAGTATGGCCTCACGAGGGACAGCCAGGAAGGAGGTTTCTGCCTAGGCATGCTGCGGTGTGGGGGTGGGGTGTGGAATTTATATGAGGGTGCAAGGAATTTGGCTGGGGGGGGGCCAGTTTCCACATGCTTAGCAACATGTCAGATCTTTCAGTGTTTCAGGCAACAAACAACATGTTTATCAGTGTCTGGTAAGAAGCAAGGCCCCAGCTAGGGTTCTAGCCTGCAGGGGGAACATGCAGCTGACCAGGTCACAGAGCAGTCAAGGCACACTCTTGGTCAGGACAAAGGAAAAGGTGGGGGGACAAAATGGGGGACACATGCCCTGGTTACAGCCCATGGGACAGACCGGGCTGGAGCAGAGGAGAGCCCTGGCCAAGGCACTCCACATCAGGGGCTGTGACCCCACGGGCAAGCCGTCTATGCAGGCACATTTGTGCCCTGGAGGGTCCTCTCAGTCTTGCTGATGCCGACAACATCAAGCCCAGGGAAATCCATCCATCAAAATAAAGCTCTGGCCCAAGTGTGGTTGCAGATCTTCCTATCTTCACAAAAAAGAGTAAGCAAATTAGAAATCAAGGGAAATCTGAACTGGTGGTCTTCATCTGAGACTCTCTGGTGGTCAGAGGGACACAAGCATTCAGACCACAGCAGGAACCCAGTCATGAAATCCAGTAGCTAAACCTAAAAGCAAGAGCCTTGACCACTGTTTGCAGAACACTGGGGTCGGTAGGAAACAATGTGAGAACTTCCAAAATCAAAGTCAGAAACCCGATTCCAGTACTTGGTGACTGCGGTGTTTCTTGCCTGTCACCGTTTGAGGCAGCTCAGATGTACAGTTCAGCGTGAACACACCTAGAGGGGAAGCGGCAAGTCCCTGCTGCTGCTGGCACCATCAGGGCAGACCAGGTTCCTTGTCCAGGCCAGGTATGGACCAGCCACGCTTACCCTTCCCTAAATAAACCCCTGGCCAAAGGCTTCTGGGGCATGACCTGCCTTTGGCGGTTCTGAGCCTCAGGACTCGGGACTGATACAGGGCCTTCAGCTTGAAGTGGCTTTGAGGGAAATGTGCAGACACAAATGTTGCTCAAGGAGCACAGTTCAGTAGGTGCTGCAGTTACAGGGCTCGCTTGTCCCTATTGGTTGTGCTTTGTGTCTCCTCAGGGAGAAACAAAGGCAGCACCTCCCTCAGGGGAGCGGTGGCCCTGTTGGAATGCAGCGGCCGCAAAGGATCCAGCCAGGGGACACCCTGCCAGCCCAGCGCTACCAGGCTGCCCACATGGGGCAGGCCTGGGAAGAGCCCTATGCGGGGCAGCACCTAGGATGGGCCAGAGACTTGTCAGACCACTGTCCCCAGCAAAGGCTACATGTTGTCTCCTTCAGTTGATAATAAGCCTTTCTGAGACGCAGAGTGTCCGGGTCATATGTTCTCTGCTGGTTTTTGATGATATTATGGCACAAACTTACAATGAGGTTTTTGTGCAGGTCCCGGTTGTGCCACAGCTGAACTAGCCAGGTCACTTCACCGTGAGTCAACTTCCCGGAGCTGACTTTGGTTCTGAGAAAAAATACCTGGATTCCCAGGTCTTCTATAAACAGACGTCAACATGCTTCACTTGAAGTGCGAGGTTTTCTACCAAGACAGCTGACAGTGCTGAGGGGCAAGGTGACCGCGTGTGTACCTAGAGGGCAAACGCTGCCTTCCACATTACCGTGGAGCAGTGGGGGTCAGGATGGGTGTGTTGTGACCTTCTGTGGGTCACAAACACTGTGGAGAACTCAGTAACACTCCTTCCCCCTTCTAAAATGTCCTGACCTTACACATTTGACCCACAGCTTTAGGGATTTCATGGACAAGCCCCATTCACATACCTCAGATTTAAACACTCTACTTCTAGGCTCTTCTTTTTAGCCAGCACATCCCATTAATAGACAAGCCCCAGAAAGTGCAAATGCAGTTGAAACCCTGACTTAGCTTTCCTAGAATTGAGGAAACCTATCCACTGAACGCTTGGCTTGGAGAAACACTGTTTCCCCTGGGTCAAGTACTTCCATGGCAGCTTCTTAAGGACATACACTCGTGCTGCACCCCAACCCCGTGTCAGCAGGGCAGGCTGGGACCCCACTGACTGTCCACGCAGGCTCTGGGGTCCCACCTGCTCCTGTAGGCAGAGCCAAGCAGCATGACACACAGAGGTCTTGGTTTTGTAGAGAAACTTTAATTGCAAACAGCTTGAAAGCAGCCATGGTGGGGGTGGCAGGAGAGAGTCCACCGCACCCTCCCCTCGCTATTCTTCGCCTTCTTCAGCCTCCGCTTCCACGGAATCCACACCCACCTCTTCATAATCCCCCAGAGCTGCCAGGTCCTTTTGAGCCTCAGAGGACTCCCCCTCCGCCATGCCTTCCCCCGTGTACCAGTGCACAAAGGCCTGCCTGGCATACATGAGACCAAACTTATGGTCTAGACAGGCCTAGGTCTTGGTGATGGCTATGATGTTGCTTAGCATGCACATGGCGCATTGCAACTTGGCCAGGTTTCCCCCAGGGACCACCGTCAGGGGCTGGTAGTTAATGCCCACCTGCCAGAGAAGGGAAAGAAAGCAGTCCATGAAGCTTGTAACAAACCTAGAAATGGTGGCTACTTTTCCTCACACAGAAGACACCCTGTAGGTGACCAGGAGAATGCTCAGTTCACCCCACAAACCTCACTAAGCCCTTCTCTGTGCCAGGCAGGGTGACGGTTCTAGACAAAGAATAAAGAGAAAGGAGCCTTGAGGTGGCCACCCTGGCAGGGTCCCAAGCTGCCTGAAGGGCTGTGTCCTAGCAACTGTGACATGTGATAGGTGCCCAGGTGAAGACTGTCTTCCCTCTGAAAATGTACCCTGCCTGTCCTCTTTATAGATTATTTACTCCAGAGGGTTCTACAAGACAGTCATGAAATTCCATAGCTAAACTTTTTCCACCCAGATAGATTCTGAGTACACAACTGTGATACCACGGGGAAGGTCATACCCCATGCTGTCCCACCAAACAAGCCGCTGTGAAATATGCAAAGGTGACAGGTCAAAGATCACTTGAATGAAGCTACCGCAGCAGCAAGAGTAGTCCGTGTGCTTGCTTGAGTAGGAAGTGACATGCCACCACACCTGGGAACCAAAAGAGAAGCATTCCAAGTTTCAGAACTTGGGAATAACACATCCTGAGTAGTGCATGGGGTCAACTAGAGCCGTGGTCAACAAACCGTTCTATAAATGACAAGATCATACAAATTCTAGGCCTTACAGGCACATGGGCTCTGTCACACCTACCCCACTCTGAGGCTGGACAGCAAAATCGATCTGCAATGAAGGGGTGTGGTGACTGTGTTCAGACAAAACCTTACTTACAAAATTAGGTGGCTAGTCCAGCAGCCACGCTAACCCCTGAAGGAGAGGAAGAGAAGCCCAGAGTAGCAATTCCCAGTCAGAGCTGACTGCAGTGGTCTCCCCAGAGGCAGTGGGTATCTGAGCCAGAGGAGGCAGGGAAAGCAAAGCAGAGGACCCACAGGTCTGATAGAGGAAGAGGCGACAGGATTTAGTCACCAACTCCTGGAAAAGCTGAAAGGGGACCACAAGCTTTCTTCCATGTGTCAGTGGAAGGTGGGGACAGATTTTCTGTCTGAGGCAAACACAGGCCAAAACTACTAGGCTTCCCAAAAGAGAAATAAAGATGGTGCTGTTTTCATCAAAAAAGATTCTTGATAGTCTCTCTTTAAATCAAACACTCCAAAGGACATTTACATTGGATATAATTTCTACAGACATTCTGACTGTGCCTTCACGGTCAACAACGAAGCCACCTATGACATGTCAGCACAACGTGGACATACTTACACGAAGTAGGACTTAGTGAGAGCAGTTTACAACGATGCCCAAGTTAAAATACATACACCATCCACATGATTCCCCAAAATGCCCATAAAATTTCTACTAAGTTCAACCTATCTTTTCCACACAAATTCTGCTATCCAAGCAAGGGACACCAAAATCATCCAAAAAATACCTTATTCTTAAAAAAACACAAAAACTTCACCACAGATATATAGTGTGATGACTCACAAAGGAAGTTCAAAAGACACCACTGAATTAATTATCACTCTGGTTCACTGATTGATGCCCACAAGCCTAGCCCATGGAACAGGGGCAGGTGACAGTTCCAGACAAGCAAAGGATGCGGGCCTTCACAGGCAGCATTATTCTGCAGGTCTGCTGCTTCCCGACAGCACAAGGACTCCACCTCACCCAGTCCTACCTTACATCCAGTCGGACACCACCCCACAAACTGGTTAGTGCGCTTGCTCTTGATGGTGGCGACAGCTGCACTGACATCTTTGGAGACCACATCCCCTTGGTACAACATGCAGTAGGCCATGTACTTGCTGTGGCGAGGATCACAGCGACCATCCGATTGGCTGGCTCGAAGCAGGCATTGGCGATCTCGGCCACAGACAGCTGCTCGTGGTAGGCCTTCTTGGCTGAGATGACCGGGGCATAGGTGGCCAGGGGGAGGTGGATATGGGGGTATGGCACCAGGTTGGTTTGAAATTCTGTCAGATCCACATTCAGGGCCCCACTGAATCACAGGGAGGCCGTGATGGAGGACACGATCTGCCCAATCAGATGACTGAGGTTGGTGTATGTGGGACACTTGATGTCCAGATTGTACTGACATGTCATAGGTAGCTTTGCTGTTGACCATGAAGGCACAGTCAGAACGTTCCAGGGTCATGTAGGTGGTCAGGATGGAGTTGTAGGGCTCCACCATGGCCGTGGAGATCTGGGGAGCTGGGGAAATGGCAAACTCTAGCTTGGACTTCTTCCCGTAGTCCACCGAGAGCCACTCCATGAGCAGAGACACGAACCTAGAGCCAGTGCCGCCCCCAAAGCTGTGGAAGATGAGGAAGCCCTGTAGTCCGGTGCACAGATCCGCCTGAGAGAAACCAGACAACGTGAGCCAATGCCCGTGGGAGCCACACCACCAACCTCCACCAAGCCAGGGACACTTCTCTTTGCCTCTGAGAGTGGATATGGATTCAGACCATCCATAATGAACACGCATCACACTTTGAAGCAAAGAAAAGCAGACAATACAGATCTATGCACAAATCACTACGCACACTTCATAGTAAGACGTTGCAGACTCAGTCGGACTCAAGATGCTGCTCTAAGTGTTGCGAAAATGACCTTCCCTTCACCATCCAAGGCCTGTTCTTCCGTGCAGGACAACGTCCACATGAAGCCTTCTCCTTACCAGTTTGTGGATCTGGTCCAGGACCAAGTCTCCTTGCCGATGGTGTAATGGCCTCTGGAGTCATTACTGGCTGCATCTTCCTTGTCAGTGATCAGCTGCTCCGGGTGGAAGAGCTGCCTGTAGGTCCCTGTGCGCACTTCATCTACAAAGAGAACACAAGTGCTGTGAGGCTTTAAGGCCTACTGTACACCAAGGTGGACACGTTCCAGGACTGTTCACTTCTACAAAGTACATGCTGTTCAAAGTACATGAGCTACATGTTGTAGGTCAACAGTGGCAGTGTCTGGTAGGAAATGTCTGTGTGGGGCCAGGTGTGGTGGTTCACACCTATAATCCCAGCACCGTGGGAGGCCGAGGCGGGAGGATCACAAAGTTAGAAGATTGAGAGGCCAACATAGGGAAACTCCATCTCTACTAGCTCTTAAAAGGGTAGAATAACAAACTAAAATAGAAGGGAGAAGGTAAATAGAAGGGAGAAGGCTGAGTGAGGTGACTGACACCTGTAATCCCAGCGCTTTGGAAAGCCAAGGTGGGAGGATTGCTGGGGCCCAGGAGTTCAAAGCTGCAGTGAGCTGTGATTGTGCCACTGCATTCCAGCCTGAGTGACAGAGCTCTTAAAAAAAAAAAAAAAAAGTTTATTATTGCTACATTTAAGACTTCAGCCCAGGAGCAGAGATTTGAGTTGCTTTAAATATACACTGTTAATTAGCAGCAGTTACAAAATGCTGTTTTATGTTAGTTTTTATGTTATTTTGTTTTATTTTATTTATTTATTTATTTATTTTTGAGACAGAGTCTTGCTCAGTGGCAGGATCTCAGCTGACTGCAACCTCTGCCTCCCGGGTTCAAGCGATTCTCCTGTCTCAAGCTCATGAGTAGCTGGAAAAGGCACGTGCCACCACACCTGGCTAATTTTTATATTTTTAGTAGAGACTGGGTTTCACCATGTTGGTCAGGCTGGTCTCGAGCTCCCAACCTCCTGATCCACCTTCCTCGACCTCCCAAAGTGTTGGGATTACAGGCGTGAGCCACCGTGCCCAGACTATTTTATTATTTTTTGAGACAGGGTCTCACTCTGTTGCCCAGGCTGGAGTGCAGTGGTGAGATCATGGCTCACTGCAGCCTTGAACCTCCTTAGGCTCAGGTGATCCTCCCACCTCAGCCTCCCATATAGCTGGGACTACAGGCATGTGTCACCATGCCCAGTTAATTTTTTGTATCTTTTGTAGATACAGGGTTTCGCCATGTTGTCAGGGTTGGTCTCAAACCCCTGGGCTCACGTGACCTGCCTGCTTCAGCCTCCCAAAGTGCTGTGATTACAGGCGTGAGCCACCATGTCGAGCCTGATTCATTCATTCTTTTTTTTTTCTTTTTTTTTGAGACAGAGTTTCGCTCTTTTTGCCCAGGCTGGAGTGCAATGGTGCGATCTCGGCTCACCTCAACCTCCACCTCCCGGGTTCAAGCGATTCTCCTGCCTCAGCTTCCTGAGTAGTTGGGATTACGGGCATGCAACACCATGCCTGGCTAATTGTTGTATTTTTAGTAGAGACAGGGTTTCTCCATGTTGGTCAGGCTGGTCTTGAACTCCCAACCTCAGGTGATCCACCTGCCTTGGCCTCCCAAAGTGCTGGGATTACAGGCGTGAGCCACCGTGCCGGGCCATTCATTCCTTTTTTTTTTTTTTTTTTGAGACAGAGTCTCGCTCTGTCGCTCAGGCTGGAGTGCAGTGGCCGGATCTCAGCTCACTGCAAGCTCCGCCTCTCGGGTTTACGCCGTTCTCCTGCCTCAGCCTCTTGAGTAGCTGGGACTACAGGCGCCCGCCACCTCACCCGGCTAGCTTTTTTTATTTTTTAGTAGAGACAGGGTTTCACCGTGTTAGCCAGGATGGTCTCGAACTCCTGACCTCGTAATCCGCTCATCTCGGCCTCCCAAAGTGCTGGGATTACAGGCTTGAGCCACCGCGCCCGGCCATTCATTCTTAAAGATAGTCTTTACTTTCTTGAATATCCACTGTGTATTCACTTCTGGGAAAGCACAGGAGGAGACATGCAGGCTTACCCCTAGCTCATCACTGGAATGCAGCACCCCATTCTGGCTTCTCCCCAGAGGGTGGTCAAGCAGACCCTTAACTTTCCCTCCTAAGAAGACAGCAGAGAAGAGAGAGGAAGCTCCTCCAGTGGAATGAGACACATGAGGTCCGGAGTTGGGCCTTTTCTGTGGGCTTTGGGGACCTCTGAACAGTGCAATCAGGTCTGCCCTTAGAAGGGTGCTTTGGCGCAAGGAGAGGCAGGGAGGGAGTTCTGCAGAGGGCCACGGAAACCAGAGGAGGCCACTGCCCCCACTGCCCCTTCTCCCCAGGAGGGTGAATCATTCCGTATTAGTCAGCTCCAGGTGCCATAAAAAAATACCATCGACAGAGCAGCTTAAACAACAGACACTTATTTTCTCTCAGTTCTGGAGGCTAGAAGTCACAGAACCTCTCTTCCCGGCTTGCACGCAGCCAGCTTCTCACCATGTCCTCCCACGGGGTGGGGGGAGGTAGCACCCAAGCTCTCTGTCCCCCAGGCTGGAGTGCGGTGGCCGGATCTCAGCTCACTGCAAGCTCCGCCTCCCTGGTTTATGCCATTCTCCTGCCTCAGCCTCCTGAGTAGCTGGGACTACAGGCGCCCGCCACCTCGCCCGGCTAGTTTTTTGTATTTTTTTAGTAGAGACGGGGTTTCACCGTGTTTGCCAGGATGGTCTCGATCTCCTGACCTCGTGATCCGCCCGTCTTGGCCTCCCAAAGTGCTGGGATTACAGGCTTGAGCCACCGCGCCCGGCGCTCTCTGGTCTCTTATAAGGACACTAATCCTGTTGGATCAAGGCCCACCCTTATGCCCTCACTTAATCTTCATCATCTCCTTATAGGCCCTTGCCCCAAATACAGTCACACTGGGGACTAGAGCTTCAGCGTCTAATATTGAGGGGGATACCATTCAGTCCACAGCTCTCCCCTTCCTCAGAGCTCCAACCACATCATGCACAGAACTCAACTGCTGCCTGCATCACACGGTGCTCTTCAGTAGAGGTATGCATTGCGCAGTGACTAGGATACATTCTCAGAAATGCATCATCAGGCAATTTCGTTGATGGGAGAACATCATAGAGTATGCTTAGACCAGCCTAGATGGTGCAGCCTACTGCACACCTAGGCCATATGGTACAGCATATTGCTCCTCGGCTACAGACCCGTACAGTAAGGATTTGTGTATCTAAACACAGAAAAGCTATGGGAAAAATATGGTATTAGAATCTTAGGGGACCACTGTCGTATATGCTGCCTGTGGTTGACCAAAACATTATGATATGCCACGTGACTGCTGTATTTGTTTTTCTGATTATAAAAGTAACACATACTCCCAGTAGAAAGTGTGGAAAATCGCTGGGCGCGGTGGCTCACGCCTGTAATCCCAGCACTTTGGGAGGCTGAGGCAGGCGGATCACAAGGTCAGGAGATCAAGACCATCCTGGCTAACATGGTGAAACCCCATCTCTACTAAAAATACAAAAAATTAGCTGGGCGTGGTGGTGAGTGCCTGTAGTCCCAGCTACTCCGGGAGGCTGAGGCAGGAGAATGGCGTGAACTCGGGAGGCAGAGCTTGCAGTGAGCCGAGATTGCGCCACTGCACTCCAGCCTGGGCGACAGAGCGAGACTCTGCCTCAAAAAAAAAAGTATGGAAAATCTAAAAACAAAAAGAACATAAAATCATCCAAAAACCTGCAGCTTACAGATAAACATTATGAATATTTCAGTTGGGCTTTTTTGGTCTTTTTTTCTTGTGTGTATATATTCATACTTTCATTTATTTATTTATTTATTTTTGAGACAGAGTCTCACTCTGTCACCCAGGCTCAAGTGCAGTGACACAATTTCGGCCCACTGCAACCTCCACCTCCCAGGTTCAAGTGATTCTTGTGCCTCAGCCTCCAGAGTAGCTGCATCATATTTGTACTTTTTTAATACCACTAGGTTCAACCAGTATATTTTTTGCAACAGCTTTCTTGAGATGTAATTCACATGCCACATAAATAACGCTTTAAAATGTAAAATTGAGTGGTTTTTACCATACGCATAGAGTTGTACATCACCACAATAAATTTTAGAACATTTTTATCACCCCCTTGCAAAGAAATTCATATCCTTTAGCTGTCAACCTCCAATCCCTCTATTTCTCTACGTCCAGGCAATGTATCATCTACTCTCTGTCTCTATAGATTTGCGCACTCTGGATGTTTCATATAAATGCAATCATGCAGCATGTGGGCTTGTGACTGGCTTCTTTCATTTAGCATCATGTTTCCTAGTTTCATCCATTTTTAGCATGTTTCAGTACTTTTCCTTCTTTTCGAAACAGTTTTATTGAGACGCCATTCACATGCCATACCGTTCATTCCTTTAAAGTATATATAATTCAATTGCCTTTAGAATACGCAGTTATGTAGCCATCACCACAATACGTTTTTAGAACATTTTTATCACCTCCAATTCCTTTTTATTGCCAAATAATATTCCATTGTATGGATATACCACATTGTATTTATCCACTGGTGGGCATTTTTACTCTTAGAATATTATAAATAATGTTGTTATGGATATTCGTGCACAAGTTCTTGCGGGGACGTATGTTTTCATTTCTTGTAGGTACCTAGGAATGGAATTAATGGGCTATATGGTAATTATATGATTAAGCTTTTGAGGAACTGTCAGATAATCCATGTGATTGATTGATTTTAAAGACAGGGTCTTATTGTATTGCCCCAGTTGGTCTCCAACTCCTGAGCTCAAGCAATCCTCCTACCTCTGAATGGCTGGGACTACAGGCACGTACCACTGCACCCAGCTGCCATGTGATTTTTTTCCTCCTAATTTTGTCAGTTAACATTAATCATGTACATTTTCATGAATTGTTAAGTGTCCTTTGAGCATGTGGCTTTTAACATTTGCAGAGTTTCAAATTTTAGTTGGCCAATCCCATTATTGGGGACACTTCCGATTTTCATCATGATAAACAGCATTTCCACGGGCTTTTTTTTTTTTTTTAAGACAGATTTGTGCTCTTATTGCCCAGGCTGGAGTGCAATGGTGACAACTGCAACCTCCACCTCCAGGATTCAAGCGATTCTCCTGCCTCAGCCTCCTGAGTAGCGGGGATTACAGGTGTGCCATCACGCCTGGCTAATTTTGTATTTTTAGTAGAGCTGGGGTTTCACCATGTTGGTCAAGCTGGTCTCGAACTCCTGACCTCAATGATCCACCCACCTTGGCCTCCCAAAGTGCTGGGATTACAGGTGTGAGCCACTGTGCCCAGCCCCATGAGCATCTTTAGGCACCAATCTTTTATTTAGGCATATCTGGTTATTTCTCTAAAGCACATTAGTCAAATAATTGTATAAAAGGGCACAGGCAGTTTTGAGGCTCTCAGTGCATAATGATAAATTGCCTTCCAAAAAGGCTGTGCCCGTTTGCATTCTCAAAAGTACAGTGTGTACCCCCTCCTTATATTTTAATAGTTTCCTGAGGTCACCAGAACATGAACATGGGGAGGGCAGGGACTTGCTTGGGCATCTTGGATACCACGCCCAGGTCAATGTGCAGTACTTAGTAGAGGTTTGTGTGACATGAATGAGTGAGAGCACATGAAAGCCCAGATGAGTGCAGGGTCCGTGGGGCACAGCGGAGAGTACAGGTGTGTGAGCACCGTGAAGGCCAGCTCCATAGGACTTAGCACACTGCTGACGTGGGGACTCAGTGCAGACACAAGTGGTAACAAGGCCTCGTGAGTCAAAGAGCTCCTCACACTGGAGGTCAAAGCAACTGATTGGAGATGAGGAAGCCGCACTCCAAGGTCACTTAGAGACAGACGCTGGCAGGGCTGGTCTGAAGACTGGCAGCAACTCCTTTTTATACTCCACTCTGCAAGCACCAGTCTTTATGCAGAGCTCTGGAAGAATTCCCTTCACTGAGCTAGCAAGGCCATCAAACTCTGCGTTCACCTGGATATCCTGAGGAGACACCCATTACAAGGATGAACTTTATTACTATCTGAGAACTTGACCATTTTTCACTCACACACACAAGGTCTCAGAGAAGCTCCTTCGGGCGGCTTCTCCCCTGTGGATGACAATCTCATACCCGCAAACTAGTAAGATCCAGGAGAGAAGGGGACAATGGGGCACGTTTAAAGTCCTGCTGTATTTATTTATTTAGAAATGGGATGGTACTCTGTCACCAGGCTGGAGTGCAGTGGCTCAATCATAGCTCACTTCATCCCTAAGCTCCTGGACTCAAGCTATCCTCTCGCTTAAGCCTCCAGAATAGCGGGGACTACAGGTGCCCACCACCATGCCCGGCTATGCTGTGTTTCCAGATCTAGGGGCTGGTTACATAGACACCTATGCCGTTTGTGAAAATTCTCCAAGCTCTATGCTTAATCTTTGTGCATTTTTCAGCATAAATGTTGTTCCTCAATTAAAAAACCAAGGGGTTGTTAGAACAGAACTGGCACTGATTAAGTCCTTCTCTGTGCAAGGCCTTTCCCTCACGTCTGTCATCTCAGCTGAAGTTCATGATGGCCTTGGGGGGTAAACGTTAGCCCCATTTCACAAAAACACAAGTCTGAGCCCAGGGAAAGATTTTCCTTGAACTATCAAGTCTTCAAAACTATTTCCCTCAAAGCCCAGAATAAAATCTGGGCTAGTCAGATTATACTGGTGATAACAGATAACAACAGTTAAGGAATAGAAAATAGAATATTTGATTCAGGCTAATTGTTTTTCTTTGTGTTTTTGTTTTGTTTATTTGTTTTTGAGATGGAGTCTCACTCTGTCACGCAGGCTGGAGTGCAATGAAACGGTCTCGGCTCACTGCAACCTCTGCTTTCTGGTTCAAGCGATTCTCCTGCCTCAGCCTCCTGAGTAGCTGAGGTTACAGGAGGGCACCACCACATCCAGCTTACAACACAGAGTTTCACTCTTGTTGCCCAGGCTGGAGTACAATGGTGCAATCTTGGCTCACTGCAACCTCCGCTTCCTGAGTTCAAGTGATTTTCCTGCCTCAGCCTCCCGAGTAGCTGGGATTACAAGTGCATACCACTATGCCTGGCTAATTTTTGTATTTTTAGTAGAGACAGGGTTTCACCATGTTGGCCGGGCTGATCTCGAACTCCTGACCTCAGGTGATCTGCCTGCCTCGGCCTCCCAAAGTTCTGGGATTACAGGCATGAGTCACCAACTCTGGCCAAATTTTTGTATTATTAGTAAAGACAGGTTTTGCCATGTTGGCCAGGGTGGTCTCGAACTCCTGACCTCAGGTGATCCACCTGCCTTGGCCTCCCGAGGTCCTGGGATTATAAGCTTGAACCATCATGCCCAGCCCAGGCTAGTTATTGATTGATTGTTTATGATTCTTTGACTCAGAATCTTGTCCAGGATCCCACATTGATAGACACAGGATTTGGTCCCAAGCCTGAACTGATTCCAAAGCCCATGGCATTCCCATGAGACTAGAGGCTTCTGATAATGACCATACATTGTGTCAAGTAAGTATATATTTGGGTAGGATAATGCCATATGTCATTCTATTTCTTTAAGAATGACAGATCCAGGGCTGACAGGAATTCTCAGAGCAGCAGGCACATGGTTAAGGCAAGAACAGGCTGTTAGAAGGAAACGGTAAGGATGTTTGACGTCGGTTGTCCCAAACCTGAATAATCGAAACTACACACACACATTTCTGGAAAGGCTTTGACTCAAGTCTGGGTTGAAAAAAATCAGGGTTAGAATCAGCACTGATTTGTAACTCAACTTTTTTGTTTCCTTCTTTTTTTATATTTTTTGAGACAGAGTCTGGCTCTGTTGCCCAGGCTGGAGTACAGTGGCACAATCATAGCTCGCTGAAGCCACAAACTCCCGGGATCAAGTGATCCTCCTGCTTCAGTCTTCTGAGTACCCGAAACTACGGGTATGTGACACATGCCTGGCTAACTTTTTAAAAAGCTTTTTGTAGAGATGGGGATCTTGCTGTGTTGCCCAGGATAGTCTTGAACTCTGGGCTTCAAGGGATCCTCCCACCTCAGCCTCCCAACGTGCTGAGATTATAGGTGTAAGCCACCTCACCTGGCACTTTTTCTACATTAAAAATCAAAATTTACCGGCCGGGCGCGGTGGCTCAAGCCTGTAATCCCAGCACTTTGGGAGGCTGAGACAGGCGGATCACGAGGTCAGGAGATCCAGACCATCCTGGCTAACCCGGTGAAACCCCATCTCTACTAAAAATACAAAAAACTAGCCGGGCGAGGTGGCGGGCGCCTGTAGTCCCAGCTACTCGGGAGGCTGA